>NW_028133223.1:0-493590 GCF_964374135.1 Grampus griseus | reverse complement strand
ATCCTCACACCTTTCCATTTGGTGAAACATAAGTTGGTTTAATGAATCTGTGATTGCCTTTCTCTCTGGAAATATCTTCATTGGTATCAATTTTTAGGTAACACCCATAAGTGATATGACAGGATATGTGTCTTTCACTTTCTCACTTACTACCAGTTGCATGATTACCTCTAGATTCCTCTATGGTCCTGCAAATGACATCGTTTCCTTTTTTCCTTGGTTAATATTCCATCTGTACATGTACCACTTCTTCTTTGTCCACTCATCTCTTGATGGACGTTTTGGTTGCTTCCATGTCTTGGCTATTGTAATACTTCTACAGTGCAGATTTACCTGCCTGTGTCTTTCCAATTCTGTCTTCTTAGGATTGATCCACCAGGCCCACCCCCAAGAAGTGGGCCTGGTGGATCATATAGTAGCTCAAGATTTACCTTTTAAAGGCCCCTCCATTCTGTTCCCATTAGTGGCTCTTACCAGGTTACGTCCCACTTCAAATTGAGGGTATGCATTTCTCCAAAACCTCTTCAGCATTGAGCGTTTGTAATTGTTTTGCTGATGGTTATTCTGAGTGGTGTGAGCTGATACCTCTGTGTGGTTGGATTTGCATGTGTCTCATACTCCCTTGAAATTGAGCCTTCAGACATGTCCTCTTATTTTTCAAACTGTTATTACAGGTGACTTCTTCAAATTGTTTTCTTGAAGTATGTGCCACATTTTGAAAAATTTTGGCCTTTACCTGCCTCAAGACATTTTAAGGGCAGGTTTCATTTGCATCCCTGCAGTACTTGTGCATATGAAGTGCCCCTTAGTACAGATTTCAAAGCTGCTGTTGCAGGTATTGGCCAGAGGATGGCAGCATTTCTGCGTTCCCCACTCTGGTACCGAGGGAAACAGACCCTCCTGCTGGTGGTGTTCCTCAGTTATAAATTAGAGTGGAATATGCCCGGATAAACCCACCAAAGCTGATGTCTCCATATTTTGTTTGTTTTTGAAATTTAATTTATATTTTTTAGTGGAGTAATATTTCATTCTGTACATGGACCACTTCTTCTTTGTGCATTCATCTGTTGATGGACATTTTTGTTGCTTCCAAGTGTTGACTATGGTAAATATTGCTGGAGTGCAGTATTGCCAGCCTGTGACTTTTGATTCTCATTTTCTCAGGTGATAGGCCCAACTGTGGGGATGATTCATTGACTGGTAGCTCAGTGTTTACCTTTTCAAAGTACCTGCATTGTGTTTTCATTAGTGGATCTTGCCACGTCCCAATTAACCCCGAGGGTATGCATTTTTCCACAACGCATTCAGCATTTATTGTTTTTAGAATGTTTGCTCATGGCCATTCTGACTGGTGTGAGCTGATAGGTTTGTGTAATTTGGATTTGCATGTCTTTAATAATTCCTAATATTCAGCATTTTCCCACACCTTTCTCTTTTATTTAGAAATAAAAGCGTGAGTACAATATACCTCTTGAAATTGTCTTCTTGGAAGGTTGCCCTCTTTTGAATTTTGTGGTCGATTTTCGACCCCGGTATTTTTTTGGACAGCAGGTGTCATTTACAGGCCTGCAATGATTGTGAATATTTAGTGACCATTAGCACTGGGTTTAAAGCTGGTGTTGTGGGAAACGGCCACAAGGCGGCAGCATTTCCCCATTCCCAAATCTGTTTACTAGGGCGGCACAATCTTTCTGGAAGTCCTGTTACTAGGCTGTAAATTAGAATGGAATGTGCCAGGAAAAAGCCCCTGAAGTTTATGTCTCATTACTTCTTGTTCATTGTTTTAATTGTATTAATCGGGGTAATGATTAGAATACAGTTTGTCCTAGGTGTACACAATCTGGTTCATTCGTACATCATGTATATCTATTCATGTACAGATCCTTTTCCCATGTAAAGGATTACAGAGTGTTCTGTACACCTCCCTTGCTATGTGCTCGGGCTTTTTGATATATGTACTTAATCTGTATTTGTATAGGTATGGTAAACCTAATCTTAATTTATCCATTGCCACCACCTTTCATTTTAGATAAGCATAGTTTGTTTGCTAAGTCTGTGTGTGTGTTTCTCTGTGGAAATATGTCCATTTTTGTCAGTTGTTAGGTAACACCTATAAGTGATATCATAGGATATATGTCTTTTGCTTTCCAACATATCTCATGTTCTGTGATTATCTCTAGGCTCATCTATGGTACCTCAAAGAGCAGTGTTTTATTGTTTTCCATGGCTAATATTCCATTGTGTACATGGACTGCTTCTTTATCCTTTCATCTGTTGATGGACATTTAGGTTGCTTCCATGTCTTGGCTATTGTGAATAAGGCTGCAGTGCAGCTTTTGCAGCCTCTGTCTTCCGGATTCTGGTCTTCTCAGGTGAGAGGCCCAGCAGTGGGCCTGCTGCATTGAATGGTAGCTCAACTTTTATGTTTAAACGCAGCTCCTTTCTGTTCTCATTATTGGCTGTTATCACTTTACATCTCACCAGCAGCTAGAGGGTACACAGTTCTCAAAAAACACTTCAGCATTTATTATTTGTAGACTTTTTGTTGATGGTCAGTCGACCTGTGTGAGTTGAAACCTTTTTGCAGATTACATTTGCATGAGTGTAATAATTCCTGCGGTTGAGCTTTTATCCATTTTCCTCTTTTTTAGAAGGCAGTGAGTAAAACTTACGTCTTCATACTATCTTCTTGAAAAATTTGCCTGTTTTGAATTTTGTTGGCCATTCCTTACCTCAGGACACTTTTTGAGGGCAGGTGTCCTTTACCGGCCTGAGTCCTTGTGAATGTTAAGTGACCATTAGCTGTGGGTTTAAAGCCGCTCTTGCGGGAAACGGCCACAAGGCGGCAGCATTTCTCCATTTCCAACTCTGGGTTTTTGGGCAACAGAGCCTTCCTGGAAATGGTGTTAATAGGCTGCAAATTAGAGTGGAATGTGCCAGCGCAAACCCCCAAGAGTTTATATCTCCTTACTTGTTGTCTGTTTCTTTAATTTAATTTTTATTAGGTATCAGAGCAAATTTGATAAAAATGTTGTTTCTCCTAGGTGTACAGAATCTGGTTCATCATATCAATGTATCTGTCTATTCATCTTTGGGTCCTTTCCTGTGTAGGTTATTACAGAGTGTTGAGTAGACCTCTCTTGGTATTCCATACGTATTTAGTGATTCTATATTTCATATGTCTTAGTACATGTCTGTTAACCCCCATATCGTAATTCATTCATTCCTTACACCTTCCAATTGGTTAAACGTAATTTTATTTTCTTAGTCCATGCATTTCCTTCTCTTGGAAATAAGTTCATGGGTATCAATTTTTAGGTAACACTTAGAAGTGATGTCATAGGATATCTGTCTTTCAGTTTCTTTCTTATTTCAAGTTGGATGATTATCTGTAGGTCTTTATATGGTGGTGCCAATGGCACTGTTTCATTGTTTTCCATGGCTAATATTCCATTGTGTACATGGACCACTTCGTCTTTGTGCATTTTTCTGTTCATAGACATTTTGGTTTCTTCCAGGTCTTGGCTATGTTAAATGTTCCTGTAGTGCAGTTTTGACAGCCTGTGTCTTTTACATTCGTGTCTGCTCACGTAATAGGCGCATCAAAGGACCTACCAGATCACATGGTAGCTTAATTTTTACCTTTAAACGTACCTCCATTATTTTCTCACTACTGACTGTTACCAGTTTACATCCCCCCAGCAGCTAGAGGGTACACAGTTCTCGCAAACCACATCAGCATTTATTCTTTGTAGACTTTTTGCTGATGGTCAGTCACCTGGTGTGAGTTGAAACCTTTTTGTAGGTTACATTTGCATGAGTCTAGTAATTCCTGAGGTTGAGCTTCTATCCATTTTCCTTTTTTTAACAAGAGAGTAAGTCAAACTTACCGCTTCATACTACGTTCTTGAAAATTTTGCCTTTTTTGAATTTTTTTGGCCATCCCTCACTTCAGTACACTTTTTGAGGGCAGGTGTCCTTTACAGCCCTGAGTCCTTGTGAATGTTAAGTGGCCGTTAGCTGTGGGTTTAAAGCCGCTCTTGTGGGAAACGGCCACAAGGCGGCAGCATTTCTACATTTCCAACTCTGGGTTTTTGGGCAACAGAGCCTTTCTGGAAATCGTGTTAGTAGGCTGCAAATTAGAATGGAATGTGCCAGGGCACATCCCCAAGAGCTTATATCTCCTTACCTCTTGTTTGTTTTTTAAATTTAATTTTTATTTATTATCAGAGCAAATTTGATAAAAATGTTGTGTTTGTTCTAGGTGTACAGAATCTGGTTCATTATATCTATGGATCTGTCTATTCATCTTTGGTTCCTTTCCCGTGTAAGTTATTACAGAGTGATGAGCTCAATTTTTTAACTTTAAACGCACTGCCATTCTGTTCTCACTACTGGCTGTTACCAGTTTACATCCCAGCAGCAGCTAGAGGGTACAGAGTTCTCTAAAACCCTTTCAACATTCATGTTTTGTAGACTATTTTGCTGATTATCATTCCGACGGTGGTAAAGTGAACGTTTTTGTAGATTGCATTTGCATGGCTTTATTAGTTCCTGATATTGAGCATTATTCCATGCAGTTTTTTAAACAAAAAGAAAAAGAAAAGGGAAAATGTGTGCAAAATATGCCTCTTGACATTGTCTTTTTGAAATGTTGACATCTTTTGAATTTTCTCGTCGATTTACGACCCCAGGAATTTTTTGAGGCCCGGTGTCCTTTACAGTGCTGCACATACTTTGAATATTAAGTGACCATTACCTCTTGGTTTAAAGCTGCTGTTGTGTGAATCAGCCACAAGGCGGCAGCATTTCTCCTTTACCAAATCTGGTTAGCAGGGCAACAGAGCCTTAATGGAAGTCCTGTTCTAGGTTGAAAGTTAGAATGGAATGTGCCAGGAAAAATTTCTTTAAGTTTATGTCTCATTATTTCTTGTTCATATTTTTAATTTAATTTTTATTTTTTATCGCAGCAAATTTGATTACAATTTTTTTTTGTTCTAGCTGTGCAAGATGTGGTTCTTTCACACATATACATATATCTATTCTTCTTTGGAAGCTTTTCCCAGGTAGGTTATGACACAATGTTCAGTAGTCTTCTCTTGGTATTCCGTAGGTCTTTGGTGATTATATATTTCACATGTGTTTGTATATCTCTGTTAACCCCAATATCATAATGTATCCAATCCTCACACCTTTCGATTTGGGGAACCATAAGTTTGTTCAATGAATCTGTGATTGCCTTTCTCTCTGGAAATATCTTCATTGGTATCAATTTTTAGGTAACACCTATAGGTGATATACGTTAGGTGTCTTTCACTTTCTCACTTATTACAAGTTGCATGATTACCTCTAGACTCATCTATGGTGCTGCAGATGGCATTGTTTCATTTTTTTCCCGAGCTAATATTCCATCTCTACATGTGCCAGTTCTTCTTTGTCCACCCATCTGTTGATGGACTTTTGGTTGCTTCCATTGTCTTGGCTATTGTAATACTGCTGCAGTACAGATTTGCCTGCCTGTGTCTTTCCAATTATGTCTTCTTTTGTTATAGGCCCAGGAGTGGGCCTGCTGGATCATATAGTAGCTCAATGTTTACCTTTTAAAGGCACCTCCACTCTGTTCCCATTAGTGGCTCTTACCAGGTTACGTCCCACTTCAAATTAAGGGTATGCATTTCTCCACAAACTCTTCAGCATTGATCGTTTGTAGTTTCTTTCCTGATGGTTATTCTGAATGGTGTGAGCTGATACCTCTGTGTGGTTGGATTTGCATGTGTCTCATAATCCTTTGAAATTGAGCTTTCAGGCATGTCCCTTTATTTTTCAAACGGTTATTACAGCTTAGTTCTTCAAATGGTTTTCTTGAAATATGTGCCACATTTTGAAATACTTTGGCCTTTACCTCCCTCAAGACATGATGAGGGCAGGTTTCCTTTACAGCCCTACAGGACTTGTTCATATGAAGTGACAATTAGCATAGGTTTTAAAGCTGCTTTTGCAGGTAATGGCCAGAGGGTGGAGCATTTCATAATTCTATGAAATGTAACTGAACACACAATATATACTTTTTCTTTTAAATTTCCATTGTTACTTTTTAAAATTACAATTATAATTGAAGTTCTTTGTAACAAGTGAAATTTTAAAAATTAAAGGAAAAGCTAATATTTTACCACTTGCCATCCTTTCCCATTTACTGAAACGACCAGCATAATGTGTAGATTTCTCATTTTATCCAGGTGTTCTATACATCTGGAACATCATGCTTCTCACTGTAGAAAAACAGATTTAGCTCTCACACTTTTTATAGGCTACATAACAGTCCATAGAACAAAAGTACCAACTATTTCAGACTTAGCTTTTTGAGGGACACTCAGGTTACTTTCTGTTTTATTTTGTTGTTCTTTTTTGGGGGAGTAGGAGTTTATTATTTATTTATTTATTTTTGTTGTGTTGGGTCTGAGTTTCCGTGTGAGGGCTTTCTCTAGTTGTGGTGAGTGGGGGGCCACTCTTCATCTCGGTGCGTGGGCCTCTCACTATCGCAGCCTCTCTTGTTGCGGAGCACAGGCTCCAGATGCGAGGGCTCACTGGTTGTGGCTTATGGGCCTAGTTGCTCCACGGCATGTGGGATCCTCCCAGACCAGGGCTCGAACCTGTGTCCCCTGCATTAACAGGCAGATTCTCGACCAGTGCACCACCAGGGAAGCCCCCTACTTTGTTGTTCTGCTAGTTTGTTTTAACCCAAGAAAATATTTTTTTAAATACAGAAAAACAAAATTAAGCTAGGGGTAAGGATTAGGGTTTAGGGTAAGGTTTAGGGTTAGGATACGGGTTAGGATTATTGTACGGTTTAGAGTATGGTTTAGGGTTAGGGTTATGGTACGGGTTAGTGTTAGGGTACAGTTTAAAGTATGGCTATGATTTAGTGTTAGGGTACGGGTTAGGGTATGGGTTAGTTTTAGGGTACGGGTTAGGATTAGGGTACAGTTTACGTTCAGTGTTATGGTTAGGTTTAGTGTATGGGTTAGTGTTAGGTACAGGTTAGGGTATGCGTTAGGGTTAGGTTTAGTGTTAAGGAACGGGTACAGTTTAGGGTACAGGATTGGGAACAACAAAGGGTTAGTGTTAGGGTACGTGTTAGGGTAAAGTTTAGTGTTAGTGTACGGGTTAGGATTAGGGTACGGTTTAGGGTAAGGTTTAGGGTTAGGGTTAGGGAATGGGTATGGTTTGGGGTACAGTTTAGGGTATGACCACAGGTTAGGAGTAGGGTAAGTGTTAGGGTACGGTTTAGTGTTAGTGTACAGGTTAGGATTATGGTACGGGATAGTGTAAGGGTTAGGGTTAGGGTTAGGGAATGGGTATGGATTAGGATACAGTTTAATGTATGACAATGGCTTAGGGTTAGGGTACGTGTTAGTGTATGGGTTAGGATTAGGGTATGGGTTAGGTTATGGGTTAGTGTTTGGGGATGGGTTAGGATTAGGGTATGGGTTATGGTACGGTTTCGGGAAAGGATTAAGATATGGGGTAGGGTTAGGATAAAGTTTAGTGTATGGCTATGTGTTACTGTTAGGGTACATGTTAGCGTGTGGGTTAGTGTTCGTGTACAGCTTAGGGTAAGGGTTAGGTTTAGGGTTAGGGAACGGGTACGGTCTCAGGTACAGGTTAGGGTATGGTAGCGGGATAGGGTTAGGGTTAGGGTTAGGATGAGACTTCTTTGTAGTGCAGATTTGAATTTCCTGCTTGCCTGGTTGGCCAAAAAGTGCGTATGCATTTTATCCTGAATATATTCAGGAAAAAACGCATACGCACTTTTTGGCCAACTGCATCATTGTCGAAGTTCTGCTGCTTTTCATGTGATTTAAAGGCGACTCCAATCGACCTCTCAAAATCAGTTTCCTGCAATTCTGCCTTGCTTTCGAATCCTCTTTGCCTTAACTCAATATATTTTTAACTGATAGTTGTCGTTTATGACTCTGCAGGTTTGTGAACTGCAGTGCCCCTGAGCTCCATTTTTCAACTCCCTTTTCTGTGAGCTGGCCACAAAACTGCAGGATTGCTTCAGGCCCTATTCTAGTTCTGGGGTGGCAGGCTAAGCCTTTGGTTAATTCTTCTTCCTGATGGGAAATTAGAGTGAAATGTGCCCAACCAAACACCTACACCGAATCTCTCATTTGCTCCCCCTGTTTCCTTTCATCTTCTGCACAACTTGCACACTGTGAGAAATAGAAAGTTAAAGGCGCTGACTCTCCAAGTGGCGAGGTTGTTAGTAAAGAGGTTGGAATGGTGAACATGAGCACCAGGAGAGGAAAAATGACGTGCATTTTAGAAACCTTTCCCGATCACACAGTGGACCATCCTCTGGCTTTCCCATGTATGTTTTAGCTGTAGGAAGATTCCCTTAAACCTGGAGAGTTGAGACCCATGGAATGGGTAGCACGCAGTATTACTTTAAAGGGTCTGCATTCACTCACCCAGCCGCACCAGTCCTCTCAGTCCCCAGTGTCCAGCCTTATGTCTCACCTGGCGGTGGCTGTAGATGTGGTCAATCCAGGTTGCATCACAACTCCTGAACGAATTTTGTAAGAATTTCTCTGTCTTTTGCAGTCCTGGTGTTTTGTCTTTTTTTTTTTTTTTTTTTTTTTTTTTTTTGCAGTACACAGGCCTCTCACTGTTGCAGCCTCTCCTGTTGCGGGGCACAGCCTCCGGATGCGCAGGCCCAGTGGCCATGGCTCACAGGCCCAGCCGTTCCGCGGCACGTGGGATCTTCCCAGACTGGGGCACGAACGTGCATTCCCCGCATTGGCAGGCGGACTCTCAACCACTGCGCCACCAGGGAAGTCCCTGTGTTTTGTTTTTGAAATTATTTTTGTAATGGGGTTTAGCTGATTTTCACTGCTGTGTTTATGCCGTTCTACACACCCTTGATTCTCTTACGAAGACATATGAATACATAGGTTTTAAGATTCTTACTAGTCGGATATATTCTTCTGTGGTGGATAGGGGGTGTTGAATCCAGTTCGTTGAGCAAGGAGTAGGTCTTGTCTATTACATATTTGGTTTAAGGAACCGTATCTGAGCTAATTTCAAACTCTGGTTTTATGCATCACCCCAACTCACCTGTCCCCTTAAGCAGGCATAAGTTGTTTTCTCAATGTGAGACTCTGTTCTGTCTTGTAATTCAGATCATGTGTAGCCATGTTTACATTCCCTCTATAAGTGATATGTTAAAACAAGTTCCTTTTTCTGTGGGACTTCTTTCACTTAGAATCATCGTACGAAAATCCACTGATTATGCTGCTATGGACATGATGACATTGATTTCATGGCTGAGTTATACTTCATTGTACGTAAGTACCACAATTTCTTTATCCATTTTTCTCTTTCAGGGATATTTAAGTTGTACAGTTGTCGAGGTTTTTGTAAACACAGCAGCCCTAAACTTTGGGCTGGCTGTGTCTTGTTGATGTTTAGTTTTCCCAAGCTATAGGGCCATGAGAGGAAGTGCCCTAGGCTCTGTAGGTTAGTTTTTTAGATGTTTCAGGAAACACCATACACTTCTCCAGAGTGGCTGTTGGCAATTGACATCCTGCCCATCAGCATGACATGGCTCCCTGTTCTCCACGGCCTGTCCTGCCTTTCTGGTTTTTACACTTTTTTCGGATGGCCCTTTTGACCGAGGGGAAGTGAGACTTCATTGTAGTGTGGATTTCCATTGCACACTTGCTTGGTTGGCCAAAAAGGGCGTATGCGTTTTTTCCTGAATATATTCAGGAAAAAACGCATACGCCCTTTTTGGCCAAGTGCATCATTGTGGACGTTCTGCCTCTTTTCCTATGCTTTACATGCAATTCCAGTCTACCTCCTGAAATCAGTTTCCTGCAATTGTGCCTTGCTTTCAAGTCTTCTTCGCAGCCTTACCTCAATATATTTTTGGACGATAGTTGTCCTTTATAACTCTGCAGTTTTTATGAATTGCAGTGCCCCTGAGCTCCTTTTCTCAGCTCGCTTTTTGTGAGCTGGCCGCAAATCAAAAGGATTGCTTCAGGCTATATTCTGGTTCCGGCGCGGCACGCTGAGTCTTTGGTTAATTCTACATCCTGGTGGGAAATTAGAGTGAAATGTGCCCTTCCAAACACCTACAGCAAGTCTCTCATTGGTTCTCCCTATTGCCGTTCATCCTCCGCAGAAATTGCAGAGTGTGCCAAACAGGAGGTTAAAGGCACTGACTCTCCAAGTGGGGAGATTGTTAATAAAGCGTCTGGAATGGTGAACCCGAGTACCAGAGGACGAATAATGAGATGTGTTTTAGAAACCTTGCCCAATCACACTGTGGACCATCCTCTGGGTTTCCCATGCATGTTTTAGCTGTAGGAAGAATCCCTTAAACCTGGAGAGTTGGGACCCATGGAATGGGTAACACGCAGTACTACTTAAAACAGTCTGCATTTGCTCACCGAACCTCACCAATCCTCTCAGCCCCAAGTGTCCAGCCTTATGTCTCACCCAGCTGTGGTTGTAGATGTGGTAAATCCAGGTTTCATCACAAGGCCTGAACGAATTATTTAAGAATTTCTCTCTCTTTCACTGTCTTTGTGTTTTGTTTTTGAAATTCATTTTTATAATGGGGTTTAGCTGATTTTCACTGCTGTGTTTATGTCACTCTATGCACACTTGATCCTCTTATGGAGACCTACAAATACATACGTTTTAAGATTCTTACTAGTCAGACATATTCCTCTGCATTGAATATGGGGTGTTGAGTCCGCTTCGTTGAGCAAGGAGTATATCTTGTCTATTACTGGCTTATGGAACGGTATCTGTGCTAATTTCAATCTCTGGTTTTATGCAGCACCCCAACTCACCTTTCCCCTTAAGCAAGCATAAGTTGGTTTTCTAAATGTGAGACTGTTCTGTTTTGTAATTTAGTTCATGTGTAGCCAAGTTTACATTCCCTCTATAAGTGATATCTTATGACTAGTTTATTTTTCTGTGTGACATATTTCACTCAGAATCATCGTACCTGAATCCACTCATTATGCTGCTACGGGCCTGATGACATTGATTTCATTGCTGAGAGACATTCCATTGTACGTAAGTACCACAACATCTTTATCTATTTTTCTCTTTCTGGGATATTTAAGTTGTACCGTTGTCGAGGTTCTTGTAAACACAGCAGCCCTAAACTTTGGGGTGGCTGTGTCTTGTTGATTTTAATTTTCCTAAGGTATAGGGCCATAGGTGGAAGTGCCCGAGTCTCTGTAGTTTTGTTTTTTAGAGGTTTCAGGAAACACCCTACACTTCTCCAGAGTGGCTGCTGACAATTTACATCCCCCCCATCAGCATAACAAGGCTCCCAGTTCTCCATGGCCTGTCCTGCCTTTCTGGATTTTACACTTTTTTCAGATGGCCTATTTTACCGGTGGGAAGTGAGACTTCAGTGTAGTGCAGATTTCCATTGCCTGCTTGCTTGGTTGAAGAAAAAGCACGTACGCGTTTTTTCCTGAATATATTCAGGAAAAAAATCATACACACTTTTTGGCCAAGTGCATCATTGTCAAAGTTCTGCCACTTTTCATATGCTTTAAAGGCAACTCCAATCTACCTCTTGAAATCAGTTTCCTGCAATTCTTCCTTGCTTTCAAGTCCTCTTCGTAGCCTTACCTCAATATAGTTTTGGACGATAGCTGTCATTTATAACTGTGCAGGTTTGGGAATTACAGTGCCCCTGAGCTCCTTTTTTAAACTCGCTTTCTTTTGAGCTGGCCGCAAACCTGCAGGATTGCTTCAGGCCCTATTCTGGTTCCAGCACGGCACGCTGAGCCTTTGGTTCATTCTTCTTCCTGATGGGAAATTAAAGTGATATGTGCCCGTCCAAACAACTACAGCTAGTCTCTCATTGGTTCTCCCTATTCCTGTTCATCCTCCGCAGAAATTGCAAACTGTGCCAAACAGGAGGTTAAAGGCACTGACGCGCCACGTGGGGCGATTGTTAGTAAAACGTCTGGAATGGCGAACCCGACTACAACGTGACGTAAAATGGGATGTGTTTTAGAAACGTTTCCCGATCACATGGTGTACCATTCTCTGGGTTTCCCATACATGTTTTAGCTTTAGGAAGAATCCCTTAAACCTGAAGAGTTGGGACCCCTGGAATGGGTAACATGCAGTGTTACTTCAAAGGGACTGCATTTGCTCACCGAACCTCACCAATTCTCTCATCCCCAAGTGTCCTGCCTTATGTCTCACCCAGCTGTGGGTGTAGATGTGGTAAATCCAGGTTTCTTCACAAGCCCTGAACGAATTATTGAAGAATTTCTCTGTCTTTCACTGTCTTTGTGTTTTGTTTTTGAAATTTATTTTTATAATGGGGTTTAGCTGATTTTCACTGCTGTGTTTATGCCTCTCTACACACACTTGATTCTCTTATGGAGACACATAGATACATAGGTTTTAAGATTCTTACTAGTCAGACATATTCCTCTGCGGTGAATAGGGGGTGTTGAGTCCACTTCGTTGAGTAAGCAGTAGGTCTTTTCTATTACATATTTGGTTTATGGAACGGTATCTGTGCTAATTTCAATCTCTGGATTTATGCAGTATCCCAACTCACCTTTCCCCTTAAGCAAGCATAAGTTTGTTTTCTAAATGTGAGACTGTGTTCTGTTTTGTAATTCAGTTCATGTGTAGCCAAGTTTCCATTCCCTCTATAAGTGATATCTTATGATAAGTTTCTTCTTCTGTGTGACTTATTTCCTTAGAATCATTGTACCTGAATCCACTCATTATGCTGCTATGGGCCTGATGACATAGATTTCATTGCTGAGTGATATTGCATTGTACGTAAGTACCACAACTTTTTTATCCATTTTTCGCTTTCTATGATATTTAAGTTGTACCGTAGTCGATGTTCTTGTAAACACAACAGCCCTAAACTTTGGGGTGGCCGTGTCTTTTTTATTTTAAATTTCCTAAGCTATAGGGCCATAAGTGGAAGTGCCCTAGGCTCTGTAGCTTTGTTTTTTAGATGTTTCAGGAAACACCCTACACTTCTCCAGAGTGGCTGTTGGCAATTTACATCCTGCCCATCAGCATAACAAGGCCCCCTGTTCTCCATGGCCTGTTCTGCCTTTCTGGCTTTTACACTTTTTTTAGATGTCCCTTTTGACCGATGGAAAGTGAGACTTCATTGTAGTGCAGATCTCCGTTGCAGGCTTGCTTATTTCGACAAAAAGTGCATATGCTTTTTTCCTGCATGTATTCAGCAAAAAAAGCATACGTGCTTTTTGGCCAAGTGCATCATTGTCGAAGCTCTGCCGCTTTTCATATACTTTAAATACAGTTTCAATCTACCTCCTGAAATCTATTTCCTGCAATTTTGCCGTGCTTTCAAGTCCTCTTTGTAGCCTTACCTCAATATATTTTTGGACGATAGCTGTCATTTATGACTCTGCAGGTTTGTGAATTGCAGTGACCTAGAGCTCCTTTTTTCAACTCGCTTTTTTGTGAGCTGGGTGCAAAACCTCAGGATTGTGTCAGGCCCTCTTCTCGTTTTGTCACGGCATGCTGAGCCTTTTGTTAATTCTTCTTCCTGGTGGGAAATTAGAGTAAAATGTGACCGTCCAAACACCTACAGCTAGTCTCTCATTGGTTCTCCCTATTCCCTTTCATCCTCTGCAGAAATTGTAAACTGTGCCAAACAGGAGTTTAAAGGCAGTGACTCTCCACGTGGGGAGATTTTTAGTAAAGCGTCTGGAATGGCGAATCCGTGTACCAAGGTACAAAGAATGAGATACGTTTTAGAAACGTTGCCCGATCACACGGTGGAGCATCCTCTGGGTTTCCCATGCATGTTTTAGCTGTAGGAAGAATCCCTTAAACCTGGAGAGTTGGGACCCATGGAATGGGTAGCATGCAGTATTACTTCAAAGGGTCTGCATTTGCTCACCGAACCTCACCAATCGTCTCAGCCCCAAATGTCCTGCCTTCTGTCTCACCCAGCTGTGGGTGTAGAAGTGGTAAATCCAAGTTTCATCACAAGCCCTGAATGATTATTTAAGAGTTTTCTCTCCTTCACTGGCTTTGTGTTTTGTTATTGAAATTTATTTTTATAATGGGGTTTAGCTGATTTTACCAGCTGTGTATGCTGCTCTACACACACTACATTCTCTTACGGAGACATATAAATACATACGTTTCAATATTCTTATTGTCTGATATATTCTTCTGCGGTGAATAGGCCGTTTTGAATCTAATTCGTTGAGCAAGCTGTAGGTCTTGTCTGTTACATATTTGGCTTATGGAATGGTATCTGTGCTAATTTCAATCTCTGGTTTTACACAGCACCCCAACTCACCTTTCCTCTTATGCAAGTATAAGTTGGTTTTCGAAATGTGAGACTTGTTCTGTTTGTTTCTGTTCATGTGTATCCAAGTTTACATTCCCTCTATAAGTGATATATTATCATAAGTTTCTTTTTCTGTGTGACTTATTTCCTTAGAATCATCGTACCTAAAATCCATTCATTATGCTTCTATGGGTCTGATGACATTGACTTCATTGCTGAGTGATATTCCATTGTACGTAAGTACGAAAATTTCTTTATCCATTTTTTTCTCTTTCTAGGATATTTAAGTTGTACCATAGTCGAGGCCCTTGTAAACAGAGCAGCCCTAAACTTTGGGGGTGGTTGTGTCTTGTTATTGTAATTTTCCTCAGCTATAGGCCTATAAGTGGGTTTAGTGTTAGGGTTAGGGTTAGGGGACGGGGACGGTTTAGGGGACAGGTTAGGGTACGACAACAGTTTAGGGTGACCGTAAGTGTGAGGGCATGGGTTAGTGTTAGCGTACGGCTTAGGATTAGGGGACGGGATAGGGTAAGGCTTTGGGTAATGGTTAGGGTTAGGGTTAGGGTTAGGGGATGGGGACGGTTTAGGGTACACGTTAGGATATGACAACAGTTTTGGGTGAGCATACATGTTAGGGTACAGGTTAGAGGTAGCGTACAGGTTAGGATTAGGTGATGGGTTAGGGTAAGGCTTCGGGTAAGGTTTAGGTTTAGGGTTAGGGCTAGGGTTAGGGTTAGGGGACGGGGACAGTTTAGGATACACGTTAGAGTACAACAACAGTTTTGGGTGAGCATATATTTTAGGGTACGGATTAGTGGTAGCGTACGAGTTAGGATTAGGTGATGGGTTAGGGTAAGGCTTTGGTTAAGGGTTAGGTTTAGGGTTAGGGCTAGGGTTAGGGTTAGGGTACGGGGACAGTATAGGGTTCAGTTTAGGGTACAACAACGATTTAGGGTGAGCGTACGTGTTAGGGTATGGGTTAGTGTTAGCGTACGGGTTAGGATTAGGGGACGGGTTAGGCTGAGGCTTCGGGTAAGGGTTAGGGTTAGGATTAGGGCTAGGGTTAGGGTTAGGGGATGGGGACGGTTTTTGGTAATGTTTAGTGTATGACAATATTTTAGGGTGAGCGTACGTGTTAGGGTACGGGTTAGTGTTAGCTTATGGGTTAGGATTAGGGGACGGGTTAGTCTGAGGCTTCGGGTAAGTGTTAGTGTTAGGGCTAGGGTTAGGTTTAGGGGACGGGGACGGTTTAGGGTCCAGGTGAGGATATAACAACGGTTTAGAGTGAGCGTACGTGTTAGGGTACGGTTTAGGGTTAGCGTAAGGGTTAGGATTAGGGTACGGGATAGGCTGAGGCTTCGGCTAAGGGTTAGGTTTATGGTTAGGCCTAGGGTTCGGGTTAGGGGACGGGGACGGTTTACGGTATAGGTTAGTGTATGACAACGGTTTAGTGTCAGCGTACGTGTTAGGGTATGGGATAGTGTTAGCATACAGGTTAGGATTAGGGGACGGGGAAGTCTGAGGCTTTGGGTAACATTTAGGGTTAGAGTTAGGGCTACGGTTAGGGTTAGGGGACAGGGACGGATTAGGGTACAGGTTAGGGAACGGCAATGCTTTAGGGTGAGCGTATGTGTTAGGGTACAGGTTAGTGTTAGCGTACGGGTTAGGATTAGAGGACAGGTTAGGGTAAGGCTTCGAGGAAGGGTTAGGGTTATGCTTAGATCTAGCGTTAGGTGACGGGGACCGTTTAGGGTACATGTTAGGGCATGACAACGGTTTAGGGAGAGCATACGTGTTAGGGTACAGGTTAGTGTTAGCGTACCGGTTAGGATTAGGGGACGGGTTAAGCAGAGGCTTCAGGTAAGGTTTAGGTTTACTTTTAGGGCTAGGGTTAGGGTTAGGGGACGCGGACGGTTTAGTGCAAAGGTGAGTGTACGACAACGGTTTATGGTGAGCATACGTGTTAGGGTACAGGTAGGTGTTAGCCTACAGGTTAGGATTAGAGAACAGGTTAGGGTAAGACTTCGGGTAAGCGTTAGGGTTAGGTTTAGGGCTATGGTTAGAGTTAGGGGATGGGGACAATTTAGTGTACAGGTTAGGGTACGACAAGGGTTTACGGTGAGCGAACGTGTTAGGGTCCAGTTTAGTGTTAGCGTATGGGTTAGTATTAGGGGACGGGTTAGGGTAAGGTTTGGGATAAGGGTTAGTGTTACAGTTAGGGCTAGGATTAGGTTTAGGAGACGGGGACAGTTTAGGGTACAGGTTATGGTATGACAACGGTTTAGGGTGAGTGTACGTGTTAGGGTATGGTTTAGTGTTAGCGTACAGATTAAGATTAGGGGACGGGTTAGTGTAAGGCGGCGGGTAAGCGTTAGGGTTACGGTCAGGACTATGGTTAGTGTTACGGGACGGGGACGGTTTATGGTACAGGTTAGGGTATGACAACAGTTTACGGTGAGCGTACATGTTAGGGTATGGGTTAGTGTTAGCGTACGGGTTAAGATTACGGGACGGGTTAGGCTGAGGCTTCCGGTAAAGGTTAGGGTTAGGGTTAGGGCTAGGGTTAGGGTTAGGGGATGGGGACGGTTTACGTTACAGGTTAGGGTACGACAACATTTTAGGGCGAGAATACATGTTAGGGTATGGGTTAGTGTTAGCGTAAGGGTTAGGATTAGGGGACGGGTTAAGGTAAAGCTTCGGGTAAGCGTTAGGGTTAAACTCAGGGCTATGGTTAGGGTTAGGGGAAGGCGTACGTTTAGGGTACACGTTAGGGTACGAAAGCAGTCTTGAGTGAGCATACGTGTTAGGGTATGGGTTAGTAGTAGCGTACGGGTTAGGATTACATGATGGGTTAGGGTAAGGCTTCGGGTAAGGGTTAGGTTTAGTGTTAGGGCTAGGGTTAGGGTTAGGGGACGGAGAAGGTTTAGGATGCAGGTTAGGGTATGACAACAATTTAGGGTGAGCGTACATGTTAGGGTACGGGTTAGTGTTAGCGTACGGATTAGGATTAGCCTACGGGTTAGGCTGAGGCTTCGTTTAAAAGTTAGGGTTAGTTTTAGGGCTAGGGTTAGGGTTAGGGGACGGGGACAGTTTAGGGTACAGGTTAGGGTATGACAACGGTTTAGGGTGAGTGTATGTGTTAAGGTACGGGTTAGTGTTAGTGTATGGGTTTGGATTAGGGGATGGTTTAGGCTGAGGCTTCAGGTAAGGGTTAGGGTTAGGGTTAGGTCTAGGGTTAGTGTTAGTGGACGGGGATGGTTAACAATACAGGTTATGGTACAAAAACGATTTAGTGTGAGCGTACGTGTTAGCATATGGTTTAGTGTTACCGTACGGGTTAGGATTAGGGGACGCATTAGGGTAAGGCTTCGGGTAAGGGTTAGGGTTACGGTTAGGGATTGGGTTAGGGTTAGGGGAAGGGGACGGTTTAGGGTACAGGTTAGGTTATGACAACGCTTTAGGGTGAGCGTACGTGTTAGGGTACAGGTTAGTGTTAGCGTACGGGTTAGGATTAGGGTACGGGTTAGGGTAAGGCTTCGGGTAAGGGTTAGGGTTAGACTTAGGGCTAGGGTTAGCTATAGGGGACGGCAACCGTTTAAGGTACACGTTAGGATACGACAACAGTTTTGGGAGAGCATACATGTTAGGGTACGGGTTAGAGGTAGCGTACAGGTTAGGACTAGGTGATGGGTTAGGGTAAGGCTTCGGGTAAGGGTTAGGTTTAGGGTTAGGGCTAAGGTTAGGGTTAGGGGATGGGGACGGTTTAGGGTACAGGTTAGGGTACAACAACGGTTGAGTTTTAGCGTTCATGTTAGGGTACAGGTTAGTGTTAGAGTACGGGTTAGGATTTGGTGATGCGTTAGTGTAAGGCTTCGGGTACGGGGTAAGGTTAGGGTTAGAGTTAGGGTTAAGGGACGGGGATGGTTTAGGGTACAGTTTAGGTACGACAACGGTTTAGGGTGAGCTTACGTGTTAGGGTACGGGTTAGTGTTAGCGTACGGGTTAGGATTAGGTGATGGGTTAGGGTAAGGCTTCAGGTAAGGGTTAGGGCTAGTGCTAGGTTTAGGGGACGGGGACAGTTTAGGGTACAGGTTAGGGTATGAAAACGGTTTAGGGTGAGCGTTCATGTTAGGGTACGGGCTAGTGTAGCCTACGGGTTAGGATTAGGGGATGGGTTAGGGTTACGCTTCAGGGAAGGGTTAGGGTTAGGGTTAGGGCTAGGGTTAGGGTAAAGGGACGGGGAAGGCTTAGGGTACAGGTTAGGGTACGTCAATGGTTTAGGCTGAGCATATGTGTTAGTGTTAGCGTACGGGTTAGGATTAGGGATGTGTTAGGCTGAGGCTTCGGGGAAGTGTTAGGGTTATGGTTAGGGCTAGGGTTAGGGTTAGGGGACGGGGACGGTTTACGGTACAGATTAGGGTATGACAAATTTTTAGGGTGAGAGTACGTGATAGGGTACGGGTTAGTGTTAGCTTACGGGTTAGGATTATGGGATAGTTTAGGATAAGTCTTCGGGTATGGGTTAGGTTTATGGTTACAGCTAGGGTTAGAGTTAGGGGACGGGGACAGATTAGGGGACAGGTTAGGGTACGACAACGGTTTAGGGTGTGCGTACGTGTTAGGTTCCGCGTTAGTGTTAGCGTACGGGTTAGGAATAGGGGACGGGGTATGCTGAGGCTTTGGGTAAGGGTTAGGGTTAGGGCTAGGGTTAGGGTTAGGGGATGGGGACGGTTTAGGGTACAAGATAGGGTACGACAACGGTTTAGTGTGAGCGTACATGATAGGGTATGGATTAGTGTTATCGTACGGGTTTGGATTAGAGGACAGGTTAGGCTGAGGCTTCAGGTAAGGGTTAGGGTTAGGGTTAGGGTTAGGGCTAGGGTTAGGGTTAGGAGATGGGGACAGTTTACAGTACAAGTTAAGGTATGACAACGGTTTAGGAAGAGCGTACGTGTCATGGTACTGTTTA
Organism: Grampus griseus; assembly: GCF_964374135.1. Taxonomy (NCBI): domain Eukaryota; kingdom Metazoa; phylum Chordata; class Mammalia; order Artiodactyla; family Delphinidae; genus Grampus; species Grampus griseus. Next base: position 474,277 of record NW_028133223.1, on the reverse strand, counting down.
GTGTTAACGTATGGATAAGGATTAGGGGATGGATTAGGGTAAGGCTTCGGGTAAGTGTTAGGGTTACGTCAGGGCTACATTAGGGTTAGGGGATGGGGACGGTTTAGGGCATAGGTTACGGTACGACAATGGTTTAGGGTGAGCATACGTGTTAGGGTATGGGTTAGTGTTAGCGTACGAGTTAGGATTGGGGTGGGGTAGGTTAAGGCTTTGGGTCAGGGTTAGGCTTAGGGTTAGGGTTAGGGTTAGGGTTAAGGGACGGGGACGGTTTAGGGAACAGGTAAATGTACGACAACGGTTTAGTGTCAGCGTACGTGTTAGGGTACGGGTTAGTGTTAGCGTACGGGTTAGGATTAGGGTACGGGTTAGGCTGACGCTTCGGGTAAGGGTTAGGGTTATAGTTAGGGCTAGGGTAAGGGTTAGGGTACGGGGACAGTATAGGGTTCAGTTTAGGGTACGACAGCGATTTAGGGTGAGCATACATTTTAGGGTATGGGTCAGTGTTAGCGTACGGGTTAGGATTAGGGTTCAGGTTAGGCTGAGGCTTCGTGTAAAAGTAAGGGTTACGGTTAGGGCTAGGGGTAGGGTTAGGGGATGGGGACGGTTTACGGTACAGGTTAGGGTACGACAATGGTTTAGGGTGAGTGTACGTGTTAGGGTACGGGTAAGTGTTAGCGTATGGGTTAGGATTAGGGGACGAGTTAGGTTAAGGCTTTGGGTAAAGGTTAGGGTTAGGCTTAGGGCTACGGTTAGGATTAGGGGACGGGGACCGTTTAGGGTACACGTTATGTTACCACAACGGTTTAGGGTGAGCGTACGTGTTAGGGTACGGGTTAGTGTTAGCATTTGGGTTAGGATTAGCGGATAGGTTAGGGTAAGTCTTTGGGTAAGGGTAAGAGTTAAGGTTAGGGCTACGGTTAGGGTTAGGAGATGCGGATGGTTTAGGGTACAGGTTAGTGTATGACAATATTTTAGGGTGAGCATACCTGTTAGGGTACGTGTTAGTGTTCGCGTACGGGTTAGGATTAGGGGACAGGTTAGTCTGAGGCTTCGGGTAAGTGTTAGTGTTAGGGCTAAGGTTAGGGTTAGGGGACCGGGATGGTTTACGGTACAGGTTAAGGTATGACAACGGTAGGGTGAGCATCCATGTTAGGGTACTGGTTAATGTCAACGTATGGGTTAGTTTAGGGGATGGGTTAGGGTAAGGGTTCGGGTAAGTGTTAGGGTTACGGTTAGGGCTAGGGTTAGGATTAGGAGACAGGGACGGTTTAGGGTACAGGTTAGGGTACGAGAATGCTTTAGGGTGAGAGTAAGTGTGAGGGCATGGGTTAGTGTTAGCGTACGAGTTAAGATTAGGGGACGGGTCAGGGTAAGGCTTCGGGGAAAGGTTAGGCTTAGGGTTCCGGCTAGGGTTAGGGTTAGGGGACGGGGATGGTTTAGGGTCCACGTGAGCGTAAGACAATGCTTTAGGGTGAGTGTACATGTGAGGGCATGGGTTAGTGTTAGCATAAGGTTTAGGATTATGGGACGGGTTAGGGCAAGGCTTCTGGGAAGAGTTAGGGTTAGGGTTCGGTCTAGGGTTAGGGTTAGGGGACGGGGACGGTTTAGGGTCCAGGTGAGGGTACGACAACGGTTTAGGGTGAGCGTACGTGTGAGGGCCCGGGTTATGTTAGCATACGGGTTAGGATTAGGGGACGGGTTAAGGCAAGGCTTCGGGGAAGGGTTAGGGTTAGGGTTCGTGCTAGGGTTAGGGTTAGGGGATGGGGACGGCTTCGAGTCCTGGTGAGGATAAGACAACGCTTTATGTTGAGTGTACATGTGAGGGCACGGGTTAGTGTTAGCATACAGATTAGGATTAGGGGACGGGTTAGGGTAAGGCTTCCGGGAAGGGTTAGTGTTAGGGTTTGGGCTAGGGTTAGGGGACGGGGACAGTTTAGGGTCCAGGTGAGTGTACGAAAACTGTTTAGGGTGAGCGTACGTGTGAGGGCATGGGTTAGTGTTATAGTACAGGTTAGGATTAGGGGACGTTTTAGTGTAAGGCTTCGGGGAAGGGTTAGGGTTAGGGTTCGGGCTGGGGCTAGAGTTATGGGACGGGGACGGTTTAGGGTCCAGGTGAGGGTACGACAACGGTTTAGGGTGAGCGTACGTGTGAGGGCACGGGTTAGTGTTAGCGTACGGGTTAGGATTAGGGGACGGGTTAGGGTAAGGCTTCGGGGAAGGGTTAGGGTTAGGGATCGGGCTAGGGTTAGAGTTAGGGGACGGGGACGGCTTAGGGTCCAGACGAGGGTACGACAATGCTTTAGGGTGAGCGTACGTGTGAGGGCACTGGTTAGTGTTAGCATTCGGGTTAGGATTAGGGGACGGGTTAGTGTAAGGCTTCGGGGAAGTGTTATGGTTAGGGTTCGGGCTAGGGTTAGGTTACGGGACGGGGACGGTGTAGGGTCCAGGTGAGTGTACGACAGCGCTTTAGGGTGAGCGTAAGTGTGAGGGCACGGGTTAGTGTTAGCGTACGGGTTAGGATTAGGGGACGGGCCAGGGTAAGGCTTCGGGGAAGGGTTAGGGTTAGGGATCGGGCTAGGGATACGTTTAGGGTTAGGGGACGGGGACGGTTTAGGGTTCAGGTGAGTGTATGAAACGGTTTAGGGTGAGCGTATGTGTTACGGCATGGGTTAGTGTTAGCGTACGGGTTAGGATTAGTGTCGGGTTCGGGTAAGGCTTCGGGGAAGGGTTACGGTTAGGGTTTGGACTAGGGTTAGGGTTAGGAGACGGGGACGGTTTAGGGTCCAGGTGAGGGTACGACAATGGATTAGGGTGAGCGTACATGTGAGGGCATGGTTTAGTGTTAGCGTACGGGTTAGGATTAGGGGACGGGTTAGGGTAAGGATTCAGGGAAGGGTTAGGTTTAGGGTTTGGGTTAGGGTTAGGTTTAGGGGACGGGGACGGATTAGGGTCCAGGTGAGGGTATGACAACAGTTTAGGGTGAGCGTATGTGTGAGGGCACGGGAAAGTGTTAGCGTATGGGTTAGGATAAGGGACGGGTTAGGGTAAGGCTTCGGGGAAGGTTTAGGGTTAGGGTTCGGGATAGGTTTAGTGTTAGGGGACGGGGACAGTTTAGGGTCCAGGTGAGGGTACGACAACGGTTTAGAGTGAGCGTACGTGTGATGGCACGGGTTAGTGTTAACGTACGGGTTAGGATTAGGGGATGGGTTCGGGTAAGACTTCGGGGAAGCGTTAGGGTTAGGATTGGGGCTAGGGTTAGGGTTAGGGGACGGGGACGGTTTAGGGTCCAGGTGAGGGTATGCCAAAGGTTTAGGGTGAGCGTACGTGTGAGGGCACGGGTTAGTGTTAGCGTACGGTTTAGGATTAGGGGACGGATTTGGTTAAGGCTTCGGTGAAGGTTTAGGGTTAGGTTTCGGGCAAGAGTTAGGGTTAGGGGATGGGGAAGGTTTAGGGTCCAGGTAAGTGTACGAAAAGGTTTAGGGTGAGCATACGTGTGAGGGCACGGGTTACCGTTAGTGTACGGGTTAGGATTAGTGGACGGGTTCGGGTAAGGATTCGGGGAAGGGTTAGGGTTAGGGTTCGGGCTAGGGTTAGGTTTAGGGAATGGGGACGGTTTAGGGTTCAGGTGAGGGTACGACAACGGTTTAGGGTGAGCGTACATGTGAGGGCACGGGTTAGTGTTAGCGTATGGGTTAGGATTAGGAGACAGTTTCGGGTAAGGCTTCGAAGAAGGGTTAGGGTTAGGGTTCGGGCTAGGGTTAGGGTTAGCGGATGGGGACGGTTTAGGGTCCAGGTGAGGGTACGGCAACTGTTTAGGGTGAGCGTATGTGTTAGGGCACGGGTTAGTGTTAACGTACGGGTTAGGATTAGGGTCGGGTTCGGTTAAGGCTTCGGGGAAGGGTTACGGTTAGGGTTTGGGCTAGGGTTAGGGTTAGGAGACGGGGACGGTTTAGGGTCCAGGTGAGGGTACAACAACGGATTAGGGTGAGCGTACGTGTGAGGGCATGGTTTAGTGTTAGTGTACGGGTTAGGATTAGGGAACGGGGTCGGGTAAGGCTTCAGGGAAGGATTAGGGTTAGGGTTCGGACTAGGGTAAGCGTTAGGGGACGGGGACGGTTTAGGGTCCAGGTGAGGGTATGACAACGGTTTAGGGTGAGCGTACGTGTGAGGGCACGGGTTAGTGTTAGCGTACGAGTTAGCATTAGGGGACGGGTTCCGGTATGTCTTCTGGGAAGGGTTAGTTTTAGGGTTAGGGCTAGGTTTAGGGTTAGGGGACAGGGATGGTTTAGGGTCCAGGTGAGGGTACGACAACGGTTTATGGTGAGCGTACGTGTGAGGGCACGGGTTAGTGTTAGCCTACGGGTTAGGATTACGGGACGGGTTAGGGTAAGGCTTCGGAGAAGGGTTAGAGTTAGGGTTCGGGCTAGGGTTAGTGTTAGGGGATGGGGACGGTTTAGGGTGTAGGTGAGGGTACGACAACGGTTTAGGGTGAGCGTACATGTGAGGGCTCAGAATAGTGTTAGCGTGCGGGTTAGGATTAGGGGACGAGTTCTGGTAAGGCTTCGGGGAAGGGTTAGGGTTAGGTTTCAGGCTAGGCTTAGGGTTAGGGGACGGCGACGGTTTAGGGTCCAGGTGATGGTACGACAACGGTTTAGGGTGAGTGTACGTGTGAGAGCACGGGTTAGTGTTAGCATATGGGTTAGGATTAGGGGACGTGTTAGGGCAAGGCTTCGGGGAAGGTTAGGGTTAGGGTTCGGGCTAGGGTTAGGGTTAGGGGACGGGGACGGTTTAGGGTCCAGGTGAGGGTACGACAACGGTTTAGGTTGTGCGTACGTGTGAGGGCACGGGTTAGATTTAGCATACGGGTTAGGATTAGGGGATGGGTTATGGTAAGGCTTCGGGGAAGGGTTACGGTTCGGGCTAGAGTTAGGGTTAGGGGACGGGGTCGGTGTAGGGTCCAGACGAGGGTACGACAACGGTTTAGGGTGAGTGTACGTGTGAAGGCACGGGTTAGTGTTAGCGTACAGTTTAGGATTAGGGAACGTTTAGGGTAAGGCTTCAGGGAAAGCTTAGGGTTAGGGTTCGGGCTAGGATTAGTGTTAGGGAATGGGGCCGGTTTAGGGTACAGGTGAGGGTACGACAACGGTTTAGGGTGAGCGTACGTGTGAGGGCATGGGTTAGTGTTAGCGTATGGGTTAGGATTAGGGGACGGTTTTGGGTAAGGCTTCAAAGAAGATTTAGGGTTAGGGTTCGGGCTAGGGTTAGGGTTAGGGGACGGGGACGGTTTAGGGTCCAGGTGAGGGTACGACAACGGTTTAGGGTGAGCGTATGTGTGAGGGCACGGGTTAGTGTTAGCGTACGGGTTAGGATTAGGGGACGGGTTCGTGTAAGGCTTCGGGGAAGGGTTAGGTTTAGGGTTCGGGCTAGGGTTAGGGTTAGGGGACGGGTCCGGTTTAGGGTACAGGTGAGGGTTCGACAACGGTTTAGGGTGAGCGTACGTGTGAGAGCATGGGTTAGTTTTAGCGTACTGGTTAGGATTAGGGGACTGGTACGGGTAAGGCTTCGGTGAAGGGTTAGGGTTAGGGTTCGGGCTAGGCTTAGGGTTAGGGGACGGGGACGGTTTAGGGTTCAGGTGAGGGTACGACAACGTTTTATGGTGAGCGTATGTGTGAAGGCACGGGCTAGTGTTAGCGTACAAGTTAGGATTAGGGGACGTGTTAGGGTAAGGCTTCGGGGAAGGGTTAGGTTTAGGGTTCGGACTACGGTCACGGTTAGGGGACGGGGACGGTTTAGGGTCCAGGTGAGGGTACGAAAACGGTTTAGGGTGAGCGTAGGTGTGAGGGCATGGGTTAGTGTTAGCGTACGGGTTAGGATTAGGGGACGGGTTTGAGTAAGTCTTCGGGCAAGGGTTAGGGTTAGGGTTCGGACTAGGGTTAGGGTTAGGGGACAGGGACGGTTTATGGTCTAGGTGAGAGTACGACAACGGTTTAGACTGAGCGTATGTGTTAGGGCATGGGTTAGTGTTAGCGTACAGTTTAGGATTAGGGTCGGGTTCGGGTAAGACTTTGGGGAAGGGTTACGGTTAGGGTTTGGGCTAGGGTTAGGGTTAGGAGACGGGGACGGATTAGGGTGCAGGTGAGGGTACGAAAACGGATTAGGGTGAGCGTACGTGTGAGGGCATGGTTTAGTGTTAGCGTACTGGTTATGATTAGGGGACGTGTTCGGGTAAGGCTTCGGGGAAGGGTTAGGGTTGGGGTTCGGGCTAGGGTTAGTGTTAGGGGATGGGGACGGGTTAGGGTCCAGGTGAGGGTATGACAACGGTTTAGGGAGAGCGTACGTGTGAGGGCACAGTTTAGTGTTAGCGTACGTGTTAGGATTAGGGGACGGGTTCGGGTAATTCTTCGGGGAAGTGTTAGGGTTAGGGTTCGGGCTAGGGTTAGGTTTAGGGGACAGGGACTGTTTAGGGTCCAGGTGAGAGTACGACAATGGTTTATGGTGAGTGTAAGTGTGAGGGCACAGGTTAGTGTTAGCGTACGGTTTAGGATTAGGGAGCGGGTTAGGGTAAGGCTTCGGGGAAGGGTTAGGGTTAGGGTTCGGGCTAGGGTTAGGGTTAGGGGATGGGGACGGTTTAGGGTCCAGGTGAATGTACGACAACGGCTTAGGGTGAGTGTACGTGTGAGGGCACGGGAAAGTGTTAGCGTATGGGTTAGTATAAGGGACGGGATAGGGTTAGGCTTCGGGGAAGGTTTAGGGTTAGGGTTCGGTCTATGGTTAGGGTTAGGGGACAGGGACAGTTTAGGGTCCAGGTGAGGGTACGACAACGGTTCAGGTTGAGCGCATGTGTGAGGGCACGGGTTAGAGTTAGAGTACGTGTTAGGAGTAAGGGACTGGTTAGGGTAAGGCTTCGGGGAAGGGTTAGGGTTCGGGCTAGGGTTAGGGTTAGTGGACGGGGACGATTTAGGGTCCAGGTGAGGGTACGACAATGGTTCAGGGTGAGCGTACGTGTGAGGGCACGGGTTAGTGTTAGTGTACGGGTTAGGATTAGGGAACGGGGTCGGGTAAGGCTTCAGGGAAGGATTAGGGTTAGGGTTCGGACTAGGGTAAGCGTTAGGGGACGGGGACGGTTTAGGGTCCAGGTGAGGGTATGACAACGGTTTAGGGTGAGCGTACGTGTGAGGGCACGGGTTAGTGTTAGCGTACGAGTTAGCATTAGGGGACGGGTTCCGGTATGTCTTCTGGGAAGGGTTAGTTTTAGGGTTAGGGCTAGGTTTAGGGTTAGGGGACAGGGATGGTTTAGGGTCCAGGTGAGGGTACGACAACGGTTTATGGTGAGCGTACGTGTGAGGGCACGGGTTAGTGTTAGCCTACGGGTTAGGATTACGGGACGGGTTAGGGTAAGGCTTCGGAGAAGGGTTAGAGTTAGGGTTCGGGCTAGGGTTAGTGTTAGGGGATGGGGACGGTTTAGGGTGTAGGTGAGGGTACGACAACGGTTTAGGGTGAGCGTACATGTGAGGGCTCAGAATAGTGTTAGCGTGCGGGTTAGGATTAGGGGACGGGTTCTGGTAAGGCTTCGGGGAAGGGTTAGGGTTAGGTTTCAGGCTAGGCTTAGGGTTAGGGGACGGCGACGGTTTAGGGTCCAGGTGATGGTACGACAACGGTTTAGGGTGAGTGTACGTGTGAGAGCACGGGTTAGTGTTAGCATACGGGTTAGGATTAGGGGACGTGTTAGGGCAAGGCTTCGGGGAAGGTTAGGGTTAGGGTTCGGGCTAGGGTTAGGGTTAGGGGACGGGGACGGGTTAGGGTCCAGGTGAGGGTACGACAACGGTTTAGGTTGTGCGTACGTGTGAGGGCACGGGTTAGATTTAGCATACGGGTTAGGATTAGGGGATGGGTTATGGTAAGGCTTCGGGGAAGGGTTACGGTTCGGGCTAGAGTTAGGGTTAGGGGACGGGGTCGGTGTAGGGTCCAGACGAGGGTACGACAACGGTTTAGGGTGAGTGTACGTGTGAAGGCACGGGTTAGTGTTAGCGTACGGTTTAGGATTAGGGAACGTTTAGGGTAAGGCTTCAGGGAAAGGTTAGGGTTAGGGTTCGGGCTAGGATTAGTGTTAGGGAATGGGGCCGGTTTAGGGTACAGGTGAGGGTACGACAACGGTTTAGGGTGAGCGTACGTGTGAGGGCATGGGTTAGTGTTAGCGTATGGGTTAGGATTAGGGGATGGTTTTGGGTAAGGCTTCAAAGAAGATTTAGGGTTAGGGTTCAGGCTAGGGTTAGGGTTAGGGGACGGGGACGGTTTAGGGTCCAGGTGAGGGTACGACAACGGTTTAGGGTGAGCGTATGTGTGAGGGCACGGGTTAGTGTTAGCGTACGGGTTAGGATTAGGGGACGGGTTCGTGTAAGGCTTCGGGGAAGGGTTAGGTTTAGGGTTCGGGCTAGGGTTAGGGTTAGGGGACGGGTCCGGTTTAGGGTCCAGGTGAGGGTACGACAACGGTTTAGGGTGAGCGTACGTGTGAGGGCACGGGTTAGTGTTAACGTACGGTATAGGATTAGGGGACGGGTTCGGGTAAGGCTTCAGGGAACTGTTAGGGTTATTGTTCGGGTTAGGGTTAGGGGACGGGGACGGTTTAGGATCCAGATGATGGTACGACAACGGTTTAGGGTGATCATACGTGTGAGGGCATGGGTTAGTGTTAGCGTACGAGTTAGGATTAGGGAACTGGTTCATGTAAGGCATCGGGGAAGGGTTAGGCTTAGGATTCAGGCTAGGGTTAGGGTTAGGTGACGGGGACGCTTTAGGGTCCAGGTGAGGGTTCGACAGCCGTTTAGGTTCAGCGTACGTGTGAGCGCACGGTTTAGTGTTAGCCTACAGGTTACGATTAGGGGACGGGTTCGGATAAGGCTTCGGGGAAGGGTTAGGTTTAGGGTTCGGTCTAGGGATAGGATTAGGGGACGGGGACGGTTTAAGGTCCAGGTGAGGGTACGACAACAGTTTAGGGGAAGCGTACGTGTGAGGGCACGGGTTAGTGTTAGCGTACGGGTTAGGATTAGGGTATGGGTTCGGGTAAGGCTTCGGGGAAGGGTTAGGGTTAGGGCTCTGGCTAGGGTTAGGGTTAGGGCTAGGGGACGGTTTAGGGTCCAGGTGAGGGTACGACACCAGTTTAGTGTGAGCGTATGTGTGAGGTCACGGGTTAGTTTTAGCGTACTGGTTAGGCTTATGGGACGGTTTAGGTTAAGGCTTCGGGGAAGGGTTAGGGTTAGGGTTCGGGCTAGGTGTAGGGTTATGGGACGGGGACGGTTTAGGGACCAGGTGAGGGTCCGACAACGGTTCAGGGTGAGCGTACGTGTGAGGGCACGGGTTAGTGTTAGCGTACGGGTTAGAATTAGGGCATGGGTTAGGGTAAGGCTTCGGGAAATGGTTAGGGTTAGGGTTCGGGCTAGGGTTAGGGTTAGGGGACGGGGACGATTTAGGGTCCAGGTGACGGTACGAAAACGGTTTAGGGTGAGCGTACATGTGAGGGCACGGGTTAGTGTTAGCGTACGGTTTAGGATTAGGGGACGGGTTAAGGCAAGGCTTCGGGCAAGGGTTAGGGTTAGGGTTCGGGCTAGGGTTAGGGTTAAGGGAAGGGGACGATTTAGGGTCCAGGTGAGTGTACGACAACTGTTTAGGGTGAGTGTAGGTGTGAGGGCATGGGTTAGTGTTAGACTACGGGTTAGGATCAGGGGACGGGTTTGGGTTAGGCTTCGGGGAAGGGTTAGGGTTAGGGTTCGGGCTAGGGTTAGGGTTAGGGGACGGGGACGGTTTAGGGTCCAGGTGAGCGTACGACAACGGTTTAGGGTGAGAGTACATATGAGGGCACGGGTTAGTGTTAGCGCACGGGTTAGGATTAGGGGATGGTTTTGGGTAAGGCTTCGAAGAAGGTTTAGGGTTAGGGTTCGGGCTAGGGTTAGGGTTAGGGGACGGGGACGATTTAGGGTCCAGGTGAGGGTACGACAACGGTTTAGGGTGAGCGTATGTGTGAGGGCATGGGTTAGTGTTAGCGTACGGGTTAGGATTAGGGGACGGGTTCGGGTAATGCTTCAGGGAAGGTTTAGATTTAGGGTTCGGGCTAGGGTTAGGGTTAGGGGACGGGGACAGTTTAGGGTCCAGGTGAGGGTACAACAACGGTTTATGGTGAGTGTACGTATGAGGGCACGGGTCAGTGTTAGTGTACGGGTTAGGATTATGGGACAGGTTAGGGTAAGGCTTCGGGGAAGGGTTAGGGTTAGAATTCGGGCTAGGGTTAGGGTTAGGGGACGCGGACGGTTTGGGTTCCAGGTGAGGTTACAACAATGGTTTAGGGTGAGTGTACGTGTGAGGGCAAGGGTTAGTGTTAGCGTACGGGTTAGGATTAGGGGACGGGTTCGTGTAAGCCTTCGGGGAAGGTTAGGGTTAGGGTTCGGGTTAGGGTTAGGGTTAGGGGACGGGGATGGTTTAGGGTCCAGGTGATGGGACGACAACGGTTTAGGGTGAACGTACGTGTGAGGGCATGGGTTAGTGTTAGCGTACGGGTTACGATTAGGTGACGGATTAGGGTAAGGCTTCGGGGAAGGATTAGGGTTAGGGTTCGGTCTAGGGTTAGGGTTAGGGGACGGGGACGGTTTAGGGTCCAGGTGAGGGTACAAGAACGGTTTAGGGTGAGCGTACGTGTGAGGGCAGGGGTTAGTGTTAGCGTACGGGTTAGGATTAGGGGACGGGTTAGGGTAAGGCTTCGAGGAAGTTTAGGGTTAGGGTTCGGGCTAGAGTTAGGGTTAGGGGACGGGAACCGTTTAGGTTCCAGGTGAGGGTACGACAACGGTTTAGGGTGAGCGTACATGTGAGGGCACGGGTTAGTGTTAGCGTACGGGTTAGGATTAGGGGACGTGTTAGGGTAAGGCTTCGAGGAAGGTTAGGGTTAGGGTTCGGGCTAGGGTTAGGGTTAGGGGACGGGGACCGTTTAGGTTCCAGGTGAGGGTACGACAACGGTTTACGGTGATCGTACGTGTGAGGGCACGGGTTAGTGTTAGTATAAGGGTTAGGATTCAGGGACTGGTTCGGGTAAGGCTTCGGGGAAGGGTTAGGTTTAGGGTTCGTGTTACGGTTAGGGTTTGAGACGGGGACGGTTTAGGGTCCAGGTCAGGGTACGACAAAGTTTTAGGGTGAGCGTACGTGTGAGGGCACGGGTTAGTGTTAGCGTACGAGTTAGGATTAGGGGATGTGTTAGGGTAAGGCTTCGGGGTATGGTTAGGGTTCGGGCTTGGGTTAAGGATAGGGGACGGGGATGGTTTAGGGTCCAGGTGAGGGTACGACAACGGTTTAAGGTGAGCGTACGTGTGAGGGCACGGGTTAGTGTTACCGTACGGGTTAGGATTAGGGGACGGTTTAGGGTAATGCTTCGGGGAAGTGTTAGGGTTAGGGTTCGGGCTAGGGCTAGGGTTAGGGGACGGGGTCAGTTTAGAGTCCAGGTGAGGGTACGACAACGGTTTAGGGTGAGCGTACATGTGAGGGCACGGGTTAGTGTTAGCGTACGGGTTAGAATTTGGGGAAGGTTTAGTGTAAGCCTTCGGGGAAAGGTTATAGGTAGGGTTCGGGCTAGGGTTAGGGTTAGGGGAGGGGACGGTTTAGGGTCCAGGTCAGGGTACGACAACGGTTTAGCGTGAGCATACGTGTGAGGGCCCGGGTCAGTGTTAGATTACGGGTTAAGATTAGGAGACGGGTTAGGATAAGGCTTCGGGGAAGTGTTAGGGTTAGGGTTCGGGCTAGGGTTAGGGTTAGGGTACGGGGACGGTTTAGGGTCCAGGTGAGGGTACGACAAAGGTTTAGGGTGAGTGTACGTGTGAGGGCATGGTTTAGTGTTAGCGTTAGGGTTAGGATTAGGGGACCGTTTAGGGTAAGGCTTCGGGGAAGGGTTAGGGTTAGGGTTCGGTCTATGGTTAGGTTTAGGGGACGGGGACGGTTTAGGGTTCAGGTGAGTGTAGGACAATGGTTTAGGATGAGCGTACGTGTGAGGGCACGGATTAGTGTTAGCGTACGGGTTAGAATTAGGGGACGGGTTAGTGTAAGGCTTCGAGGAAAGGTTATGCTTAGGGTTCGGGCTAGGGTTAGGGTTAGGGGACGGGGACGGTTTAGGGTCCAGGTGAGGGTACGACAATGGTTAAGGGTGAGCATACATGTGAGGGCACGGGTTAGTGTTAGTCTACGGGTTAGGATTAGGAGACGGGTTAGGGTAAGGTTTCACGGAAGGGTTAGGGTTAGGTTTCGGGCTAGGGTTAGCGTTACGGGACGGGGACGGTTTAGGGTCCAGGTGAGGGTACGACAACGGTTTAGGGAGAGCGTACATGTGAGGGCACGGGTTAGTGTTAGCGTACGGGTTAGAATCAGGGGACGGGTTAGTGTAAGGTTTCGGGGAAAGGTTTTGGTTAGGGTTCAGGCTAGGGTTAGGGTTAGGGGATGGGGACGGTTTAGGGTCCAGGTGAGGGTACGACAACGGTTTAGGGTGAGCGTACGTGTGAGGGCACGAGTGAGTGTTAGCTTACGGGTTAAGATTAGGGGACGGGTTAGGGTAAGGCTTTGGGGAAGTGTTAGGGTTAGGGTTCGGGCTAGGGTTAGGGTTAGGGGACGGGGACGGTTTAGGGTCCAGGTGAGGGTACGACAAAGGTTTAGGGTGAGCGTACGTGTGTGGGCACGGGTTAGTGTTCACGTACTGGTTAGGATTAGGGGACGACTGAGGGTAAGGCTTTGGGGAAGTGTTAGGGTTAGGGTTCGGGCTAGGTTTAGGGTTAGGGGACGGGGAAGGTTTAGGGTCCAGGTGAGGGTACGACAACGGTTTAGGGTGAGCGTACGTGTGAGGGCATGGGTCAGTGTTAGCGTATGGGATAGGATTAGGGGATGGGTTCGGGTAATGATTCGGGGAAAGGTTAGTGTTAGGGTTCGGGCTAGGGTTAGGGTTAGGGGACGGGGAAGGTTTATGGTCCAGGTGAGGGTACGACAACGGTTTAGGGTGAGCATATGTGTGAGGGCACGGGTTAGTGTTAGCGTACGGGTTAGGATTAGGGAACGGGTTCGGGTAAGGCTTCGGGGAAGGGTTAGGGTTAGGGTTCGGGCTAGTTTTAGGGTTCAGGGACGGGGACGGTTTAGGGTCCAGTTGAGGGTATGACAACGGTTTAGGGTGAGCGTACGTGTGAGAGCACGGGTTAGTGTTAGCTCACGGGTTAGGATAAGGGGACGGATTCGGGTAAGGCTTCGGGGAAGGTTTAGGGTTCGGGCTAGGGTTAGGGTTAGGGGACGAGGTTGATTTAGGGTCCAGGTGAGGGTACAACAACTGTTTAGGGTGAGCGTACGTGTGAGGGCACGGGTTAGTGTTAGCATACGGGTTCGAATTAGGGGATGGGTTCGGGTAAGGCTTCGGGATGTGGTTAGGGTTATGGTTCGGGCTAGGGTTAGGGTTAGGGGACGGAGACGGTATAGGCTCCAGGTGAGGGTAGGACAACGGTTTAGGGTGAGCGTACGTGTGAGGGCACGGGTTACTGTTAGCGTACGTGTTAGGATTAGGGGACGGGTTAAGTTAAGGCTTCGAAGAAGGGTTAGGATTAGGGTTCGGGCTAGGGTTAGTGTTAGGGGATGGGGATGGTTTAAGGTCCAGGTGAGGGTACGACCACGGTTTAGGGTGAGTGTACGTGTGTGGGCATGGGTCAGTGTTAGCTTACGGGTTAAGATTAGGGGACGGGTTAGGTTAAGGCTTTGGGGAAGTGTTAGGGTTAGGTTTCAGGCTAGGGTTAGTGTTAGGGGACCGGGATGGTTTAGGGTCCAGGTGAGGGTACGACAACGGTTTAGGGTGAGCGTACGTGTGAGGGCACGGATAAGTGTTAGCGTACGGGTTAGGATTAGGGGACGAGTTCGGGTAAGGCTTCGGGGAAGGGTTAGGTTTAGGGTTCGGCCTAGGGTTAGGGTTAGGGGATGGGGATGGCTTAGGGTCCAGGTAAGGGTACGACAATAGATTAGGGTGAGCGTACGTGTGAGGGCATGGGTTAGTGTTAGCGTACGGGTTATGATTAGGAGACGGGTTAGGGTAAGGCTTCGGGGAACTGTTATGGTTAGGGTTCGGTCTAGGGTTAGGGTTAGGGGATGGGGACGGTTTAGGGTCCAGGTGAAGGTACGACAACGGTTTACGGTGAGCGTACGTGTGAGGGCATGGGTTAGTGTTAGCGTACGGGTTAGGATTAGGGGACGGGATCGGGTAAGGTTTCGGGGAAGGATTAGGTTTAGGTTTCGGGCTAGGGTTAGGGTTAGGGGACGGGTACGGTTTAGGGTCCAGGTGAGGGTACGACAACGGTTTAGGGTGAGCGTACGTGTGAGGGCACGGGTTAGTGTTAGCGTACGGGTTAGGATTAGGGGACGGTTTAGAGTAAGGCTTCAGTGAAGGGTTAGGTTTAGGGTTCGGGCTAGGGTTAGGGTTAGGGGACGGTGACGGTTTAGGGTCCAGGTGAGGTACGACAACGGTTTAGGGTGATCATACATGTGAGGACACGGGTTAGTGTTAGGTTACGGGTTAGGATTAGGGGATGGGTTCGGGTAAGGCTTCGGGGAAGGGTTAGGGTTAGAGTTCGGGCTAGGTTTAAGTTTAGGGGAAGGGGACGGTTCAGGGTCCAGGTGAGTGTACGACAACGGTTTAGGGTGAGCGTACGTGTGAGGGCACGGGTTAGTGTTAGCGTACGGGTTAGGATTAGGGGACGGGTTAGGGTAAGGCTTCAGTGAAGGGTTAGGTTTAGGGTTCGGGCTAGGGTTAGGGTTAGGAGACGGGGACGGTTTAGGGTCCAGGTGAGGGTACGACAACGGTTTAGGGTGAGCGTACGTGTGAGGGCACGGGTTACTGTTAGCGTACGGGTTAGGATTAGGGGACGGGTTAGGGTAAGGCTTCGGGGAAGGGTTAGGTTTAGGGTTCGATCTGGGGTTAGGGTAAGGGGACGGGTACGGTTTAGGGTCCAGGTGAGGGTACGACAACGGTTTAGGGTGAGCGTACGTGTGAGGACACGGGTTAGTGTTAGCGTACGGGTTAGGATTAGGGGACGAGTTAGTGTAAGGCTTCGGGTCAGGGGTAGGTGTAGGGTTAGGGCTAGGGTTATGGTTAGGGGACGGGGACTGTTTAGGGTACAGGTCAGTGTATGACAACGGTTTAGGGTGAGCGTACGTGTTAGGTACGAGTTAGTGTTAGCGTACGGGTTAGGATTAGGGGACGGGGTACGCTGAGGCTTCGGGTAAGGTTTAGGGCTAGGCCTAGGGTTAGGGTTAGGAGACGGGGACGGTTTAGGGTACAGGTTAGGGTACGACAAATGTTTAGGGTGAGCGTACGTGTGACGGCACGGGTTATTGTTAGCATACGGGTTAGGATTAGGGGATGGGTTAGGGTAAGTGTTCGCATAAGAATTAGGACTGGGGTTAGGGTTAGTGTTAGGGGATGGGGATGGTTTAGGGTACAGGTTAGGGTACGACAACGTCTTAGGTTGAGCGTACGTGTGAGGGAAAGGGTTAGTGTTAGCGTACAGGTTAAGTTTAGGGGACGGGTTAGTGTAAGCCTTCGGGTAAGGGTTAGGAATTGGGTTAGGGTTAGGGGACGTGGACGGTTTAGTGTACAGGTTAGGGTATGACCACGATTTAGGGTGAGCGTACGTGTGAGGGCACGCGTTAGTGTTAGCGTACGGGTTAGGATTAGGGGACGCATTAGGGTAAGGCTTCGGGTAAGATTTAGTGTTAGGTTTAGAGCTAGGGTTAGCTTTAGGGGACGGGTACGTTTTAGGGTACAGGTTAGGCTATGACGATGGTTTAGGGTGAGTGTACATGTTCGGGTACGGTTTAGTGTTAGGTTTAGAGTTAGGGTTAGCTTTAGTGGACGGAGACGGTATGGTACAGGTTAGGGTACGACAACGTCTTAGGGTGAGTGTTCGTGTGAGGGTACGGGTTAGAGTTAGCGTAAGGGTTAGAATTAGAGAAGAGGTTAGGCCGAGGCTTCGGGTAAGGGCTAGGTTTAAGGTTAGGGCTAATGTTAGGGTTAGGGGACAGGGACGGTTTACGGTTCAGTTTAGGGTACGACAACGGTTTAGGGTGAGCGTACGTGTTAGGGTAGGCTTTACTGTTAGTTTACTGGTTAGGGTTATGGGGCAGGTTAGGGTAAGGTTTCAGGGAAGGGTTAGGGTTAGGGTTCGGTGTACGGTTAGGGTTAGGGGATGCGGATGGATTAGGGTACAGGTGAGGGTATGACAACGGTTTAGGGTGAGCGTACATGTTAGGGCACGGGTTAGTGTTGGCGTACGGGTTAGGATTAGGGGACGGGTTAGTGTAAGGCTTCGGGGAAGGGTTAGGTTTAGGGTTTGGGCTAGGGTTAGGGTTAGGAGACGGGGACTATTTAGGGTCCAGGTGAGGTACGACAACGGTTTAGGGTGAGCGTACGTGTAAGGGCACGGGTTAGTGTTAGCGTATGGGTTAGGATTAGGTGACGCGTTAGGGTAAGGCTTCGGGTAAGGTTTAGTGTTAGGTTTAGAGCTAGAGTTAGCTTTAGGGGACGGAGATGGTTTATATTACAGGTTAGGGTACGACAACGTCTTAGGGTGAGCGTACGTGTGAGGGTACGGGTTATTGTTAGTGTAAGGGTTAGGATTAGAGAACTGGTTAGGCCGAAGCTTCGGGTAAGGGCTTGGTTTAAGGTTAGGGCTAGTGTTAGGGTTAGGGGACAGGGACGGTTTACGGTTCAGTTTAGGGTACGACAACGGTTTAGGGTGAGCGTACGTGTTAGGGTAGGCTTTAGTGTTAGTGTAGTGGTTAGGGTTATGGGGCGGGTTAGGGTAAGCCTTCAGGGAAGGGTTAGGGTTAGGGTTCGGGCTAGGCTTAGGGTTAGGGGACGGGGAAGGTTTAGGGTCCAGGTAGGTTACGACAACGGTTTAGGGTGAGCGTACGTGTGAGGGCACGGGTTAGTGTTAGCGTACGGGTTAGGATTAGGGGACGCGTTAGGGTAAGGCTTCGGGTAAGGTTTAGTGTTAGGTTTAGAGCTAGGGTTAGCTTTAGGGGACGGAGACGGTTTATGGTACAGATTAGGGTACGACAACAACTTAGGGTGAGTGTACGTGCGAGGGTACGGGTTAGAGTTAGCATAAGGGTTAGGATTAGAGAACAGGTTAGGCCGAGGCTTCGGGTAAGGGCTAGGTTTAAGGTTAGGGCTAGTGTTCGGGTTAGGGGACAGGGACGGTTTACGGTTCAGTTTAGGGTACGACAACGGTTTAGGGTGAGCGTACGTGTTAGGGCACGGGTTAGTGTTGGCGTACGGGTTAGGATTAGGGGACGGGTTAGGGTAAGGCTTCGGGGAAGGGTTAGGGTTACGGTTCGGGCTAGGGTTAGGGTTAGGGGACGGGGACGGTTTAGGGTCCAGGTAGGGTACGACAACGGTTTAGGGTGAGCGTACGTGTGAGGGCACGGGTTAGTGTTAGCGTACGGGTTAGGATTAGGGGACGTGTTAGTGTAAGGCTTCGGGGAAGGGTTAGGGTTAGGGTTCGGGCTAGGGTTAGGGTTAGGGGACGGGGACTATTTAGGGTCCAGGTGAGGTACGACAACAGTTTAGGGTGAGCGTACGTGTGAGGGCACGGGTTAGTGTTAGTGTACGGGTTAGGATTAGGGGCGGGTTAGGGCAAGGCTTCGGGGAAGGGTTAGGGTTAGGGTTCGGGCTAGGGTTAGGGTTAGGGGACGGGGACGGTTTAGGGTCCAGGTGAGGGTACAACAACGGTTTAGTTTGAGCGTACGTGTGACGGCACGGGTTAGTGTTAGCGTATGGGTTAGGATTAAGAGACGTGTTCAGGTAAGGCTTCGGGCAAGGGTAAGTGTTAGGGTTCGGGCTAGGGTTAGGGTTAGGGGATGGGGACGGTTTAGGGTCCAGGTGAGGGTACGACAACGGTTTAGGGTGAGCGTACGTGTGAGGGTACAGTTTAGTGTTAGCATACGGGTTAGGATTAGGGGACGGGTTAGGGTAAGGCTTCGGGTAAGGGTTAGGGTTACGGTTAGAACTACGGTTAGTTTTAGGAGACGGGTACGTTTTAGGGTACAGGTTAGGCTATGACAATGGTTTAGGGTGAGTGTACATGTTCGGGTACGGTTTCATGTTAGCGTTTGAGTTAAGATTTGGGGATGTGTTAGGGTAAGGCTTCGGGTAAGGGTTAGGATTAGGGTTAGGGTTAGGGTTAGGGCTAGGGTTAGGTTTAAGGGACGGGGACGGTTTAGGGTACAGGTTAGGGTACGACAATGATTTAGGCTCAGTGTACGTGTTAGGGTACGGTTTAGTGTTAGCGTACTGGTTAGGATTAGGGGATGCGATAGGTTAAGGCTTCGGGCAAGAGTTAGGGTTAGGTTTAGGGCTAGGGTTAGGGGACCGGGACGGTTTATGGTACAGGTTAGGATATGACAACAGTTTAGGGTGGCCGTACGTGTTATGGTATGGGTTAGTGTTAGCGTACGTGTTAGGATTAGGGGACGGGTTAGGGTAAGTCTTCACGTCAGGGGTAGGGTTAGGGTTAGGGCTAAGGTTATGGTTACGGGACGGGGATGGTTTAAGGCAAAGGTGAGGGTACAACAACGGTTTAGTTTGAGCGTATGTGTAAGGGCACAGGTAGGTGTTAGCATACGGGTTAGGTTTAAGGGACGGGCTAGGGTAAGGCTTCGGGTAAGTTTTAGGGTAACGGTTAGGGTTAGGGGTCGGGGACGGTTTACGTTACAGGTTACTGTATGACAACGGTTCAGGGTGAGCGTACGTGTTAGGGTATGGTTTAGTGTTAGCGTACGGGCTAGGATTAGTGGACGGGTTAGTGTAAGGCTTCAGGTAAGTTTTAGTGTTACGGTTAGAGCTAGGGTTAGGGTTAGAGGATGGGTACGATTTAGGCTACAGGTTAGGGTATGACAACGGTTTAGGGTTAACGTACATGTTAGGGTACGGGTTAGTGTTAGCGTTTGGGTTAAGATTAGGGGACGGTTTAGGGTAAGGCTTCGGGTAAGGGTTAGGGTTAGGTTTAGGGCTAGGTTTATGGAAAAGTGACGAGGACGGTTCAGGGTACAGATTAGGGTACGACAACTGTTTAGAGTCAGCGTACATGTTAGGGTACGTGTTAGTGTTAGTGTACGGGTTAGGATTAGGGGACGGGTTAGGCTGAGGCTTCGGGTAAGGGTTAGGGTTAGGGTTAGGGCTAGGGTTATGGTTAGGGTTAGGTCTAGGTTTAGGGGACCGGGACAGTTTACGGTACAGGTTAGGATATGACAACGGTTTAGGGTGACTGTAAGTGTTAGGGTATGTGTTAGAGATGGCTTACGGGGTAGGATTAGGGAACGGGTTAGGGTAAGGCTTCGGGTAAGGGGTAGGGTTAGGGTTAAGGCTACGGTTATGGTTAGGCTACGGGGATGGTTTAAGGCAAAGGTGAGGGTACGACAATTGTTTAGGGTGAGCGTACGTGTTAGGGTACAGGTAGGTGTTAGCATACGGGTTAGGATTAGGGGATGGGTTAGGGTAAGGCTTTGGGTAAGGTTTAGGGTTAGGGTTAGGGCTAGGGTTAAGGTTTGGGGACGGGGACGGTTTATGGAACAGGTTAGGGTATAATAACAGTTTAGGGTGAGCGTCAGTGTTAGGGTACGGTTTAGTGTTAGCGTACAGGCTAATATTAGGGGATGGGTTAGGGCAAGGCTTCGGGTAAGGGTTAGGGTTACGGTTAGACCTAGGGTTAGGTTTAGGGGATGGGTACGGTTTAGGGTACAGGTTAGTGTAGTTGTTATGGTACGACAACGGTTTAGGGTGAGCGTACATTTTAGGTACGGGTCAGTGTTAGTGTTCCGATTAGGATTAGGGGACGGGTTAGTGTAAGGCTTCAGGTAAAAGTTTGTGTTACGGTTAGTGCTAGGGTTAGGGTTAGGTGATGGGGACGGTTTAGGGTACCGGTTAGGGTACAGGTCATGGTACGTCAACGGTTTAGGGTGAGCGTGCATGTTATGGCACGGGTTAGTGTTAGCGTACGGGTTAGGATTAGGGGACGAGTTAGTGTAAGGCTTCGGGTCAGGGGTAGGTGTAGGGTTAGGGCTAGGGTTATGGTTAGGGGACGGGGACTGTTTAGGGTACAGGTCAGTGTATGACAACGGTTTAGGGTGAGCGTACGTGTTAGGTACGAGTTAGTGTTAGCGTACGGGTTAGGATTAGGGGACGGGGTATGCTGAGGCTTCGGGTAAGGTTTAGGGCTAGGCCTAGGGTTAGGGTTAGGAGACGGGGACGGTTTAGGGTACAGGTTAGGGTACGACAAATGTTTAGGGTGAGCGTACGTGTGACGGCACGGGTTATTGTTAGCATACGGGTTAGGATTAGGGGATGGGTTAGGGTAAGTCTTCGCGTAAGAATTAGGACTGGGGTTAGGGTTAGTGTTAGGGGATGGGGATGGTTTAGGGTACAGGTTAGGGTACGACAATGTCTTAGGTTGAGCGTACGTGTGAGGGAAAGGGTTAGTGTTAGCGTACAGGTTAAGTTTAGGGGACGGGTTAGTGTAAGCCTTCGGGTAAGGGTTAGGAATTGGGTTAGGGTTAGGGGACGTGGACGGTTTAGTGTACAGGTTAGGGTATGACCACGATTTAGGGTGAGCGTACGTGTGAGGGCACGCGTTAGTGTTAGCGTACAGTTTAGGATTAGGGGAAGCGTTAGGGTAAGGCTTCGGGTAATGGTTAGTGTTAGGGTAGGGGACGGGGACGGTTTAGGGTACAGGTTAGGGTACGACAGTGGTTTAGGGTGAGCATATGTGTGAGGGCACGGGTTAGTGTTAGGGTACGGATTAGCATCAGGGGACGTCTTACAGTAAGGCTTCATATAAGGGTTAGTGTTAGGGTTAGGGTTAGTGTTAGGGGACGGGGACGGTTTAGGGTACAGTTTAGTGTACGACAATGGTTTAGGGTGAGCGTACGTATGAGGGCAAGGGTTAGTGTTAGTGTACGGGTTAGGTTTAGGGGACGGGTTAGGGTAAGATTTCGGGTAAGTGTTAGTGTTAAGGGTAAGGTTAGGGATAGTGTTAGGGAGTCGGATGGTTTACGGTACAGGTTAGGGTACGACAACGGTTTAGGTTGAGCGTATGTGTGAGGGAACGTGTTAGTGTAAGCATACGGGTTAGGATTAGGGGACGGGTCACTGTAAGGTTTTGGGTAAGGTTAAGGGTTAGGGGACAGGGACGGGAAAGGTATAGGGTTAGGCTTAGGTTTAGGGGACGGGGACGGTTTAGGGTACAGGTTAGGATATGACAACGTTTTTGGGTGAGCGTACGTGTGAGGGCATGGGTTAGTGTTCGCGTACGGGTTAAGATTAGGTGACGGGTTAGGGTAAGGCTTCAGTATGGTTTAGGTTTAGGGTTAAGTTTAGGGTTAGTGTTAGGGAGTGGGGACGGTTTAGGGTACAGGTTAGGGTCCGAGAATGGTTTAGGGTGAGCGTATGTGTGAGGGAACGTGTTAGCGTTAGCGTAAGGGTTAGGATTAGGGGACGGGTTAGGGTAAGGCTTTGGGTAAGTTTTAGAGTTAGGGTTAGGGTTAGGGTGAGGGGACGGGGACGGTATAGGGTACAGGTTAGGGTACAACAACGGTTTAGTGTGAGCGTACGTGTGAGGGCACGGGTTAGTGTTAGCGTATGGGTTAGGATTATGGGACGGGTTAGGGTAAGTTTTTGGGTAAGGTTTAGGTTTAGGGTTAGGGTTAGGGGATGGGGACGGTTTAGGGTACAAGTAAGGGTAAGACAACGGTTTAGGGTGAGTGTTCGTGTGAGGGAAAGGTTTAGTGTTAGTGTACGGGTTAGGATTAAGGGACGGGTTAGGTTAAGTCTTCGGGTAAGTGTTAGGGTTAGGGTTAGGGGATGGGGATGGTTTAGGGTACAGGTTAGGGTATGACAACAGTTTAGTGTGGGTGTATGTGTGAAGGTATGGGTTAGTGTTTGCGTACGGGTTATGATTAGGGGACGGGTTAGGGTAAGGCTTCGGATAAGGTTTAGGGTTAGCTTAGGGTTAGGGGACGGAGACGGTTTAGGGTTCAGTTTAGGGTACGACAACGGTTTAGGGTGAGCGTACGTGTGAGGTCACAGGTTAGTGTTAGCGTACGGGTTAGGATTAGGGGACGGTTTAAGGTAAGGCTTCGCGTAAGGTTTAGGGTTAGGTTTAGGGTTAGGGGACGGGGACGGTTTAGGGTACAGATTAGGGTATGAGAAAGAATTAGGGTGAGCGTATGTGTGAGGGAAAGAGTTAGTTTTAGCGTACGGGTTATGATTAGTGAATGGGTTAGGTTAAGGCTTCGGGTAAGGGTTAGGGTTAGGTTTAGGTTTAGAGTTAGGTTTGGGGATCGGGACGGTTTAGGGTACAGGATAGGGTACGACAACGCTTTAGGCTGACCGTACGTTTGTGGGCACGGGTTAGTGTTAGCATACCATTTAGGATTAGGGGACGGGTTAGGTTAAGGCTTCGGGTAAGTGTTAGGTTTAGGGTTAGGGTTAGGGGACGGGGACGGTTTAGGGTACAGGTTAGGGTATGACAAAGTTTTAGGGTGAGCGTACGTGTGAGGGCACGGGTTAGTGTTAGCGTACGGGTTAGGATTAGCGAACGGGTTAGGGTAAGGCTTCGGGTAAGGTTTAGGGTTAGGGTTAGGGTTAGGGTTAGGGGACGGAGACGGTTTAGGATACCCGTTAGTGTACGAAAATGGTTTAGGGTGAGCGTACGTGTGAGGGCATGGGTTAGTGTTTGCGTACGTGTTAGGATTAGGGGACGGGTTAGGGTAAGCCTTCGGGTAAGGGTTAGGGTTAGGGTTACGGTTAGGGTTAGGGTAAGGGGAAGGGGACGCTTTAGTGTACAGGTTCGAGTACGACAATGTTTTAGGGTAAGCGTCCGTGTGAGTGCACGTGTTAGTGTTAGCATACGGGGTAGGATTAGGGGACACGTTAGGTAAGGCTTCGGGTAAGGGTTAGGGTTAGGGTTTAGTTTAGGGTTAGGGTTAAGTTTAGGGTGTGGGGACGGTTTAGGGTACAGGTTACAGTACGACAGTGGTTTAGCTTGAGTGTATGTGTGAGGGAACGGGTTAGTGTTAGTGTACGGGATACGATTAGGAGACGGGTTAGGGTACGGCTTCGGGTAATGGTTAGGGTTAGGGTTGGGGACGGGGACAGTTTAGGGTACAGGACAGCATTCGACAACGGTTTAGGGTGAGCGTACGTGTGAGGGCACGGGTTAGTGTTAACGTACAGGTTAGGAATAGGGGCCGTGTTAGGGTAAGGTTTCGGGTAAGAGTTAGGATTAGAGTTAGGGGACGGGGATGGGGACGGTTGAGGGTACAGGTCAGGGTATGACAACGGTTTAGGTGAACGTATGTGTGAGGGCACAGTTTAGTGTTAGAGTACGGGTTAGGATTAGTGGATGGGTTAGGGTAAGGCTTCGGGTAAGGGTTAGGGTTAGGGTTAGGGTTAGGGGAAGTGGACGGTTTAGGGTACAGGTTAGGGTACGACAACGGTTTAGGGTGAGCGTACATGTGAGGGCACGGGTTAGTGTTAGCGTATGGGTTAGGATTAAGGGACGTGTTAGGGTAAGGCTTCGGGTAAGCATTACGGTTAGGGTTAAGTTTAGGGTTAGGTTTAGGGAGCAGGGACGGTTTAGGGTACAGGTTAGTGTACGAGAATGGTTTAGGGTGAGCATATGTGTGAGGGAACGTGTTAGTGTTTGCGTACGGGTTAGGATTAGGGTACGGGTTAGGGTAAGGCTTTGGTTAAGGCTTAGCGTTAGGGTTAGGTTTAGGGTTAGGGGATGGGGATGGTTTAAGGTACAAGTTAGGGTACGACAACGGTTAAGGGTGAGCGTACGTGTGAGGGCACGGGTTAGTTTTAGCGTATGGGTTAGGATTAGGGGACGTGTTAGGGTAAGGCTTCGGGTAAGGGTTAGGGTTAGGGTTAGAGTTAGGGTTAGGGTTAATGGACAGGGATGGGGACGGTATAGGGGACAGGTTAGGTTACGACAACGGTTTAGGGTGAACGTATGTGAGAGGGCACAGGTTAGTGTTAGCGAATGGGTTAGGATTAGGTGACGGGTTAGGGTAAGGCTTCGAGCAAGGGGTAGGATTAGGGTTAGGGTTAGGATTAGGGGACGGGGACGGTTTAAGGTACAGGTTAGGGTGCGACAACAGTTTAGGATGAGCGTACGTGTGAGGGCACGGTTTAGTGTTAGCGCATGGGGTAGCATTAGGGAATGGGTTAGGGTAAGGCTTCGGGTAAGGGTTAGGGTTAGGGTTAGGTTTAGGTAGGGGACAGGGATGGTTTAGGGTACAGGTTAGGGTACGACAATGATTTAGGGTGAGCGTACGTGTGAGGGCACTGGCTTGTGTTAGTGTACGGGTTATGATTAGGGGACAGGTTAGGGTAAGGCTTCGGGTAAGTGTTAGGGTTAGGGTTAGGGTTAGGTTTAGGGGACGGGGATGGTTTTGGGTACAGGTTAGGGTACGACAACGTTTTTGGGTTACCGTATGTGTTAGGGTATGGATTAGTGTTAGCATACGGGTAGGTTTAGGGGACGTGTTAGTGTAAGGCTTCGCGTATGGTTTAGGGTAAGGGTTAGGTTTAGGTGTAGGGGACGGGGACGGTTTAGGGTACAGGTTAGGGTACGACAAGCTTTTAGGGTAAGCGTACATGTTAGGGTATGGGTTAGCATTAGTGTACAGTTTAGGATTAGGGCACGGGTTAGGGTAAGGCTTCGGGTAACTGTTAGGTTTAGGATTAGGGTTAGTAGACGGGGACGGTTTAAGGTACAGGTTATGTTACGACAATGGTTTAGGTTGAGCGTACGTGTTAGGGTACGGGTTAATTTTAGCGTACGGGTTAGGATTTGGGGACGGGTTAGGGTAAGGCTTCCAGTAAGGGTTAGTGTTAGGGATAGGTTTAGGTTTAGTGGACGGGGACACTTTAGGGTACAGTTTAGGGTACGACAAACGTTTAGGTTGAGCGTACATGTTAGGGTATTGGATAGTGTTAGTGTATGGGTTAGGATTAGGGGAAGATTTAGGGTAAGGCTTTGGGTAAGGGTTAGTGTTAGGATTAGGGTTAGGGTTAGGAGACTGGGACGGTTTGCATACAGGTAAGGGTACGACAACGGTTTAGGGTGAGTGTACGTGTTGGGGTACGGGTTAGTGTTAGCAAACGGGTTAGGATTAGCGGACGGATTAGTGTAAGGCTTCAGGTAAGGGTTAGGTTTAGAGTTAGGGTTAGGGGACGGGTATGGTTTAGGGTACAGTTGAGGGTACGACAACGGTTTAGGGTGAGCGTACGTGTTAGGGTACGGGTTAGTGTGAGCATACGTGTGAGTATTTGGGGACGGGTTAGGGTAAGGCTTCAGGTTAGGGTTAGTTTTAGGGTTAGGGGACGGGGACGGTTTAGGGTACAGGTTAGGGTACGACAATGGTTCAGGGTGAGCGTACGTGTGAGGGCATGGGTTAGTGTTAGCGTACGGGTTAGGATTAAGGGATGGATTAGGGTAAGGTTTCGGGTAAGGGTTAGGGTTAGGGTTAGGTTTAGGGTTAGGGTCAGGGTAAGGGTACGGGGACGGTTTAGGGTTAGGGTTAGGGTAGGGTTATTGTCAGGGTTAGGGGACGGGGATGTGTTAGGGTACAGTTTAGGGTACGACAACGGTTTAGGGTGAGCGTACGTGTGAGGGCACGGGTTACTGTTAGCGTACGGGTTAGGATTAGGGGACGGGTTAGGGTAAGGCTTCGGGTAAGAGTTAGGGTTAAGGATAGGGTTAGGAATAGGGGACGGGGATGGTTCAGGGTACAGTTTAGGGTATGACAACCGTTTAGGTTGAGCGTACGTGTTAGGGTATGGGATAGTATTAGCGTGCGGGTTAGGATTAGGGGATGTGTTAGGGTAAGGCTTTGGGTAATGGTTAGGGTTAGGTTTAGGTTTAGGGTTAGGAGATGGGGACGGTTTAAGGTATAGGTTAGGGTACGACAAGAGTTTAGGGTGAGCGTAAGTGTTAGGGTACGAGTTCGTGTTAGCGAATGGGATAGGATTAGCGGACGGGTTAGTGTAAGGCTTCGGGTAAGGGTTAGTGTTAGGGTTAGGGTTAGGGGACGAGGATGGTTTTGGGTACAAGTTAGGTTACGACAACGAGTTAGGGTGAGCATACGTGTTAGTGTACATGTTACTGTTAACGTACGGGTTTGGATTAGGGGACAGGTTAGAGTAAGGCTTCGGGTAAGGTTTAGGGTTAGGGTTAGTTTTAGGGTTAGGGGACGGGGATGGTTTAGTGTACAGGTTAGGGTACGACAACGGTTTAGGTTGAGTGTTCATGTTAGGGTATGGGTTAGTGTTAGCATATGGGTTAGGATTAGGGGATGGGATAGGTTATGGCTTCGGGTAATGGTTAGGGTTATGGTTATGGTTAGGGTTAGGGTTAGTGGAAGGGGATGGTTTAGGGTACAGGTTAGGGTACGGCAAAGTTTTAGCGTGAGTGTACATGTTAGGGTACGGGTTAGTGTTAGCGTACGGGTTAGGATTAAGTGACATGTTAGGGTAAGGCTTCTGGTAAGGTTTAGGGTTAGGTTTAGGGTTAGTTGCAGGGGATGGGGAAGATTTAGGGTACAGGTTAGGGTACAACAACAGTTTAGGGTGAGCGTATGTGTGAGGGCACGGGTTTGTGTTAACGTACGGGTTAGGATTAGGGGACGGGTTAGGATAAGACTTCGGGTAAGGGTTAGGTTTAGGGTTAGGGATAGGGGACAGGGGCAGTTTAGGGTCCAGGTAAGGGTAGGACAACGGTTTATGGTGAGCGTACGTGTGAGGGTATGGGTTAGTGTTAGCGCACTGGGTAGGATTAGTGTACGGGTTAGGGTAAGGCTTTGGGTAAGATTTAGGGTTAGGGTTAGGGTTAGTGTTAGGGTTAGGGGACGGGGACGGTTTAGGGTAACAGTTTAGGGTACGACAATGGTTTAGGGTGAGCGTCCGTGTGAGGGCACGTGTTAGTGTTAGCGTATGGGTTAGGATTAGGGGACGGGTTAGGGTAAGGCTTTGGGTAAGGGTTAGGGTTAGGGATAGGGTTAGCACTAGGGGACGGAGATGGGGATGGTTTAGAGTTACAGGTTAGGATACGACAACGGTTTAGGGTGAGCGTACGTGTGAGGGTATGGGTTAGTGTTTGTGTGAGGGTTAGGATTAGGGGACGGGTTACTGTAAGGCTTCGGGTAAGGGTTAGTGTTAGGGTTAGGGTCAGGGTTAGGAATTGGGGACTGTTTAGGGTACAGGTTACGGTGCAACAACAGTTTAGGATGAGCGTGCGTGTGAGGACATGGGTTAGTGTTAACCCATGGGTTAGAATTAGGTAACGGGTTAGTGTAAGGCTTCGGCTAAGGGTTAGCGTTAGGGTTAGGGTTAGGGTTAGGTAGGGGACGGGGATGGTTTAGGGTACAGGTTAGGGTACGACAATGATTTAGGGTGAGCGTACGTGTGAGGGCATGGGCTAGTGTTAGTGTACGGGTAAAGATTAGGGGACGGGTTGGGGTAAGGCTTTGGGTAAGGGTTAGCGTTAGGGTTACGGATACGGGACGGAGACGGGGACGGTTTAGGCTTAGGATTAGGGTTAGTTTTATGGTTAGGGTTAGGGTTAGGGGACGGGGATTGTTTAGGGTACAGGTTAGGGTACGACAACAGTTTAGGGTTAGCGTACGTTTTAGGGTACATGTTAGTGTTAGCTTATGGGGTAGGATTAGGGGACGGGTTAGGGTAAGGCTTCGGGTAAGGGTTAGGGTTACGGTTAGTGTTAGGGGACGGGGACAGTTTAGGGTTAGGGTTAGGGTTAGGGTTAGGGTTAGGGTTAGTTGTAGGGGACGGAGAAGGTTTAAGTTACAGGTTATGGCACGACAATGGTTTAGGTTGAGCGAACGTGTTAGGGTATGGGTTAGTGTTAGCTTACGGGTTAGGATTAGGGGAAGTGTTAGGGTAAGGCTTCGGGTAAGGGATAGGGTTAGGGTTAGGGTTAGGGGTAGGGGTAGGTGTAGGGGATATGGTCGGTTTATGGTACAGGTTAAGGTACGTGAAAGTTTTATGGTGAGCGTGCGTGTTAGGGTACGTGTTAGTGTTAGCGTACAGGTTAGACTTAGAGGACGGGTTAGGGTAAGGCTTCTGGTAAGGTTTAGGGTTAGGGTTAGGATTAGGGTTAGGGGATGGGGACGGGGACGGTTTAGGGTACAGGTTAGGGTACGACAACGGTTTAGGTTTAGTGTATGTGTTAGGGTATGGATTAGTGTTAGCATACGGGTTAGGACTAGGGGACGTGTTAGTGTAAGGCTTCGCGTATGGGTTAGACTTAGGGTTAGGGTTAGGTGTAGGGCACAGGGATGGTTTAGGGTACAGGTTAGGGTACGCCAAGGTTTTAGGGTGAGCGTACGTGTTAGGGTATGGGTTAGCGTTAGTGTACAGGTTAGGATTAGGGCACGGGTTAGGGTAAGGCTTCGGGTAACTGTTAGGTTTAGGGTTAGGGTTAGTAGACGGGGACGGTTTAAGGTACAGGTTAGGTTACGACAACGTTTTAGGGTGAGCGTACGTGTTAGGGTACGGGTTAGTTTTAGCGTACGGGTTAGGATTAGGGGATGGGTTAGGGTAAGGCTTAGTGTAAGAGTTATTCTTAGGGATAGGGTTAGGTTTAGGGGACGGGGACGCTTTAGGGTACAGTTTAGTGTACAACAAAGGTTTAGGTTGAGAGTACATGTTAGGGTATGGGATAGTGTTAGTGTATCGGGTAGGATTAGGGGACGAGTTAGGGTAAGGCTTCGGGTAAGGGTTAGTGCTAGGATTAGGGATAGGGTTAGGAGACGGGGACGGTTTAGCATACAGGTAAGGGTACGGCAACGGTTTAGAGGGAGCATACGTGTTAGGGTACAGGTTACTGTTAGCGAACAGGTTAGGATTAGCGGATGGGTTAGTGTAAGGCTTCAGGTAAGGGTTAGGGTTAGAGTTAGGGTTAGGGGATGGGGACGGTTTAGGGTCCAGGTGAGGGTACGACAACGGTTTAGGGTGAGCGTATGTGTTAGGGTACGGGTTAGAGTTAGCATACAGGTGAGTATTTGGGGACGGGTTAGGGTAAGGCTTCGGGTTAGGGTTAGGGTTAGTGTTAGGGTTAGGGGACGGGGACGGTTTAGGGTACAGGTTAGTGTACGACAAAGTTTCATGTTGAGCGTACGTGTTAGGGTACGGGTTAGTGTTAGTGTACGTGTTAGGATTAGGGGATGGGTGAAGGTAAGCCTTCGGGTAAGGGTCAGGATTAGGGTTAGGTTTAGGGCTAGGGTCAGGGTACAGAGAAGGTACAGGGTACAGGATAGTTTACTACAATGTTTTAGGGTGAGCGTACGTGTTAGGGTACAGGTTAGTGTTAGCGTATGGGTTAGGATTAGGGGACGGCTTAGGGTAAGGCTTCGGGTAAGGGTTAGGATTAGGGTTAGGGTTAGAGGACGGGGACAGTTTAAGGTACAGTTTAGGGTACGACAAAGTTTTAGGGTGACCGTACGTGTTAGGGTATGGGTTAGTCTTAGCGTACGGGTTAGGATTAGGCGACGGGTTAGGGTACGGCTTCAGGTAAGGGTTAGGTTTAGGTTTAGTGTTAGGGTTAGGGGACGGGGACCGTTTAGGGTACAAGCTAGGGTACGAAAACGGTTTAGGGTGAGCGTATGTGTTAGGGTACATGTTAGTGTTAGCGTACGTGTTAGTATTAGGCGATGGGTTAGGGTAAGGCTTCTCTTTTTCTGTGTGACTTTTTTCACTTAGAATCCTCGTACCCGAATCCCCTCATTATGCTGCTACGGGCCTGATGACATAGATTTCATTGCTGAGTGATATTGCATTGTACGTAGGTACCACAACTTCTTTATCCATTTTTCGCTTTCTGTGATATTGAACTTGTACCGTAAACGAGGTTCTTGTAAACAGAGCCGTCCCAAACTTTGGGGTGGCTGTGTCTTTTTGATTTTCATTTCCCTAAGCTATAGGACCATAAGTGGAAGTGCCCTAGGCTCTGTTGCTTTGTTTTTTAGATGTTTCAGGAAACACCATACACTTCTCCAGAGTGGCTGTTGGCAATTTACATCCCGCCCATCAGCATAACAAGGCTCCCAGTTCTCCATGGCCTGTCCTGCCTTTCTGGATTTTACACTTTTTTCAGATGGCCCTTTTGACCGGGGGGCAGTGAGACTTCATTGTAGTGCAGATTTCCTTTGCAAGCTTGCTTGGTTGGCCAAAAAGGGCGTATGCGTTTTTTCCTGGATATATTCAGGAAAAAACGCATACGCCCTTTTTGGCCAAGTGCATCATTGTGGACGTTCTGCCTCTTTTCCTATGCTTTACATGCAATTCCAGTCTACCGCCTGAAATAGGTTTCCTGCAATTCTGCCCCGCTTTCAAGTCCTCTTGGCAGCCTTACTTCAATATATTTTTGGACGATAGCTGTCATTTATAACTCTGCAGGTTTGTGAATGACAGTGCCCCTGAGCTCCTTTCTTCAACTCGCTTTCTTGTGAGCTGGCCGCAACACCGCAGGATTGCTTCAGGCCCTAGTGTGGTTCCGGCACGGCACGCTGAGCCTTTGGTTAATTCCTCTTCCTGGTGGGAAATGAGAGTTAAATTTGCCCGTCCAGACACCTCCAGCTAGTCTCTCATTGGTTCTCCCTATTCCTGTTCATTTTCCTCAGAAATTGCAACCTGGGCCAAACAGGAGGTTAAAGGCACTGACTCTCCAAGTGCGGAGAGTGTTAGTAAAGCGTCTGGAATGTTGCACCGGAGTACCGGGGGACGAAAACTGAGTCACATTTGAACACGTTTCCCGATCACACGGTGGATCATACTCTGGGTTCCACATGCATGTTTTAGCTGAAGGAAGAATCCCTTAAACCTGAAGAGTTGAGACCCATGGAATGGGTACCATGCAATATGACTTCAAAGTTTCTGCATTTGCTCACCGATCCTCACCAATCCTATCACTGCTGCGTTTATGCCGCTGTACACACGCTTGATTCTCCTTCGGAGACATATAAATCCATAGGTTTTAAGATTCTTACTAGTCGGGTATATTCTTAGGCGTTTAAAATGGGGTGTTGAGTCCACTTCGTTGAGCAAGGAGTAGCTCTTGTCTATTACATATTTGGCTTATGGAACGGTATCTGTGCTAATTTCAATCTCTGGTTTTATGCAGCACCCCAACTCACCTTTCCCCTTAAGCAATCATAAGTTGGTTTTCTACATTTGAGACCCTGTTCTGTTTTGTAATTCAGTTCCTGTGTAGCCAAGTTTACATTCCGTGTAGTAGTGATATCTTATGATATTTCTTTTTCTGTGTGACTTATTTCACTTAGAATCATCGTACCTGAATCCACTCATTATGCTGCTACGGGCCTGATGACATAGATTTCATTGCTGAGTGATATTGCATTGTACGTAAGTACCACAACTTCTTTATCCATTTTTCACTTTCTGCGATATTGAACTCGTACCGTAAACGAGGTTCTTGTAAACAGAGCCGTCCCAAACTTTGGGGTGGCTGTGTCTTTTTGATTTTAATTTCCCTAAGCTATAGGACCATAAGTGGAAGTACCCTAGGCTCTGTTGCTTTATTTTGTAGATGTTTCAGGAAACACCATACACTTCTCCAGAGTGGCTGTTGGCAATTTACATCCCGCCCATCAGCATAACAAGGCTCCCAGTTCTCCATGGCCTGTCCTGCCTTTCTGGATTTTACACTTTTTTCAGATGGCCCTTTTGACCGGGGGGCAGTGAGACTTCATTGTAGTGCAGATTTCCTTTGCAAGCTTGCTTGGTTGGCTAAAAAGGGCGTATGCGTTTTTTCCTGAATATATTCAGGAAAAAACGCATACGCCCTTTTTGGCCAAGTGCATCATTGTGGACGTTCTGCCTCTTTCCCTATGCTTTACATGCAATTCCAGTCTACCTCCTGAAATCGGTATCCTGCAATTCTGCCGCGCTTTCAAGTCCTCTTGGCAGCCTTACTTCAATATATTTTTGGACGATAGCTGTCATTTATAACTCTGCAGGTTTGTGAATGACAGTGCCCCTGAGCTCCTTTCTTCAACTCGCTTTCTTGTGAGCTGGCCGCAACACCGCAGGATTGCTTCAGGTCCTAGTGTGGTTCCGGCACGGCATGCTGAGCCTTTGGTTAATTCCTCTTCCTGGTGGGAAATGAGAGTTAAATTTGCCCGTCAAGACACGTCCAGCTAGTCTCTCATTGGTTCTCCCTATTCCTGTTCATTTTCCTCAGAAATTGCAAACTGGGCCAAACAGGAGGTTAAAGGCACTGACTCTCCAAGTGGGGAGAGTGTTAGTAAAGCGTCTGGAATGTTGCACCCGAGTACCAGGGGACGAAAACTGAGACACCTTTGAACACGTTTCCCAATCACACGGTGGATCATACTCTGGGTTCCACATGCATGTTTTAGCTGAAGGAAGAATCCCTTAAACCTGGAGAGTTGAGACCTATGGAATGGGTACCATGCAATATGACTTCAAAGTTTCTGCATTTGCTCACCGATCCTCACCAATCCTATCACTGCTGCGTTTATGCCGCTGTACACACGCTTGATTCTCTTTCGGAGACATATAAATCCATAGGTTTTAAGATTCTTACTAGTCAGGTATATTCTTAGGCGTTTAATATGGGGTGTTGAGTCCACTTCGTTGAGCAAGGAGTAACTCTTGTCTATTACATATTTGGCTTATGGAACGGTGTCTGTGCTAATTTCAATCTCTGGTTTTATGCAGCACCCCAACTCACCTTTCCCCTTAAGCAAGCATAAGTTGGTTTTCTACATTTGAGACCCTGTTCTGTTTTGTAATTCAGTTCCTGTGTAGCCAAGTTTACATTCCGTGTAGTAGTGATATCTTATGACGTTTCTTTTGTGTGACTTATTTCACTTAGAATCATCGTACCTGAATCCACTCATTATGCTGCTACGGCCCTGATGACATAGATTTCATTGCTGAGTGATATTGCATTGTACGTAAGTACCACAACTTCTTTATCCATTTTTCGCTTTCTGCGATATTGAACTTGTATCGTAAACGAGGTTCTTGTAAACAGAGCCGTCCCAAACTTTGTGGTGGCTGTGTATTTTTGATTTTAATTTCCCTAAGCTATAGGACCATAAGTGGAAGTGCCCTAGGCTCTGTTGCTTTGTTTTTTAGATGTTTCAGGAAACACCATACACTTCTCCAGAGTGGCTGTTGGCAATTTACATCCCGCCCATCAGCATAACAAGGCTCCCAGTTCTCCGTGGCCTGTCCTGCCTTTCTGGATTTTACACTTTTTTCAGATGGCCCT
This sequence comes from Grampus griseus, assembly GCF_964374135.1. Classification (NCBI taxonomy): domain Eukaryota; kingdom Metazoa; phylum Chordata; class Mammalia; order Artiodactyla; family Delphinidae; genus Grampus; species Grampus griseus. The sequence goes on along the minus strand of NW_028133223.1, from coordinate 440,888 downwards.
TTTGACCGGGGGGCAGTGAGACTTCATTGTAGTGCAGATTTCCTTTGCAAGCTTGCTTGGTTGGCCAAAAAGGGCGTATGCGTTTTTTACTGAATATATTCAGGAAATATATTCAGGATATCTTCAGGAAAAAACGAAGATGCCTTTTTGGCCAAGTGCATCATTGTGGACGTTCTGCTTCTTTTCCTATGCTTTACATGCAATTCCAGTCTACCTCCTGAAATCGGTTTCCTGCAATTCTGCCCCGCTTTCAAGTCCTCTTGGCAGCCTTACTTCAATATATTTTTGGACGATAGCTGTCATTTATAACTCTGCAGGTTTGTGAATGACAGTGCCCCTGAGCTCCTTTCTTCAACTCGCTTTCTTGTGAGCTGGCCGCAACACCGCAGGATTGCTTCAGGCCCTAGTGTGGTTCCGGCATGGCATGCTGAGCCTTTGGTTAATTCCTCTTCCTGGTGGGAAATGAGAGTTAAATTTGCCTGTCCAGACACCTCCAGCTAGTCTCTCATTGGTTCTCCCTATTCCTGTTCATTTTCCGCAGAAATTGCAAACTGGGCCAAACAGGAGGTTAAAGGCACTGACTCTCCAAGTGGGGAGAGTGTTAGTAAAGCGTCTGGAATGTTGCACCCGAGTACCAGGGGTCGAAAACTGAGACACCTTTGAACACGTTTCCCAATCACAAGGTGGATCATAGTCTGGGTTCCACATGGATGTTTTAGCTGAAGGAAGAATCCCTTAAACCTGGAGAGTTGAGACCCATGGAATGGGTACCATGCAATATGACTTCAAAGGGTCTGCATTTGCTCACCGATCCTCACCAATCCTATCACTGCTGCGTTTATGCCGCTGTACACACGCTTGATTCTCTTTCGGAGACATATAAATCCATAGGTTTTAAGATTCTTACTAGTCAGGTATATTCTTAGGCGTTTAATATGGGGTGTTGAGTCCACTTCGTTGAGCAAGGAGTAGCTCTTGTCTATTACATATTTGGCTTATGGAACGGTATCTGTGCTAATTTCAATCTCTGGTTTTATGCAGCACCCCAACTCACCTTTCCCCTTAAGCAAGCATAAGTTGGTTTTCTATATTTGAGACCCTGTTCTGTTTTGTAATTCAGTTCCTGTGTAGCCAAGTTTACATTCCGTGAAATAGTTATATCTTATGATGTTTCTTTTTCTGTGTGACTTATTTCACTTAGAATCATCGTACCTGAATCCACTCATTATGCTGCTATGGGCCTGATGACATAGATTTCATTGCTGAGTGATATTGCATTGTACGTAAGTACCACAACTTCTTTATCCATTTTTCGCTTTCTGCAATATTGAACTTGTACCGTAAACGAGGTTCTTGTAAACAGAGCCGTCCCAAACTTTGGGGTGGCTGTGTCTTTTTGATTTTAATTTCCCTAAGCTATAGGACCATAAGTGGAAGTGCCCTAGGCTCTGTTGCTTTGTTTTTTAGATGTTTCAGGAAACACCATACACTTCTCCAGAGTGGCTGTTGGCAATTTACATCCCGCCCATCAGCATAACAAGGCTCCCAGTTCTCCATGGCCTGTCCTGCCTTTCTGGATTTTACACTTTTTTCAGATGGCCCTTTTGACCAGGGGGCAGTGAGACTTCATTGTAGTGCAGATTTCCTTTGCAAGCTTGTTTGGTTGGCCAAAAAGTGCGTATGCGTTTTTTCCTGAATATATTCAGGAAAAAACGCATACGCCCTATTTGGCCAAGTGCATCATTGTGGACGTTCTGCCTCTTTTCCTATGCTTTACATGCAATTCCAGTCTACCTCCTGAAATTAGTTTCCTGCAATTCTGCCCCACTTTCAAGTCCTCTTGGCAGCTTACTTCAATATATTTTTGGACGATAGCTGTCATTTATAACTCTGCAGGTTTGTGAATGACAGTGCCCCTGAGCTCCTTTCTTCAACTCGCTTTCTTGTGACCTGGCCACAACACAGCAGGATTGCTTCAGGCCCTAGTGTGGTTCCGGCATGGCACGCTGAGCCTTTGGTTAATTCCTCTTCCTGGTGGGAAATGAGAGTTAAATTTGCCCGTCCAGACACCTCCAGCTAGTCTCTCATTGGTTCTCCCTATTCCTGTTCATTTTCCGCAGAAATTGCAAACTGGGCCAAACAGGAGGTTAAAGGCACTGACTCTCCAAGCGGGGAGAGTGTTAGTAAAGCGTCTGGAATGTTGCACCCAAGTACCAGGGGACGAAAACTGACACACATTTGAACACACTTCCCGATCACACGGTGGATCATACTCTGGGTTCCACATGCATGTTTTAGCTGAAGGAAGAATCCCTTAAACCTGGAGAGTTGAGACCAATGGAATGGGTACCATGCAATATGACTTCAAAGGGTCTGCATTTGCTCACCGATCCTCACCAATCCTATCACTGCTGCGTTTATGCCGCTGTACACATGCTTGATTCTCTTTCGGAGACATATAAATCCATAGGCTTTAAGATTCTTACTAGTAAGGTATATTCTTAGGCGTTTAAAATGGGGTGTTGAGTCCACTTCGTTGAGCAAGGAGTAGCTCTTGTCTATTACATATTTGGCTTATGGAACGGTATCTGTGCTAATTTCAATCTCTGGTTTTATGCAGCACCCCAACTCACCTTTCCCCTTAAGCAAGCATAAGTTGGTTTTCTACATTTGAGACCCTGTTCTGTTTTGTAATTCAGTTCCTGTGTAGCCAAGTTTATATTCCGTGTAGTAGTGATATCTTATGATGTTTCTTTTTCTTTGTGACTTATTTCACTTAGAATGATCGTACCTGAATCCACTCATTATGCTGTTATGGGCCTGATGACATAGATTTCATTGCTGAGTGATATTGCATTGTACGTAAGTACCACAACTTCTTTATCCATTTTTCGCTTTCTGCCATATTGAACTTGTACCGTAAACGAGGTTCTTGTAAACAGAGCCGTCCCAAACTTTGGGGTGGCTGTGTCTTTTTGATTTTAATTTCCCTAAGCTATAGGACCATAAGTGGAAGTGCCCTAGGCTCTGTTGCTTTGTTTTTTAGATGTTTCAGGAAACACCATACACTTCTCCAGAGTGGCTGTTGGCAATTTACATCCCGCCCATCAGTATAACAAGGCTCCCAGTTCTCCATGGCCTGTCCTGCCTTTCTGGATTTTACACTTTTTTCAGATGGCCCTTTTGACCGGGGGGCAGTGAGACATCCTTGTAGTGCAGATTTCCTTTGCAAGCTTGCTTGGTTGGCCAAAAAGGGCGTATGCGTTTTTTCCTGAATATATTCAGGAAATATATTCCGGATATATTCAGGAAAAAACGAATATGCCTTTTTGGCCAAGTGCATCATTGTGGACGTTCTGCTGCTTTTCCTATGCTTTACATGCAATTCCAGTCTACCTCCTGAAATCGGTTTCCTGAAATTCTGCCCCGCTTTCAAGTTCTCTTGGCAGCCTTACTTCAATATATTTTTGGACGATAGCTGTCATTTATAACTCTGCAGGTTTGTGAATGACAGTGCCCCTGAGCTCCTTTCTTCAACTCGCTTTCTTGTGAGCTGGCCGCAACACCGCAGGATTGCTTCAGGCCCTACTGTGGTTCCGGCACGGCACGCTGAGCCTTTGGTTAATTCCTCTTCCTGGTGGGAAATGAGAGTTAAATTTGCCCGTCCAGACACCTCCAGCTAGTCTCTCATTGGTTCTCCCTATTCCTGTTCATTTTCTTCAGAAATTGCAAACTGGTCCAAAAAGGAGTTTAAAGGCACTGACTCTCCAAGTGGGGAGAGTGTTAGTAAAGCGTCTGGAATGTTGCACCCGAGTACCAGGGGACGAAAACTGAGACACCTTTGAACACGTTTCCCAATTACACGGTGGATCATAGTCTGGGTTCCACATGGATGTTTTAGCTGAAGGAAGAATCCCTTAAACCTGGAGAGTTGAGACCCATGGAATGGGTACCATGCAATATGACTTCAAAGGGTCTGCATTTGCTCACCGATCCTCACCAATCCTATCACTGCTGCGTTTATGCCGCTGTACACACGCTTGATTCTCTTTCGGAGACATATAAATCCATAGGTTTTAAGATTCTTACTAGTCAGGTATATTCTTAGGCGTTTAATATGGGGTGTTGAGTCCACTTCGTTGAGCAAGGAGTAGCTCTTGTCTATTACATATTTGGCTAATGGAACGGTATCTGTGCTAATTTCAATCTCTGGTTTTATGCAGCACCCCAACTCACCTTTCCCCTTAAGCAAGCATAAGTTGGTTTTCTACATTTGAGACCCTGTTCTGTTTTGTAATTCAGTTCCTGTGTAGCCAAGTTTACATTCCGTGTAGTAGTGATATCTTATGATGTTTCTTTTTCTGTGTGACTTATTTCACTTAGAATCATCGTACCTGAATCCACTCATTATGCTGCTACGGGCCTGATGACATAGATTTCATTGCTGAGTGATATTGCATTGTACGTAAGTACCACAACTTCTTTATCCATTTTTCACTTTCTGCAATATTGAACTTGTACCGTAAACGAGGTTCTTGTAAACAGAGCCGTCCCAAACTTTGGGGTGGCTGTGTCTTTTTGATTTTAATTTCCCTAAGCTATAGGACCATAAGTGGAAGTGCCCTAGGCTCTGTTGCTTTGTTTTTTAGATGTTTCAGGAAACACCATACACTTCTCCAGAGTGGCTGTTGGCAATTTACATCCCGCCCATCAGTATAACAAGGCTCCCAGTTCTCCATGGCCTGTCCTGCCTTTCTGGATTTTACACTTTTTTCAGATGGCCCTTTTGACCGGGGGGCAGTGAGACATCCTTGTAGTGCAGATTTCCTTTGCAAGCTTGCTTGGTTGGCCAAAAAGGGCGTATGCGTTTTTTCCTGAATATATTCAGGAAATATATTCCGGATATATTCAGGAAAAAACGAATATGCCTTTTTGGCCAAGTGCATCATTGTGGACGTTCTGCTTCTTTTCCTATGCTTTACATGCAATTCCAGTCTACCTCCTGAAATCGGTTTCCTGCAATTCTGCCCCGCTTTCAAGTCCTCTTGGCAGCCTTACTTCAATATATTTTTGGACGATAGCTGTCATTTATAACTCTGCAGGTTTGTGAATGACAGTGCCCCTGAGCTCCTTTCTTCAACTCGCTTTCTTGTGAGCTGGCCGCAACACCGCAGGATTGCTTCAGGCCCTAGTGTGGTTCCGGCATGGCACGCTGAGCCTTTGGTTAATTACTCTTCCTGGTGGGAAATGAGAGTTAAATTTGCCCGTCCAGACACCTCCAGCTAGTCTCTCATTGGTTCTCCCTATTCCTGTTCATTTTCTGCAGAAATTGCAAACTGGTCCAAAAAGGAGGTGAAAGGCACTGACTCTCCAAGTGGGGAGAGTGTTAGTAAAGCGTCTGGAATGTTGCACCCGAGTACCAGGGGACGAAAACTGAGACACCTTTGAACACGTTTCCCAATTACACGGTGGATCATAGTCTGGGTTCCACATGGATGTTTTAGCTGAAGGAAGAATCCCTTAAACCTGGAGAGTTGAGACCCATGGAATGGGTACCATGCAATATGATTTCAAAGGGTCTGCATTTGCTCACCGATCCTCACCAATCCTATCACTGCTGCGTTTATGCCGCTGTACACACGCTTGATTCTCTTTCGGAGACATATAAATCCATAGGTTTTAAGATTCTTACTAGTCAGGTATATTCTTAGGCGTTTAATATGGGGTGTTGAGTCCACTTCGTTGAGCAAGGAGTAGCTCTTGTCTATTACATATTTGGCTAATGGAACAGTATCTGTGCTAATTTCAATCTCTGGTTTTATGCAGCACCCCAACTCACCTTTCCCCTTAAGCAAGCATAAGTTGGTTTTCTACATTTGAGACCCTGTTCTGTTTTGTAATTCAGTTCCTGTGTAGCCAAGTTTACATTCCGTGTAGTAGTGATATCTTATGATGTTTCTTTTTCTGTGTGACTTATTTCACTTAGAATCATCGTACCTGAATCCACTCATTATGCTGCTACGGGCCTGATGACATAGATTTCATTGCTGAGTGATATTGCATTGTACGTAAGTACCACAACTTCTTTATCCATTTTTCACTTTCTGCAATATTGAACTTGTACCGTAAACGAGGTTCTTGTAAACAGAGCCGTCCCAAACTTTGGGGTGGCTGTGTCTTTTTGATTTTAATTTCCCTAAGCTATAGGACCATAAGTGGAAGTGCCCTAGGCTCTGTTGCTTTGTTTTTTAGATGTTTCAGGAAACACCATACACTTCTCCAGAGTGGCTGTTGGCAATTTACATCCCGCCCATCAGCATAACAAGGTTCCCATGTCTCCATGGCCTGTCCTGCCTTTCTGGATTTTACACTTTTTTCAGATGGCCCTTTTGACCGGGGGGCAGTGAGACTTCATTGTAGTGCAGATTTCCTTTGCAAGCTTGCTTGGTTGGCCAAAAAGTGCGTATGCGTTTTTTCCTGAATATATTCAGGAAAAAACGCATACGCCCTTTTTCGCCAAGTGCATCATTGTGGACGTTCTGCCTCTTTTCCTATGCTTTAAATGCAATTCCAGTCTACCTCCTGAAATCGGTTTCCTGCAATTCTGCCCCGCTTTCAAGTCCTCTTGGCAGCCTTACTTCAATATATTTTTGGACGATAGCTGTCATTTATAACTCTGCAGGTTTGTGAATGACAGTGCCCCTGAGCTCCTTTCTTCAACTCGCTTTCTTGTGAGCTGGCCGCAACACCGCAGGATTGCTTCAGGACCTAGTGTGGTTCCGGCATGGCACGCTGAGCCTTTGGTTAATTCCTCTTCCTGGTGGAAAATGAGAGTTAAATTTCCCCGTACAGACACCTCCAGCTAGTCTCTCATTGGTTCTCCTTATTCCTGTTCATTTTCCGCAGAAATTGCAAACTGGGCCAAAAAGGAGGTTAAAGGCACTGACTCTCCAACTGGGGAGAGTGTTAGTAAAGCGTCTGGAATGTTGCATCCGAGTACCAGGGGACAAAAACTGAGACACCTTTGAACACGTTTCCCGATCACACGGTGGATCATACTCTGGGTTCCACATACATGTTTTAGCTGAAGGAAGAATCCCTTAAACCTGGAGAGTTGAGACCCATGGAATGGGTACCATGCAATATGACTTCAAAGGGTCTGCATTTGCTCACCGATCCTCACCAATCCTATCACTGCTGCGTTTATGCCGCTGTACACACGCTTGATTCTCCTTCGGAGACATATAAATCCATAGGTTTTAAGATTCTTACTAGTCGGGTATATTCTTAGGCGTTTAAAATGGGGTGTTGAGTCCACTTCGTTGAGCAAGGAGTAGCTCTTGTCTATTACATATTTGGCTTATGGAATGGTATCTGTGCTAATTTCAATCTCTGGTTTTATGCAGCACCCCAACTCACCTTTCCCCTTAAGCAATCATAAGTTGGTTTTCTACATTTGAGACCCTGTTCTGTTTTGTAATTCAGTTCCTGTGTAGCCAAGTTTACATTCCGTGTAGTAGTGATATCTTATGACGTTTCTTTTGTGTGACTTATTTCACTTAGAATCATCGTACCTGAATCCACTCGTCATGCTGCTATGTGCCTGATGACATAGATTTCATTGCTGAATGATATTGCATTGTACGTAAGTACCACAACTTCTTTATCCATTTTTCGCTTTCTGCGATATTGAACTTGTACTGTAAACGAGGTTCTTGTAAACAGAGCCGTCCCAAACTTTGGGGTGGCTGTGTCTTTTTGATTTTAATTTCCCTAAGCTATAGGACCATAAGTGGAAGTGCCCTAGGCTCTGTTGCTTTGTTTTTCAGATGTTTCAGGAAACACCATACACTTCTCCAGAGTGGCTGTTGGCAATTTACATCCCGCCCATCAGCATAAGAAGGCTCCCTGTTCTCCATGGCCTGTCCTGCCTTTCTGGATTTTACACTTTTTTCAGATGGCCCTTTTGACGGGGGGGCAGTGAGACTTCATTGTAGTGCAGATTTCATTTGCAAGCTTGCTTGGTTGGCCAAAACGTGCGTATGCATTTTTTCCTGAATATATTCAGGAAAAAACGCATACGCCCTTTTTGGCCAAGTGCATCATTGTGGACGTTCTGCCTCTTTTCTTATGCTTTACATGCAATTCCAGTCTACCTCCTGAAATCGGTTTCCTGCAATTCTGCCCCGCTTTCAAGTCCTCTTGGCAGCCTTACTTCAATATATTTTTGGACGATAGCTGTCATTTATAACTCTGCAGGTTTGTGAATGACAGTGCCCCTGAGCTCCTTTCTTCAACTCGCTTTCTTGTGAGCTGGCCGCAACACCGCAGGATTGCTTCAGGCCCTAGTGTGGTTCCGGCATGGCATGCTGAGCCTTTGGTTAATTCCTCTTCCTGGTGGGAAATGAGAGTTAAATTTGCCCGTCCAGACACCTCCAGCTAGTCTCTCATTGGTTCTCCCTATTCCTGTTTATTTTCCGCAGAAATTGCAAACTGGGCCAAACAGGAGGTTAAAGGCACTGACTCTCCAAGTGGGGAGAGTGTTAGTAAAGCGTCTGGAATGTTGCACCCGAGTACCAGGGGTCGAAAACTGAGACACCTTTGAACACGTTTCCTAATCACACGGTGGATCATACTCTGGGTTCCACATGCATGTTTTAGCTGAAGGAAGAATCCCTTAAACCTGGAGAGTTGAGATCCATGGAATGGGTACCATGCAATATGACTTCAAAGGGTCTGCATTTGCTCACCGATCCTCACCAATCCTATCACTGCTGCGTTTATGCCGCTGTACACACGCTTGATTCTCTTTCGGAGACATATAAATCCATAGGTTTTAAGATTCTTACTAGTCAGGTATATTCTTAGGCGTTTAATATGGGGTGTTGAGTCCACTTCGTTGAGCAAGGAGTAGCTCTTGTCTATTACATATTTGGCTTATGGAACGGTATCTGTGCTAATTTCAATCTCTGGTTTTATGCAGCACCCCAACTCACCTTTCCCTTTAAGCAAGCATAAGTTGGTTTTCTACATTTGAGACCCTGTTCTGTTTTGTAATTCAGTTCCTGTGTAGCCAAGTTTACATTCCGTGTAGTAGTGATATCTTATGATGTTTCTTTTTCTGTGTGACTTATTTCACTTAAAACCATCGTACCTGAATCCACTCATTATGCTGCTATGGGCCTGATGACATAGATTTCATTGCTGAGTGATATTGCATTGTACGTAAGTACCACAACTTCTTTATCCATTTTTCACTTTTTGTGAATTTGAACTTGTACCGTAAACGAGGTTCTTGTAAACAGAGCCGTCCCAAACTTTAGAGTGGCTGTGTCTTTTTGATTTTAATTTCCCTAAGCTATAGGACCATAAGTGGAAGTGCCCTAGCCTCTGTTGCTTTGTTTTTTAGATGTTTCAGCAAACACCATACACTTCTCCAGAGTGGCTGTTGGCAATTTACATCCCGCCAATCAACAAAACAAGGCTCCCAGTTCTCCATGTCCTGTCCTGCCTTTCTGGATTTTACACTTTTTTCAGATGGCCCTTTTGACCGGGGGGCAGTGAGACTTCATTGTAGTGCAGATTTCCTTTGCAAGCTTGCTTGGTTGGCCAAAAAGGGCGTATGCGTTTTTTCCTGAATATATTCAGGAAAAAACGCATACGCCCTTTTTGGACAAGTGCATCATTGTGGACGTTCTGCCTCTTTTCCTATGCTTTACATGCAATTCCAGTCTACCTCCTGAAATCGGTTTCCTGCAATTCTGCCCCGCTTTCAAGTCCTCTTGGCAGCCTTACTTCAATATATTTTTGGACGATAGCTGTCATTTTTAACTCTGCAGGTATGTGAATGACAGTGCCCCTGAGCTCCTTTCTTCAACTCGTTTTCTTGTGAGCTGGCCGCAAGACCGGAGCATTGCTTCAGGCGCTAGTGTGGTTCCGGCATGGCACGCTGAGCCTTTGGTTAATTCCTCTTCCTGGTGGGAAATGAGAGTTAAATTTGCCCTTCCAGACACCTCCGGCTAGTCTCTCATTGGTTCTCCCTATTCCTGTTCATTTTCCACAGAAATTGCAAACTGGGCCAAACAGGAGGTTAAAGGCACTGACTCTCTAAGTGGGGAGAGTGTTAGTAAAGCGTCTGGAATGTTGCACCCGAGTACCAGGGGACGAAAACTGAGACATATTTGAACATGTTTCCCCATCACACGGTGAATCATACTCTGGGTTCCACATGCATGTTTTAGGTGAAGGAAGAATCCCTTAAACCTGGAGAGTTGAGACCCATGGAATGGGTACCATGCAATATGACTTCAAAGGGTCTGCATTTGCTCACCCAACCTCACCAATCCTATCACTGCCGCGTTTATGCTGCTGTACACACGCTTGATTCTCTTTCAGAGACATATAAATCCATAGGTTTTAAGATTCTTACTAGTCAGGTATATGCTTAGGCGTTTAATATGGAGTGTTGAGTCCACTTCGTTGAGCAAGAAGTAGTTCTTTTCTATTACATATTTGGCTTATGGAACGGTATCTGTGCTAATTTCAATCTCTGGTTTTATGCAGCACCCCAACTCACCTTTCCCCTTAAGCAAGCATAAGTTGGTTTTCTACATTTGAGACCCTGTTCTGTTTTGTAATTCATTTCCTGTGTAGCCAAGTTTACATTCCGTGTAGTAGTGATATCTTATGATGTTTCTTTTTCTGTGTGACTTATTTCACTTAGAATCATCGTACCTGAATCCACTCGTCATGCTGCTACGGGCCTGATGACATAGATTTCATTGCTGAGTGATATTGCATTGTACGTAAGTACCACAACTTCTTTATCCATTTTTCGCTTTCTGCGATATTGAACTTGTACTGTAAACGAGGTTCTTGTAAACAGAGCCGTCCCAAACTTTGGGGTGGCTGTGTCTTTTTGATTTTAATTTCCCTAAGCTATAGGACCATAAGTGGAAGTGCCCTAGGCTCTGTTGCTTTGTTTTTCAGATGTTTCAGGAAACACCATACACTTCTCCAGAGTGGCTGTTGGCAATTTACATCCCGCCCATCAGCATAAGAAGGCTCCCTGTTCTCCATGGCCTGTCCTGCCTTTCTGGATTTTACACTTTTTTCAGATGGCCCTTTTGACCGGGGGGCAGTGAGACTTCATTGTAGTGCAGATTTCATTTGCAAGCTTGCTTGGTTGGCCAAAACGTGCGTATGTATTTTTTCCTGAATATATTCAGGAAAAAACGCATACGCCCTTTTTGGCCAAGTGCATCATTGTGGACGTTCTGCCTCTTTTCTTATGCTTTACATGCAATTCCAGTCTACCTCCTGAAATCGGTTTCCTGCAATTCTGCCCCGCTTTCAAGTCCTCTTGGCAGCCTTACTTCAATATATTTTTGGACGATAGCTGTCATTTATAACTCTGCAGGTTTGTGAATGACAGTGCCCCTGAGCTCCTTTCTTCAACTCGCTTTCTTGTGAGCTGGCCGCAACACCGCAGGATTGCTTCAGGCCCTAGTGTGGTTCCGGCATGGCATGCTGAGCCTTTGGTTAATTCCTCTTCCTGGTGGGAAATGAGAGTTAAATTTGCCCGTCCAGACACCTCCAGCTAGTCTCTCATTGGTTCTCCCTATTCCTGTTTATTTTCCGCAGAAATTGCAAACTGGGCCAAACAGGAGGTTAAAGGCACTGACTCTCCAAGTGGGGAGAGTGTTAGTAAAGCGTCTGGAATGTTGCACCCGAGTACCAGGGGTCGAAAACTGAGACACCTTTGAACACGTTTCCTAATCACACGGTGGATCATACTCTGGGTTCCACATGCATGTTTTAGCTGAAGGAAGAATCCCTTAAACCTGGAGAGTTGAGATCCATGGAATGGGTACCATGCAATATGACTTCAAAGGGTCTGCATTTGCTCACCGATCCTCACCAATCCTATCACTGCTGCGTTTATGCCGCTGTACACACGCTTGATTCTCTTTCGGAGACATATAAATCCATAGGTTTTAAGATTCTTACTAGTCAGGTATATTCTTAGGCGTTTAATATGGGGTGTTGAGTCCACTTCGTTGAGCAAGGAGTAGCTCTTGTCTATTACATATTTGGCTTATGGAACGGTATCTGTGCTAATTTCAATCTCTGGTTTTATGCAGCACCCCAACTCACCTTTCCCTTTAAGCAAGCATAAGTTGGTTTTCTACATTTGAGACCCTGTTCTGTTTTGTAATTCAGTTCCTGTGTAGCCAAGTTTACATTCCGTGTAGTAGTGATATCTTATGATGTTTCTTTTTCTGTGTGACTTATTTCACTTAAAACCATCGTACCTGAATCCACTCATTATGCTGCTATGGGCCTGATGACATAGATTTCATTGCTGAGTGATATTGCATTGTACGTAAGTACCACAACTTCTTTATCCATTTTTCACTTTTTGTGAATTTGAACTTGTACCGTAAACGAGGTTCTTGTAAACAGAGCCGTCCCAAACTTTAGAGTGGCTGTGTCTTTTTGATTTTAATTTCCCTAAGCTATAGGACCATAAGTGGAAGTGCCCTAGCCTCTGTTGCTTTGTTTTTTAGATGTTTCAGCAAACACCATACACTTCTCCAGAGTGGCTGTTGGCAATTTACATCCCGCCAATCAACAAAACAAGGCTCCCAGTTCTCCATGTCCTGTCCTGCCTTTCTGGATTTTACACTTTTTTCAGATGGCCCTTTTGACCGGGGGGCAGTGAGACTTCATTGTAGTGCAGATTTCCTTTGCAAGCTTGCTTGGTTGGCCAAAAAGGGCGTATGCGTTTTTTCCTGAATATATTCAGGAAAAAACGCATACGCCCTTTTTGGCCAAGTGCATCATTGTGGACGTTCTGCCTCTTTTCCTATGCTTTACATGCAATTCCAGTCTACCTCCTGAAATCGGTTTCCTGCAATTCTGCCCCGCTTTCAAGTCCTCTTGGCAGCCTTACTTCAATATATTTTTGGACGATAGCTGTCATTTTTAACTCTGCAGGTATGTGAATGACAGTGCCCCTGAGCTCCTTTCTTCAACTCGTTTTCTTGTGAGCTGGCCGCAAGACCGGAGCATTGCTTCAGGCGCTAGTGTGGTTCCGGCATGGCACGCTGAGCCTTTGGTTAATTCCTCTTCCTGGTGGGAAATGAGAGTTAAATTTGCCCTTCCAGACACCTCCGGCTAGTCTCTCATTGGTTCTCCCTATTCCTGTTCATTTTCCACAGAAATTGCAAACTGGGCCAAACAGGAGGTTAAAGGCACTGACTCTCTAAGTGGGGAGAGTGTTAGTAAAGCGTCTGGAATGTTGCACCCGAGTACCAGGGGACGAAAACTGAGACATATTTGAACATGTTTCCCCATCACACGGTGAATCATACTCTGGGTTCCACATGCATGTTTTAGGTGAAGGAAGAATCCCTTAAACCTGGAGAGTTGAGACCCATGGAATGGGTACCATGCAATATGACTTCAAAGGGTCTGCATTTGCTCACCCAACCTCACCAATCCTATCACTGCTGCGTTTATGCTGCTGTACACACGCTTGATTCTCTTTCAGAGACATATAAATCCATAGGTTTTAAGATTCTTACTAGTCAGGTATATGCTTAGGCGTTTAATATGGAGTGTTGAGTCCACTTCGTTGAGCAAGAAGTAGTTCTTTTCTATTACATATTTGGCTTATGGAACGGTATCTGTGCTAATTTCAATCTCTGGTTTTATGCAGCACCTCAACTCACCTTTCCCCTTAAGCAAGCATAAGTTGGTTTTCTACATTTGAGACCCTGTTCTGTTTTGTAATTCATTTCCTGTGTAGCCAAGTTTACATTCCGTGTAGTAGTGATATCTTATGATGTTTCTTTTTCTGTGTGACTTATTTCACTTAGAATCATCGTACCTGAATCCACTCGTCATGCTGCTACGGGCCTGATGACATAGATTTCATTGCTGAGTGATATTGCATTGTACGTAAGTACCACAACTTCTTTATCCATTTTTCGCTTTCTATGATATTGAACTTGTACCGTAAACGAGGTTCTTGTAAACAGAGCCATCCCATACTTTGGGGTGGCTGTGTCTTTTTGATTTTAATTTCCCTAAGCTATAGGACCATAAGTGGAAGTGCACTAGGCTCTGTTGCTTTGTTTTGTAGATGTTTCAGGAAACACCATACACTTCTCCAGAGTGTCTGTTGGCAATTTACATCCCGTCCATGAGCATAACAAGGCTCCCAGTTCTCCATGGCCTGTCCTGCCTTTCTGGATTTTACACTTTTTTCAGATGGCCCTTTTGACCGGGGGTCAGTGAGACTTCATTGTAGTGCAGATTTCCTTTGCAAGCTTGCTTGGTTGGCCAAAAAGTGTTTATGAGTTTTTTCCTGAATGTATTCAGGAAATATATTCAGGATATCTTCAGGAAAAAACGAATATGCCTTTTTGGCCAAGTGCATCATTGTGCACGTTCTGCTGCTTTTCCTATGCTTTATATGCAATTCCAGTCTACCTCCTGAAATCGGTTTCCTGAAATTCTGCCCCGCTTTCAAGTCCTCTTGGCAGCCTTACTTCAATATATTTTTGGACGATAGCTGTCATTTATAACTCTGCAGGTTTGTGAATGACAGTGCCCCTGAGCTCCTTTCTTCAACTCGCTTTCTTGTGAGCTGGCCGCAACACCGCATGATTGCTTCAGGCCCTAGTGTGGTTCCGGCACGGCACGCTGAGCCTTTGGTTAATTCCTCTTCCTGGTGGGAAATGAGAGTTAAATTTGCCCGTCCAGACACCTCCAGCTAGTCTCTCATTGGTTCTCCCTATTCCTGTTCATTTTCCGCAGAAATTGCAAACTGGGCCAAACAGGAGGTTAAAGGCACTGACTCTCCAAGTGGGGAGAGTGTTAGTAAAGCGTCTGGAATGTTGCACCCGAGTACCAGGGGACGAAAACTGAGACACCTTTGAACACGTTGCCCAATCACACGGTGGATCATAGTCTGGGTTCCACATGCATGTTTTAGCTGAAGGAAGAATCCCTTAAACCTGGAGAGTTGAGACCCATGGAATGGGTACCATGCAATATGACTTCAAAGGGTCTGCATTTGCTCACCAATCCTCACCAATCCTATCACTGCTGCGTTTATGCCGCTGTACACACGCTTGATTCTCTTTCGGAGACATATAAATCCATAGGTTTTAAGATTCTTACTAGTCAGGTATATTCTTAGGCGTTTAATATGGGGTGTTGAGTCCACTTCGTTGAGCAAGGAGTAGCTCTTGTCTATTACATATTTGGCTTATGGAACGGTATCTGTGCTAATTTCAATCTCTGGTTTTATGCAGCACCCCAACTCACCTTTCCCCTTAAGCAAGTATAAGTTGGTTTTCTACATTTGAGACCCTGTTCTGTTTTGTAATTCAGTTCCTGTGTAGCCAAGTTTACATTCCATGTAGTAGTGATATCTTATGATGTTTCTTTTTCTGTGTGACTTATTTCACTTAGAATCATCGTACCTGAATCCACTCATTATGCTGCTACGGGCCTGATGACATAGATTTCATTGCTGAGTGATATTGCATTGTACCTAAGTACCACAATTTCTTTATCCATTTTTCGCTTTCTGCAATATTGAACTTGTACCGTAAACGAGGTTCTTGTAAACAGAGCCGTCCCAAACTTTGGGGTGGCTGTGTCTTTTTGATTTTAATTTCCCTAAGCTATAGGACCATAAGTGGAAGTGCCCTAGGCTCTGTTGCTTTGTTTTTTAGATGTTTCAGGAAACACCATACACTTCTCCAGAGTGGCTGTTGGCAATTTACATCCCGCCCATCAGCATAACAAGGCTCCCAGTTCTCCATGGCCTGTCCTGCCTTTCTGGATTTTACACTTTTTTCAGATGGCCCTTTTGACCGGGGGTCAGTGAGACTTCATTGTAGTGCAGATTTCCTTTGCAAGCTTGCTTGGTTGGCCAAAAAGTGTTTATGAGTTTTTTCCTGTATGTATTCAGGAAATATATTCAGGATATCTTCAGGAAAAAACGAATATGCCTTTTTGGCCAAGTGCATCATTGTGCACGTTCTGCTGCTTTTCCTATGCTTTATATGCAATTCCAGTCTACCTCCTGAAATCGGTTTCCTGAAATTCTGCCCCGCTTTCAAGTCCTCTTGGCAGCCTTACTTCAATATATTTTTGGACGATAGCTGTCATTTATAACTCTGCAGGTTTGTGAATGACAGTGCCCCTGAGCTCCTTTCTTCAACTCGCTTTCTTGTGAGCTGGCCGCAACACCGCAGGATTGCTTCAGGCCCTAGTGTGGTTCCGGCATGGCACGCTGAGCCTTTGGTTAATTACTCTTCCTGGTGGGAAATGAGAGTTAAATTTGCCCGTCCAGACACCTCCAGCTAGTCTCTCATTGGTTCTCCCTATTCCTGTTCATTTTCTGCAGAAATTGCAAACTGGTCCAAAAAGGAGGTGAAAGGCACTGACTCTCCAAGTGGGGAGAGTGTTAGTAAAGCGTCTGGAATGTTGCACCCGAGTACCAGGGGACGAAAACTGAGACACCTTTGAACACGTTTCCCAATCACACGGTGGATCATAGTCTGGGTTCCACATGCATGTTTTAGCTGAAGGAAGAATCCCTTAAACCTGGAGAGTTGAGATCCATGGAATGGGTACCATGCAATATGACTTCAAAGGGTCTGCATTTGCTCACCGATCCTCAACAATCCTATCACTGCTGTGTTTATGCCGCTGTACACACGCTTGATTCTCTTTCGGAGACATATAAATCCATAGGTTTTAAGATTCTTACTAGTCAGGTATATTCTTAGGCGTTTAATATGGGGTGTTGAGTCCACTTCGTTGAGCAAGGAGTAGCTCTTGTCTATTACATATTTGGCTTATGGAACGGTATCTGTGCTAATTTCAATCTCTGGTTTTATGCAGCACCCCAACTCACCTTTCCCTTTAAGCAAGCATAAGTTGGTTTTCTACATTTGAGACCCTGTTCTGTTTTGTAATTCAGTTCCTGTGTAGCCAAGTTTACATTCCGTGTAGTAGTGATATCTTATGATGTTTCTTTTTCTGTGTGACTTATTTCACTTAGAATCATCGTACCTGAATCCACTCGTCATGCTGCTACGGGCCTGATGACATAGATTTCATTGCTGAGTGATATTGCATTGTACGTAAGTACCACAACTTCTTTATCCATTTTTCACTTTTTGTGAATTTGAACTTGTACCGTAAACGAGGTTCTTGTAAACAGAGCCGTCCCAAACTTTAGAGTGGCTGTGTCTTTTTGATTTTAATTTCCCTAAGCTATAGGACCATAAGTGGAAGTGCCCTAGGCTCTGTTGCTTTGTTTTTTAGATGTTTCAGGAAACACCATACACTTCTCCAGAGTGGCTGTTGGCAATTTACATCCCGCCCATCAGCATAACAAGGCTCCCAGTTCTCCATGGCCTGTCCTGCCTTTCTGGATTTTACACTTTTTTCAGATGGCCCTTTTGACCGGGGGTCAGTGAGACTTCATTGTAGTGCAGATTTCCTTTGCAAGCTTGCTTGGTTGGCCAAAAAGTGTTTATGAGTTTTTTCCTGAATGTATTCAGGAAATATATTCAGGATATCTTCAGGAAAAAACGAATATGCCTTTTTGGCCAAGTGCATCATTGTGCACGTTCTGCTGCTTTTCCTATGCTTTATATGCAATTCCAGTCTACCTCCTGAAATCGGTTTCCTGAAATTCTGCCCCGCTTTCAAGTCCTCTTGGCAGCCTTACTTCAATATATTTTTGGACGATAGCTGTCATTTATAACTCTGCAGGTTTGTGAATGACAGTGCCCCTGAGCTCCTTTCTTCAACTCGCTTTCTTGTGAGCTGGCCGCAACACCGCAGGATTGCTTCAGGCCCTAGTGTGGTTCCGGCATGGCACGCTGAGCCTTTGGTTAATTACTCTTCCTGGTGGGAAATGAGAGTTAAATTTGCCCGTCCAGACACCTCCAGCTAGTCTCTCATTGGTTCTCCCTATTCCTGTTCATTTTCTGCAGAAATTGCAAACTGGTCCAAAAAGGAGGTGAAAGGCACTGACTCTCCAAGTGGGGAGAGTGTTAGTAAAGCGTCTGGAATGTTGCACCCGAGTACCAGGGGACGAAAACTGAGACACCTTTGAACACGTTTCCCAATCACACGGTGGATCATAGTCTGGGTTCCACATGCATGTTTTAGCTGAAGGAAGAATCCCTTAAACCTGGAGAGTTGAGATCCATGGAATGGGTACCATGCAATATGACTTCAAAGGGTCTGCATTTGCTCACCGATCCTCAACAATCCTATCACTGCTGTGTTTATGCCGCTGTACACACGCTTGATTCTCTTTCGGAGACATATAAATCCATAGGTTTTAAGATTCTTACTAGTCAGGTATATTCTTAGGCGTTTAATATGGGGTGTTGAGTCCACTTCGTTGAGCAAGGAGTAGCTCTTGTCTATTACATATTTGGCTTATGGAACGGTATCTGTGCTAATTTCAATCTCTGGTTTTATGCAGCACCCCAACTCACCTTTCCCTTTAAGCAAGCATAAGTTGGTTTTCTACATTTGAGACCCTGTTCTGTTTTGTAATTCAGTTCCTGTGTAACCAAGTTTACATTCCGTGTAGTAGTGATATCTTATGATGTTTCTTTTTCTGTGTGACTTATTTCACTTAAAACCATCGTACCTGAATCCACTCATTATGCTGCTATGGGCCTGATGACATAGATTTCATTGCTGAGTGATATTGCATTGTACGTAAGTACCACAACTTCTTTATCCATTTTTCACTTTTTGTGAATTTGAACTTGTACCGTAAACGAGGTTCTTGTAAACAGAGCCGTCCCAAACTTTAGAGTGGCTGTGTCTTTTTGATTTTAATTTCCCTAAGCTATAGGACCATAAGTGGAAGTGCCCTAGGCTCTGTTGCTTTGTTTTTTAGATGTTTCAGGAAACACCATACACTTCTCCAGAGTGGCTGTTGGCAATTTACATCCCGCCCATCAGCATAACAAGGCTCCCAGTTCTCCATGGCCTGTCCTGCCTTTCTGGATTTTACACTTTTTTCAGATGGCCCTTTTGACCGGGGGTCAGTGAGACTTCATTGTAGTGCAGATTTCCTTTGCAAGCTTGCTTGGTTGGCCAAAAAGTGTTTATGAGTTTTTTCCTGAATGTATTCAGGAAATATATTCAGGATATCTTCAGGAAAAAACGAATATGCCTTTTTGGCCAAGTGCATCATTGTGCACGTTCTGCTGCTTTTCCTATGCTTTATATGCAATTCCAGTCTACCTCCTGAAATCGGTTTCCTGAAATTCTGCCCCGCTTTCAAGTCCTCTTGGCAGCCTTACTTCAATATATTTTTGGACGATAGCTGTCATTTATAACTCTGCAGGTTTGTGAATGACAGTGCCCCTGAGCTCCTTTCTTCAACTCGCTTTCTTGTGAGCTGGCCGCAACACCGCAGGATTGCTTCAGGCCCTAGTGTGGTTCCGGCATGGCACGCTGAGCCTTTGGTTAATTACTCTTCCTGGTGGGAAATGAGAGTTAAATTTGCCCGTCCAGACACCTCCAGCTAGTCTCTCATTGGTTCTCCCTATTCCTGTTCATTTTCTGCAGAAATTGCAAACTGGTCCAAAAAGGAGGTGAAAGGCACTGACTCTCCAAGTGGGGAGAGTGTTAGTAAAGCGTCTGGAATGTTGCACCCGAGTACCAGGGGACGAAAACTGAGACACCTTTGAACACGTTTCCCAATCACACGGTGGATCATAGTCTGGGTTCCACATGCATGTTTTAGCTGAAGGAAGAATCCCTTAAACCTGGAGAGTTGAGATCCATGGAATGGGTACCATGCAATATGACTTCAAAGGGTCTGCATTTGCTCACCGATCCTCAACAATCCTATCACTGCTGCGTTTATGCCGCTGTACACACGCTTGATTCTCTTTCGGAGACATATAAATCCATAGGTTTTAAGATTCTTACTAGTCAGGTATATTCTTAGGCGTTTAATATGGGGTGTTGAGTCCACTTCGTTGAGCAAGGAGTAGCTCTTGTCTATTACATATTTGGCTTATGGAACGGTATCTGTGCTAATTTCAATCTCTGGTTTTATGCAGCACCCCAACTCACCTTTCCCTTTAAGCAAGCATAAGTTGGTTTTCTACATTTGAGACCCTGTTCTGTTTTGTAATTCAGTTCCTGTGTAGCCAAGTTTACATTCCGTGTAGTAGTGATATCTTATGATGTTTCTTTTTCTGTGTGACTTATTTCACTTAAAACCATCGTACCTGAATCCACTCATTATGCTGCTATGGGCCTGATGACATAGATTTCATTGCTGAGTGATATTGCATTGTACGTAAGTACCACAACTTCTTTATCCATTTTTCACTTTTTGTGAATTTGAACTTGTACCGTAAACGAGGTTCTTGTAAACAGAGCCGTCCCAAACTTTAGAGTGGCTGTGTCTTTTTGATTTTAATTTCCCTAAGCTATAGGACCATAAGTGGAAGTGCCCTAGCCTCTGTTGCTTTGTTTTTTAGATGTTTCAGCAAACACCATACACTTCTCCAGAGTGGCTGTTGGCAATTTACATCCCGCCAATCAACAAAACAAGGCTCCCAGTTCTCCATGTCCTGTCCTGCCTTTCTGGATTTTACACTTTTTTCAGATGGCCCTTTTGACCGGGGGGCAGTGAGACTTCATTGTAGTGCAGATTTCCTTTGCAAGCTTGCTTGGTTGGCCAAAAAGGGCGTATGCGTTTTTTCCTGAATATATTCAGGAAAAAACGCATACGCCCTTTTTGGCCAAGTGCATCATTGTGGACGTTCTGCCTCTTTTCCTATGCTTTACATGCAATTCCAGTCTACCTCCTGAAATCGGTTTCCTGCAATTCTGCCCCGCTTTCAAGTCCTCTTGGCAGCCTTACTTCAATATATTTTTGGACGATAGCTGTCATTTTTAACTCTGCAGGTATGTGAATGACAGTGCCCCTGAGCTCCTTTCTTCAACTCGTTTTCTTGTGAGCTGGCCGCAAGACCGGAGCATTGCTTCAGGCGCTAGTGTGGTTCCGGCATGGCACGCTGAGCCTTTGGTTAATTCCTCTTCCTGGTGGGAAATGAGAGTTAAATTTGCCCTTCCAGACACCTCCGGCTAGTCTCTCATTGGTTCTCCCTATTCCTGTTCATTGTCCACAGAAATTGCAAACTGGGCCAAACAGGAGGTTAAAGGCACTGACTCTCTAAGTGGGGAGAGTGTTAGTAAAGCGTCTGGAATGTTGCACCCGAGTACCAGGGGACGAAAACTGAGACATATTTGAACATGTTTCCCCATCACACGGTGAATCATACTCTGGGTTCCACATGCATGTTTTAGGTGAAGGAAGAATCCCTTAAACCTGGAGAGTTGAGACCCATGGAATGGGTACCATGCAATATGACTTCAAAGGGTCTGCATTTGCTCACCCAACCTCACCAATCCTATCACTGCCGCGTTTATGCTGCTGTACACACGCTTGATTCTCTTTCAGAGACATATAAATCCATAGGTTTTAAGATTCTTACTAGTCAGGTATATGCTTAGGCGTTTAATATGGAGTGTTGAGTCCACTTCGTTGAGCAAGAAGTAGTTCTTTTCTATTACATATTTGGCTTATGGAACGGTATCTGTGCTAATTTCAATCTCTGGTTTTATGCAGCACCCCAACTCATCTTTCCCCTTAAGCAAGCATAAGTTGGTTTTCTACATTTGAGACCCTGTTCTGTTTTGTAATTCAGTTCCTGTGTAGCCAAGTTTACATTCCGTGTAGTAGTTATATCTTATGATGTTTCTTTTTCTTTGTGACTTATTTCACTTAGAATCATCGTACCTGAATCCACTCATTATGCTGCTATGGGCCTGATGACATAGATTTCATTGCTGAGTGATATTACATTGTACGTAAGTACCACAACTTCTTTATCCATTTTTCGCTTTCTGCAATATTGAACTTGTACCGTAAACGAGGTTCTTGTAAACAGAGCCGTCCCAAACTTTAGAGTGGCTGTGTCTTTTTGATTTTAATTTCCCTAAGCTATAGGACCATAAGTGGAAGTGCCCTAGGCTCTGTTGCTTTGTTTTTTAGATGTTTCAGGAAACACCATACACTTCTCCAGAGTGGCTGTTGGCAATTTACATCCCGCCCATCAGCATAACAAGGCTCCCAGTTCTCCATGGCCTGTCCTGCCTTTCTGGATTTTACACTTTTTTCAGATGGCCCTTTTGACTGGGGGGCAGTGAGACTTCATTGTAGTGCAGATTTCCTTTGCAAGCTTGCTTGGTTGGCCAAAAAGGGCGTATGCGTTTTTTCCTGAATATATTCAGGAAATATATACAGGATATATTCAGGAAAAAACGAATATGCCTTTTTGGCCAAGTGAATCATTGTGGACGTTCTGCTGCTTTTCCTATGCTTTACATGCAATTCCAGTCTACATCCTGAAATCGGTTTCCTGCAATTCTGCCCCACTTTCAAGTCCTCTTGGCAGCCTTACTTCAATATATTTTTGGACGATAGCTCTCATTTATAACTCTGCAGGTTTGTGAATGACAGTGCCCCTGAGCTCCTTTCTTCAACTCGCTTTCTTTTGAGGTGGCCGCAACACCGCATGATTGCTTCAGGCCCTAGTGTGGTTCCGGCACGGCACGCTGAGCCTTTGGTTAATTCCTCTTCCTGGTGGGAAATGAGAGTTAAATTTGCCCGTCCAGACACCTCCAGCTAGTCTCTCATTGGTTCTCCCTATTCCTGTTCATTTTCCGCAGAAATTGCAAACTGGGCCAAACAGGAGGTTAAAGGCACTGACTCTCCAAGTGGGGAGAGTGTTAGTAAAGCGTCTGGAATGTTGCACCCGAGTACCAGGGGACGAAAACTGAGACACCTTTGAACACGTTGCCCAATCACACGGTGGATCATAGTCTGGGTTCCACATGCATGTTTTAGCTGAAGGAAGAATCCCTTAAACCTGGAGAGTTGAGACCCATGGAATGGGTACCATGCAATATGACTTCAAAGGGTCTGCATTTGCTCACCAATCCTCAACAATCCTATCACTGCTGCGTTTATGCCGCTGTACACACGCTTGATTCTCTTTCGGAGACATATAAATCCATAGGTTTTAAGATTCTTACTAGTCAGGTATATTCTTAGGCGTTTAATACGGGGTGTTGAGTCCACTTCGTTGAGCAAGGAGTAGCTCTTGTCTATTACATATTTGGCTTATGGAACGGTATCTGTGCTAATTTCAATCTCTGGTTTTATGCAGCACCCCAACTCACCTTTCCCCTTAAGCAAGTATAAGTTGGTTTTCTACATTTGAGACCCTGTTCTGTTTTGTAATTCAGTTCCTGTGTAGCCAAGTTTACATTCCATGTAGTAGTGATATCTTATGATGTTTCTTTTTCTGTGTGACTTATTTCACTTAGAATCATCGTACCTGAATCCACTCATTACGCTGCTACGGGCCTGATGACATAGATTTCATTGCTGAGTGATATTGCATTGTACGTAAGTACCACAACTTCTTTATCCATTTTTCGCTTTCTGCAATATTGAACTTGTACCGTAAACGAGGTTCTTGTAAACAGAGCCGTCCCAAACTTTGGGGTGGCTGTGTCTTTTTGATTTTAATTTCCCTAAGCTATAGGACCATAAGTGGAAGTGCCCTAGGCTCTGTTGCTTTGTTTTTTAGATGTTTCAGGAAACACCATACACTTCTCCAGAGTGGCTGTTGGCAATTTACATCCCGCCCATCAGCATAACAAGGCTCCCAGTTCTCCATGGCCTGTCCTGCCTTTCTGGATTTTACACTTTTTTCAGATGGCCCTTTTGACTGGGGGGCAGTGAGACTTCATTGTAGTGCAGATTTCCTTTGCAAGCTTGCTTGGTTGGCCAAAAAGTGTTTATGAGTCTTTTCCTGAATGTATTCAGGAAATATATTCAGGATATCTTCAGGAAAAAACGAATATGCCTTTTTGGCCAAGTGCATCATTGTGCACGTTCTGCTGCTTTTCCTATGCTTTATATGCAATTCCAGTCTACCTCCTGAAATCGGTTTCCTGAAATTCTGCCCCGCTTTCAAGTCCTCTTGGCAGCCTTACTTCAATATATTTTTGGACGATAGCTGTCATTTATAACTCTGCAGGTTTGTGAATGACAGTGCCCCTGAGCTCCTTTCTTCAACTCGCTTTCTTGTGAGCTGGCCGCAACACCGCAGGATTGCTTCAGGCCCTAGTGTGGTTCCGGCATGGCACGCTGAGCCTTTGGTTAATTACTCTTCCTGGTGGGAAATGAGAGTTAAATTTGCCCGTCCAGACACCTCCAGCTAGTCTCTCATTGGTTCTCCCTATTCCTGTTCATTTTCTGCAGAAATTGCAAACTGGTCCAAAAAGGAGGTGAAAGGCACTGACTCTCCAAGTGGGGAGAGTGTTAGTAAAGCGTCTGGAATGTTGCACCCGAGTACCAGGGGACGAAAACTGAGACACCTTTGAACACGTTTCCCAATCACACGGTGGATCATAGTCTGGGTTCCACATGCATGTTTTAGCTGAAGGAAGAATCCCTTAAACCTGGAGAGTTGAGATCCATGGAATGGGTACCATGCAATATGACTTCAAAGGGTCTGCATTTGCTCACCGATCCTCAACAATCCTATCACTGCTGCGTTTATGCCGCTGTACACACGCTTGATTCTCTTTCGGAGACATATAAATCCATAGGTTTTAAGATTCTTACTAGTCAGGTATATTCTTAGGCGTTTAATATGGGGTGTTGAGTCCACTTCGTTGAGCAAGGAGTAGCTCTTGTCTATTACATATTTGGCTTATGGAACGGTATCTGTGCTAATTTCAATCTCTGGTTTTATGCAGCACCCCAACTCACCTTTCCCTTTAAGCAAGCATAAGTTGGTTTTCTACATTTGAGACCCTGTTCTGTTTTGTAATTCAGTTCCTGTGTAGCCAAGTTTACATTCCGTGTAGTAGTGATATCTTATGATGTTTCTTTTTCTGTGTGACTTATTTCACTTAAAACCATCGTACCTGAATCCACTCATTATGCTGCTATGGGCCTGATGACATAGATTTCATTGCTGAGTGATATTGCATTGTACGTAAGTACCACAACTTCTTTATCCATTTTTCACTTTTTGTGAATTTGAACTTGTACCGTAAACGAGGTTCTTGTAAACAGAGCCGTCCCAAACTTTAGAGTGGCTGTGTCTTTTTGATTTTAATTTCCCTAAGCTATAGGACCATAAGTGGAAGTGCCCTAGCCTCTGTTGCTTTGTTTTTTAGATGTTTCAGCAAACACCATACACTTCTCCAGAGTGGCTGTTGGCAATTTACATCCCGCCAATCAACAAAACAAGGCTCCCAGTTCTCCATGTCCTGTCCTGCCTTTCTGGATTTTACACTTTTTTCAGATGGCCCTTTTGACCGGGGGGCAGTGAGACTTCATTGTAGTGCAGATTTCCTTTGCAAGCTTGCTTGGTTGGCCAAAAAGGGCGTATGCGTTTTTTCCTGAATATATTCAGGAAAAAACGCATACGCCCTTTTTGGCCAAGTGCATCATTGTGGACGTTCTGCCTCTTTTCCTATGCTTTACATGCAATTCCAGTCTACCTCCTGAAATCGGTTTCCTGCAATTCTGCCCCGCTTTCAAGTCCTCTTGGCAGCCTTACTTCAATATATTTTTGGACGATAGCTGTCATTTTTAACTCTGCAGGTATGTGAATGACAGTGCCCCTGAGCTCCTTTCTTCAACTCGTTTTCTTGTGAGCTGGCCGCAAGACCGGAGCATTGCTTCAGGCGCTAGTGTGGTTCCGGCATGGCACGCTGAGCCTTTGGTTAATTCCTCTTCCTGGTGGGAAATGAGAGTTAAATTTGCCCTTCCAGACACCTCCGGCTAGTCTCTCATTGGTTCTCCCTATTCCTGTTCATTGTCCACAGAAATTGCAAACTGGGCCAAACAGGAGGTTAAAGGCACTGACTCTCTAAGTGGGGAGAGTGTTAGTAAAGCGTCTGGAATGTTGCACCCGAGTACCAGGGGACGAAAACTGAGACATATTTGAACATGTTTCCCCATCACACGGTGAATCATACTCTGGGTTCCACATGCATGTTTTAGGTGAAGGAAGAATCCCTTAAACCTGGAGAGTTGAGACCCATGGAATGGGTACCATGCAATATGACTTCAAAGGGTCTGCATTTGCTCACCCAACCTCACCAATCCTATCACTGCCGCGTTTATGCTGCTGTACACACGCTTGATTCTCTTTCAGAGACATATAAATCCATAGGTTTTAAGATTCTTACTAGTCAGGTATATGCTTAGGCGTTTAATATGGAGTGTTGAGTCCACTTCGTTGAGCAAGAAGTAGTTCTTTTCTATTACATATTTGGCTTATGGAACGGTATCTGTGCTAATTTCAATCTCTGGTTTTATGCAGCACCCCAACTCATCTTTCCCCTTAAGCAAGCATAAGTTGGTTTTCTACATTTGAGACCCTGTTCTGTTTTGTAATTCAGTTCCTGTGTAGCCAAGTTTACATTCCGTGTAGTAGTTATATCTTATGATGTTTCTTTTTCTTTGTGACTTATTTCACTTAGAATCATCGTACCTGAATCCACTCATTATGCTGCTACGGGCCTGATGACATAGATTTCATTGCTGAGTGATATTGCATTGTACGTAAGTACCACAACTTCTTTATCCATTTTTCGCTTTCTGCAATATTGAACTTGTACCGTAAACGAGGTTCTTGTAAACAGAGCCGTCCCAAACTTTAGAGTGGCTGTGTCTTTTTGATTTTAATTTCCCTAAGCTATAGGACCATAAGTGGAAGTGCCCTAGGCTCTGTTGCTTTGTTTTTTAGATGTTTCAGGAAACACCATACACTTCTCCAGAGTGGCTGTTGGCAATTTACATCCCGCCCATCAGCATAACAAGGCTCCCAGTTCTCCATGGCCTGTCCTGCCTTTCTGGATTTTACACTTTTTTCAGATGGCCCTTTTGACTGGGGGGCAGTGAGACTTCATTGTAGTGCAGATTTCCTTTGCAAGCTTGCTTGGTTGGCCAAAAAGGGCGTATGCGTTTTTTCCTGAATATATTCAGGAAATATATACAGGATATATTCAGGAAAAAACGAATATGCCTTTTTGGCCAAGTGAATCATTGTGGACGTTCTGCTGCTTTTCCTATGCTTTACATGCAATTCCAGTCTACATCCTGAAATCGGTTTCCTGCAATTCTGCCCCACTTTCAAGTCCTCTTGGCAGCCTTACTTCAATATATTTTTGGACGATAGCTCTCATTTATAACTCTGCAGGTTTGTGAATGACAGTGCCCCTGAGCTCCTTTCTTCAACTCGCTTTCTTTTGAGGTGGCCGCAACACCGCATGATTGCTTCAGGCCCTAGTGTGGTTCCGGCACGGCACGCTGAGCCTTTGGTTAATTCCTCTTCCTGGTGGGAAATGAGAGTTAAATTTGCCCGTCCAGACACCTCCAGCTAGTCTCTCATTGGTTCTCCCTATTCCTGTTCATTTTCCGCAGAAATTGCAAACTGGGCCAAACAGGAGGTTAAAGGCACTGACTCTCCAAGTGGGGAGAGTGTTAGTAAAGCGTCTGGAATGTTGCACCCGAGTACCAGGGGACGAAAACTGAGACACCTTTGAACACGTTGCCCAATCACACGGTGGATCATAGTCTGGGTTCCACATGCATGTTTTAGCTGAAGGAAGAATCCCTTAAACCTGGAGAGTTGAGACCCATGGAATGGGTACCATGCAATATGACTTCAAAGGGTCTGCATTTGCTCACCAATCCTCAACAATCCTATCACTGCTGCGTTTATGCCGCTGTACACACGCTTGATTCTCTTTCGGAGACATATAAATCCATAGGTTTTAAGATTCTTACTAGTCAGGTATATTCTTAGGCGTTTAATACGGGGTGTTGAGTCCACTTCGTTGAGCAAGGAGTAGCTCTTGTCTATTACATATTTGGCTTATGGAACGGTATCTGTGCTAATTTCAATCTCTGGTTTTATGCAGCACCCCAACTCACCTTTCCCCTTAAGCAAGTATAAGTTGGTTTTCTACATTTGAGACCCTGTTCTGTTTTGTAATTCAGTTCCTGTGTAGCCAAGTTTACATTCCATGTAGTAGTGATATCTTATGATGTTTCTTTTTCTGTGTGACTTATTTCACTTAGAATCATCGTACCTGAATCCACTCATTACGCTGCTACGGGCCTGATGACATAGATTTCATTGCTGAGTGATATTGCATTGTACGTAAGTACCACAACTTCTTTATCCATTTTTCGCTTTCTGCAATATTGAACTTGTACCGTAAACGAGGTTCTTGTAAACAGAGCCGTCCCAAACTTTGGGGTGGCTGTGTCTTTTTGATTTTAATTTCCCTAAGCTATAGGACCATAAGTGGAAGTGCCCTAGGCTCTGTTGCTTTGTTTTTTAGATGTTTCAGGAAACACCATACACTTCTCCAGAGTGGCTGTTGGCAATTTACATCCCGCCCATCAGCATAACAAGGCTCCCAGTTCTCCATGGCCTGTCCTGCCTTTCTGGATTTTACACTTTTTTCAGATGGCCCTTTTGACCGGGGGGCAGTGAGACTTCATTGTAGTGCAGATTTCCTTTGCAAGCTTGCTTGGTTGGCCAAAAAGGACGTATGCGTTTTTTCCTGAATATATTCAGGAAAAAACGCATACGCCCTTTTTGGCCAAGTGCATCATTGTGGACGTTCTGCCTCTTTTCCTATGCTTTACATGCAATTCCAGTCTACCTCCTGAAATCGGTTTCCTGCAATTCTGCCCCGCTTTCAAGTCCTCTTGGCAGCCTTACTTCAATATATTTTTGGACGATAGCTGTCATTTATAACTCTGCAGGTTTGTGAATGACAGTGCCCCTGAGCTCCTTTCTTCAACTCGCTTTCTTCTGAGCTGGCAGCAACACCGCAGGATTGCTTCAGGCCCTAGTGTGGTTCCGGCACGGCACGCTGAGCCTTTGGTTAATTCCTCTTCCTGGTGGGAAATGAGAGTTAAATTTGCCTGTCCAGACACCTCCAGCTAGTCTCTCATTGGTTCTCCCTATTCCTGTTCATTTTCCGCAGAAATTGCAAACTGGGCCAAACAGGAGGTTAAAGGCACTGACTCTCCAAGTGGGGAGAGTGTTAGTAAAGCGTCTGGAATGTTGCACCCGAGTACCAGGGGACGAAAACTGAGACACCTTTGAACACGTTTCCCAATCACACGGTGGATCATAGTCTGGGTTCCACATGCATGTTTTAGCTGAAGGAAGAATCCCTTAAACCTGGAGAGTTGAGACCCATGGAATGGGTACCATGCAATATGACTTGAAAGGGTCTGCATTTGCTCACCGATCCTCACCAATCGTATCACTGCTTCGTTTATGCCGCTGTACACACGCTTGATTCTCTTTCGGAGACATATAAATCCATAGGTTTTAAGATTCGTACTAGTCAGGTATATTCTTAGGCGTTTAATACGGGGTGTTGAGTCCACTTCGTTGAGCAAGGAGTAGCTCTTGTCTATTACATATTTGGCTTATGGAACGGTATCTGTGCTAATTTCAATCTCTGGTTTTATGCAGCACCCCAACTCCCCTTTCCCCTTAATCAAGCATAAGTTGGTTTTCTACATTTGAGACCCTGTTCTGTTTTGTAATTCAGTTCCTGTGTAGCCAAGTTTACATTCTGTGTAGTAGTGATATCTTATGATGTTTCTTTTTCTGTGTGACTTATTTCACTTAGAATCATCGTACCTGATTCCACTCATTATGCTGCTATGGGCCTGATGACATAGATTTCATTGCTGAGTGATATTGCATTGTACGTAAGTACCACAACTTCTTTATCCATTTTTCGCTTTCTGTGATATTGAACTTGTACCGTAAATGAGGTTCTTGTAAACAGAGCCGTCCCAAACTTTGGGGTGGCTGTGTTTTTGATTTTAATTTCCCTAAGCTATAGGACCATAAGTGGAAGTGCCCTAGGCTCTGTTGCTTTGTTTTTTAGATGTTTCAGGAAACACCATACACTTCTCCAGAGTGGCTGTTGGCAATTTACATCCCGCCCATCAGCATAACAAGGCCCCCAGTTCTCCATGGCCTGTCGTGCCTTTCTGGATTTTACACTTTTTTCAGATGGCCCTTTTGACCGGGGGGCAGTGAGACTTCATTGTAGTGCAGATTTCCTTTGCAAGCTTGCTTGGTTGGCCAAAAAGGGCGTATGCGTTTTTTCCTGAATATATTCAGGAAAAAACGCATACGCCCTTTTTGGCCAAGTGCATCATTGTGGACGTTCTGCCTCTTTTCCTATGCTTTACATGCAATTCCAGTCTACCTCCTGAAATCGGTTTCCTGCAATTCTGCCCCGCTTTCAAGTCCTCTTGGCAGCCTTACTTCAATATATTTTTGGACGATAGCTGTCATTTATAACTCTGCAGGTTTGTGAATGACAGTGCCCCTGAGCTCCTTTCTTCAACTCGCTTTCTTGTGAGCTGGCCGCAACACCGCAGGATTGCTTCAGGCCCTAGTGTGGTTCCGGCATGGCACGCTGAGCCTTTGGTTAATTCCTCTTCCTGGTGGGAAATGAGAGTTAAATTTGCCCGTCCAGACACCTCCAGCTAGTCTCTCATTGGTTCTCCCTATTCCTGTTCATTTTCCGCAGAAATTGCAAACTGGGCCAAACAGGAGGTTAAAGGCACTGACTCTCCAAGTGGGGAGAGTGTTAGTAAAGCGTCTGGAATGTTGCACCCGAGTACCAGAGGACGAAAACTGAGACACCTTTGAACACGTTTCCCAATCACACGGTGGATCATAGTCTGGGTTCCACATGCATGTTTTAGCTGAAGGAAGAATCCCTTAAACCTGGAGAGTTGAGACCCATGGAATGGGTACCATGCAATATGACTTCAAAGGGTCTGCATTTGCTCACCGATCCTCACCAATCCTATCACTGCTGCGTTTATGCCGCTGTACACACGCTTGATTCTCTTTCGGAGACATATAAATCCATAGGTTTTAAGATTCTTACTAGTCAGGTATATTCTTAGGCGTTTAATATGGGGTGTTGAGTCCACTTCGTTGAGCAAGGAGTAGCTCTTGTCTATTACATATTTGGCTTATGGAACGGTATCTGTGCTAATTTCAATCTCTGGTTTTATGCAGCACCCCAACTCACCTTTCCCCTTAAGCAAGCATAAGTTGGTTTTCTATATTTGAGACCCTGTTCTGTTTTGTAATTCAGTTCCTGTGTAGCCAAGTTTACATTCCGTGTAGTAGTGATATCTTATGATGTTTCTTTTTCTTTGTGACTTATTTCACTTAGAATCATCGTACCTGAATCCACTCATTATGCTGCTATGGGCCTGATGACATAGATTTCATTGCTGAGTGATATTGCATTGTACGTAAGTACCACAACTTCTTTATCCATTTTTCGCTTTCTGCAATATTGAACTTGTACCGTAAACGAGGTTCTTGTAAACAGAGCCGTCCCAAACTTTGGGGTGGCTGTGTCTTTTTGATTTTAATTTCCCTAAGCTATAGGACCATAAGTGGAAGTGCCCTAGGCTCTGTTGCTTTGTTTTTTAGATGTTTCAGGAAACACCATACACTTCTCCAGAGTGGCTGTTGGCAATTTACATCCCGCCCATCAGCATAACAAGGCTCCCAGTTCTCCATGGCCTGTCCTGCCTTTCTGGATTTTACACGTTTTTCAGATGGCCCTTTTAACCGGGGGGCAGTGAGACTTCATTGTAGTGCAGATTTCCTTTGCAAGCTTGCTTGGTTGGCCAAAAAGTGCGTATGCGTTTTTTCCTGAATATATTCAGGAAATATATTCAGGATATATTCAGGAAAAAACGAATATGCCTTTTTGGCCAAGTGCATCATTGTGGACGTTCTGCTGCTTTTCCTATGCTTTACATGCAATTCCAGTCTACCTCCTGAAATCGGTTTCCTGAAATTCTGCCCCGCTTTCAAGTCCTCTTGGCAGCCTTACTTCAATATATTTTTGGACGATAGCTGTCATTTATAACTCTGCAGGTTTGTGAATGACAGTGCCCCTGAGCTCCTTTCTTCAACTCGCTTTCTTGTGAGCTGGCCGCAACACCGCAGGATTGCTTCAGGCCCTAGTGTGGTTCCGGCATGGCACGCTGAGCCTTTGGTTAATTCCTCTTCCTGGTGGGAAATGAGAGTTAAATTTGCCCGTCCAGACACCTCCAGCTAGTCTCTCATTGGTTCTCCCTATTCCTGTTCATTTTCCGCAGAAATTGCAAACTGGGCCAAACAGGAGGTTAAAGGCACTGACTCTCCAAGTGGGGAGAGTGTTAGTAAAGCGTCTGGAATGTTGCACCCGAGTACCAGGGGACGAAAACTGAGACACCTTTGAACACGTTGCCCAATAACACGGTGGATCATAGTCTGGGTTCCACATGCATGTTTTAGCTGAAGGAAGAATCCCTTAAACCTGGAGAGTTGAGACCCATGGAATGGGTACCATGCAATATGACTTCAAAGGGTCTGCATTTGCTCACCAATCCTCACCAATCCTATCACTTCTGCGTTTATGCCGCTGTACACACGCTTGATTCTCTTTCGGAGACATATAAATCCATAGGTTTTAAGATTCTTACTAGTCAGGTATATTCTTAGGCGTTTAATATGGGGTGTTGAGTCCACTTCGTTGAGCAAGGAGTAGCTCTTGTCTATTACATATATGGCTTATGGAACGGTATCTGTGCTAATTTCAATCTCTGGTTTTATGCAGCACCCCAACTCACCTTTCCCCTTAAGCAAGCATAAGTTGGTTTTCTACATTTGAGACCCTGTTCTGTTTTGTAATTCAGTTCCTGTGTAGCCAAGTTTACATTCCATGTAGTAGTGATATCTTATGATGTTTCTTTTTCTGTGTGACTTATTTCACTTAGAATCATCGTACCTGAATCCACTCATTATGCTGCTACGGGCCTGATGACATAGATTTCATTGCTGAGTGATATTGCATTGTACGTAAGTACCACAACTTCTTTATCCATTTTTCGCTTTCTGCAATATTGAACTTGTACCGTAAACGAGGTTCTTGTAAACAGAGCCGTCCCAAACTTTGGGGTGGCTGTGTCTTTTTTATTTTAATTTCCCTAAGCTATAGGACCATAAGTGGAAGTGCCCTAGGCTCTGTTGCTTTGTTTTTTAGATGTTTCAGGAAACACCATACACTTCTCCAGAGTGGCTGTTGGCAATTTACATCCCGCCCATCAGCATAACAAGGCCCCCAGTTCTCCATGGCCTGTCCTGCCTTTCTGGATTTTACACTTTTTTCAGATGGCCCTTTTGACCGGGGGGCAGTGAGACTTCCTTGTAGTGCAGATTTCCTTTGCAAGCTTGCTTGGTTGGCCAAAAAGTGCGTATGCGTTTTTTCCTGAATATATTCAGGAAATATATTCAGGATATATTCAGGAAAAAACGAATATGCCTTTTTGGCCAAGTGCATCATTGTGGATGTTCTGCTGCTTTTCCTATGCTTTACATGCAATTCCAGTCTACCTCCTGAAATCGGTTTCCTGAAATTCTGCCCCGCTTTCAAGTCCTCTTGGCAGCCTTACTTCAATATATTTTTGGACGATAGCTGTCATTTATAACTCTGCAGGTTTGTGAATGACAGTGCCCCTGAGCTCCTTTCTTCAACTCGCTTTCTTGTGAGCTGGCCGCAACACCGCAGGATTGCTTCAGGCCCTAGTGTGGTTCCGGCATGGCACGCTGAGCCTTTGGTTAATTCCTCTTCCTGGTGGGAAATGAGAGTTAAATTTGCCCGTCCAGACACCTCCAGCTAGTCTCTCATTGGTTCTCCCTATTCCTGTTCATTTTCTGCAGAAATTGCAAACTGGTCCAAAAAGGAGGTTAAAGACACTGACTCTCCAAGTGGGGAGAGTGTTAGTAAAGCGTCTGGAATGTTGCACCCGTGTACCAGTGGACGAAAACTGAGACACCTTTGAACACGTTTCCCAATCACACGGTGGATCATAGTCTGGGTTCCACATGCATGTTTTAGCTGAAGGAAGAATCCCTTAAACCTGGAGAGTTGAGACCCATGGAATGGGTACCATGCAATATGACTTCAAAGGGTCTGCATTTGCTCACCGATCCTCACCAATCCTATCACTGCTGCGTTTATGCCGCTCTACACACGCTTGATTCTCTTTCAGAGACATATAAATCCATAGGATTTAATATTGTTACTAGTCAGGTATATTCTTAGGCGTTTAATATGGGGTGTTGAGTCCACTTCGTTGAGCAAGGAGTAGCTCTTGTCTATTACATATTTGGCTTATGGAACGGTATCTGTGCTAATTTCAATCTCTGGTTTTATGCAGCACCCCAACTCACCTTTCCCCTTAAGCAAGCATAAGTTGGTTTTCTACATTTGAGACCCTGTTCTGTTTTGTAATTCAGTTCCTGTGTAGCCAAGTTTACACTCTGTGTAGTAGTGATATCTTATGATGTTTCTTTTTCTGTGTGACTTATTTCACTTAGAATCATCGTACCTGAATCCACTCATTATGCTGCTACGGGCCTGATGACATAGATTTCATTGCTGAGTGATATTGCATTGTACGTAGGTACCACAACTTCTTTATCCATTTTTCGCTTTCTGTGATATTGAACTTGTACCGTAAACGAGGTTCTTGTAAACAGAGCCGTCCCAAACTTTGGGGTGGCTGTGTCTTTTTGATTTTAATTTCCCTAAGCTATAGGACCATAAGTGGAAGTGCCCTAGGCTCTGTTGCTTTGTTTTTTAGATGTTTCAGGAAACACCATACACTTCTCCAGAGTGGCTGTTGGCAATTTACATCCCGCCCATCAGCATAACAAGGCTCCCAGTTCTCCATGGCCTGTCCTGCCTTTCTGGATTTTACACTTTTTTCAGATGGCCCTTTTGACCGGGGGGCAGTGAGACTTCATTGTAGTGCAGATTTCCTTTGCAAGCTTGCTTGGTTGGCCAAAAAGGACGTATGCGTTTTTTCCTGAATATATTCAGGAAAAAACGCATACGCCCTTTTTGGCCAAGTGCATCATTGTGGACGTTCTGCCTCTTTTCCTATGCTTTACATGCAATTCCAGTCTACCTCCTGAAATCGGTTTCCTGCAATTCTGCCCCGCTTTCAAGTCCTCTTGGCAGCCTTACTTCAATATATTTTTGGACGATAGCTGTCATTTATAACTCTGCAGGTTTGTGAATGACAGTGCCCCTGAGCTCCTTTCTTCAACTCGCTTTCTTCTGAGCTGGCAGCAACACCGCAGGATTGCTTCAGGCCCTAGTGTGGTTCCGGCACGGCACGCTGAGCCTTTGGTTAATTACTCTTCCTGGTGGGAAATGAGAGTTAAATTTGCCTGTCCAGACACCTCCAGCTAGTCTCTCATTGGTTCTCCCTATTCCTGTTCATTTTCCGCAGAAATTGCAAACTGGGCCAAACAGGAGGTTAAAGGCACTGACTCTCCAAGTGGGGAGAGTGTTAGTAAAGCGTCTGGAATGTTGCACCCGAGTACCAGGGGACGAAAACTGAGACACCTTTGATCACGTTTCCCAATCACACGGTGGATCATAGTCTGGGTTCCACATGCATGTTTTAGCTGAAGGAAGAATCCCTTAAACCTGGAGAGTTGAGACCCATGGAATGGGTACCATGCAATATGACTTGAAAGGGTCTGCATTTGCTCACCGATCCTCACCAATCGTATCACTGCTTCGTTTATGCCGCTGTACACACGCTTGATTCTCTTTCGGAGACATATAAATCCATAGGTTTTAAGATTCGTACTAGTCAGGTATATTCTTAGGCGTTTAATATGGGGTGTTGAGTCCACTTCGTTGAGCAAGGAGTAGCTCTTGTCTATTACATATTTGGCTTATGGAACGGTATCTGTGCTAATTTCAATCTCTGGTTTTATGCAGCACCCCAACTCACCTTTCCCTTTAAGCAAGCATAAGTTGGTTTTCTACATTTGAGACCCTGTTCTGTTTTGTAATTCAGTTCCTGTGTAGCCAAGTTTACATTCCGTGTAGTAGTGATATCTTATGATGTTTCTTTTTCTGGGTGACTTATTTCACTTAGAATCATCGTACCTGAATCCACTCATTATGCTGCTACGGGCCTGATGACATAGATTTCATTGCTGAGTGATATTGCATTGTACATAAGTACCACAACTTCTTTATCCATTTTTCGCTTTCTGTGATATTGAACTTGTACCGTAAACGAGTTTCTTGTAAACAGAGCCGTCCCAAACTTTGGGGTGGCTGTGTCTTTTTGATTTTAATTTCCCTAAGCTATAGGACCATAAGTGGAAGTGCCCTAGGCTCTGTTGCTTTGTTTTTCAGATGTTTCAGGAAACACCATACACTTCTCCAGAGTGGCTGTTGGCAATTTACATCCCGCCCATCAGCATAACAAGGCCCCCAGTTCTCCATGGCCTGTCCTGCCTTTCTGGATTTTACACTTTTTTCAGATGGCCCTTTTGACCGGGGGGCAGTGAGACTTCCTTGTAGTGCAGATTTCCTTTGCAAGCTTGCTTGGTTGGCCAAAAAGTGCGTATGCGTTTTTTCCTGAATATATTCAGGAAATATATTCTGGATATATTCAGGAAAAAATGAATATGCCTTTTTGGCCAAGTGCATCATTGTGGATGTTCTGATGCTTTTCCTATGCTTTACATGCAATTCCAGTCTACCTCCTGAAATCGGTTTCCTGAATTTCTGCCCCGCTTTCAAGTCCTCTTGGCAGCCTTACTTCAATATATTTTTGGACGATAGCTGTCATTTATAACTCTGCAGGTTTGTGAATGACAGTGCCCCTGAGCTCCTTTCTTCAACTCGCTTTCTTCTGAGCTGGCCGCAACACCGCAGGATTGCTTCAGGCCCTAGTGTGGTTCCGGCATGGCACGCTGAGCCTTTGGTTAATTCCTCTTCCTGGTGGGAAATGAGAGTTAAATTTGCCCGTCCAGACACCTCCAGCTAGTCTCTCATTGGTTCTCCCTATTCCTGTTCATTTTCTGCAGAAATTGCAAACTGGTCCAAAAAGGAGTTTAAAGACACTGACTCTCCAAGTGGGGAGAGTGTTAGTAAAGCGTCTGGAATGTTGCACCCGTGTACCAGGGGACGAAAACTGAGACACCTTTGAACACGTTTCCCAATCACACGGTGGATCATAGTCTGGGTTCCACATGCATGTTTTAGCTGAAGGAAGAATCCCTTAAACCTGGAGAGTTGAGACCCATGGAATGGGTACCATGCAATATGACTTCAAAGGGTCTGCATTTGCTCACCGATCCTCACCAATCCTATCACTGCTGCGTTTATGCCGCTGTACACAGGCTTGATTCTCTTTCGGAGACATATAAATCCATAGGTTTTAAGATTCTTACTAGTCAGGTATATTCTTAGGCGTTTAATATGGGGTGTTGAGTCCACTTCGTTGAGCAAGGAGTAGCTCTTGTCTATTACATATTTGGCTTATGGAACGGTATCTGTGCTAATTTCAATCTCTGGTTTTATGCAGCACCCCAACTCACCTTTCCCCTTAAGCAAGCATAAGTTGGTTTTCTACATTTGAGACCCTGTTCTGTTTTGTAATTCAGTTCCTGTGTAGCCAAGTTTACATTCCGTGTAGTAGTGATATCTTATGATGTTTCTTTTTCTGTGTGACTTATTTCACTTAGAATCATCGTACCTGAATCCACTCATTATGCTGCTACGGGCCTGATGACATAGATTTCATTGCTGAGTGATATTGCATTGTACGTAAGTACCACAACTTCTTTATCCATTTTTCGCTTTCTGTGATATTGAACTTGTACCGTAAACGAGGTTCTTGTAAACAGAGCCGTCCCAAACTTTGGGGTGGCTGTGTCTTTTTGATTTTAATTTCCCTAAGCTATAGGACCATAAGTGGAAGTGCCCTAGGCTCTGTTGCTTTGTTTTTTAGATGTTTCAGAAAACACCATACACTTCTCCAGAGTGGCTGTTGGCAATTTACATCCCGCCCATCAGCATAACAAGGCTCCCAGTTCTCCATGGCCTGTCCTGCCTTTCTGGATTTTACACTTTTTTCAGATGGCCCTTTTGACCGGGGGGCAGTGAGACTTCATTGTAGTGCAGATTTCCTTTGCAAGCTTGCTTGGTTGGCCAAAAAGTGCGTATGCGTTTTTTCCTGAATATATTCAGGAAATATATTCAGGATATATTCAGGAAAAAACGAATATGCCTTTTTGGCCAAGTGCATCATTGTGGACGTTCTGCTGCTTTTCTTATGCTTTACATGCAATTCCAGTCTACCTCCTGAAATCGGTTTCCTTAAATTCTGCCCCGCTTTCAAGTCCTCTTGGCAGCCTTACTTCAATATATTTTTGGATGATAGCTGTCATTTATAACTCTGCAGGTTTGTGAATGACAGTGCCCCTGAGCTCCTTTCTTCAACTCGCTTTCTTCTGAGCTGGCTGCAACACCGCAGGATTGCTTCAGGCCCTAGTGTTGTTCCGGCACGGCACGCTGAGCCTTTGGTTAATTCCTCTTCCTGGTGGGAAATGAGAGTTAAATTTGCCCGTCCAGACACCTCCAGCTAGTCTCTCATTGGTTCTCCCTATTCCTGTTCATTTTCCGCAGAAATTGCAAACTGGGCCAAACAGGAGGTTAAAGGCACTGACTCTCCAAGTGGGGAGAGTGTTAGTTAAGCGTATGGAATGTTGCACCCGAGTACCAGGGGACGAAAACTGAGACACCTTTGAACACGTTGCCCAATCACACGGTGGATCATAGTCTGGGTTCCACATGCATGTTTTAGCTGAAGGAAGAATCCCTTAAACCTGGAGAGTTGAGACCCATGGAATGGGTACCATGCAATATGACTTCAAAGGGTCTGCATTTGCTAACCGATCCTCACCAATCCTATCACTGCTGCGTTTATGCCGCTGTACACACGCTTGATTCTCTTTCGGAGACATATAAATCCATAGGTTTTAAGATTCTTACTAGTCAGGTACATTCTTAGGCGTTTAATATGGGGTGTTGAGTCCATTTCATTGAGCAAGGAGTAGCTCTTGTCTATTACATATTTGGCTTATGGAACGGTATCTGTGCTAATTTCAATCTCTGGTTTTATGCAGCAACCCAACTCACCTTTCCCCTTAAGCAAGCATAAGTTGGTTTTCTACATTTGAGACCCTGTTCTGTTTTGTAATTCAGTTCCTGTGTAGCCAAGTTTACATTCCGTGTATTAGTGATATCTTATGATGTTTCTTTTTCTGTGTGACTTATTTCAGTTAGAATCATCGTACCTGAATCCACTCATTATGCTGCTACGGGCCTGATGACATAGATTTCATTGCTGAGTGATATTGCATTGTACGTAAGTACCACAACTTCTTTATCCATTTTTCGCTTTCTGCAATATTGAACTTGTACCGTAAACGAGGTTCTTGTAAACAGAGCCGTCCCAAACTTTAGGGTGGCTGTGTCTTTTTAATTTTAATTTCCCTAAGCTATAGGACCATAAGTGGAAGTGCCCTAGGCTCTGTTGCTTTGTTTTTTAGATGTTTCAGGAAACACCATACACTTCTCCAGAGTGGCTGTTGGCAATTTACATCCCGCCCATCAGCATATCAAGGCTCCCATGTCTCCATGGCCTGTCCTGCCTTTCTGGATTTTACACTTTTTTCAGATGGCCCTTTTGACCGGGGGGCAGTGAGACTTCATTGTAGTGCAGATTTCCTTTGCAAGCTTGCTTGGTTGGCCAAAAAGTGCGTATGCGTTTTTTCCTGAATATATTCAGGAAAAAACACATACGCCCTTTTTGGCCAAGTGCATCATTGTGGACGTTCTGCCTCTTTTCCTATGCTTTACATGCAATTCCAGTCTACCTCCTGAAATCGGTTTCCTGCAATTCTGCCCTGCTTTCAAGTCCTCTTGGCTGCCTTACTTCAATATATTTTTGGACGATAGCTGTCATTTATAACTCTGCAGGTTTGTGAATGACAGTGCCCCTGAGCTCCTTTCTTCAACTCGCTTTCTTGTGAGCTGGCCGCAACACCGCAGGATTGCTTCAGGCCCTAGTGTTGTTCCGGCACGGCACGCTGAGCCTTTGGTTAATTCCTCTTCCTGGTGGGAAATGAGAGTTAAATTTGCCCGTCCAGACACCTCCAGCTAGTCTCTCATTGGTTCTCCCTGTTCCTGTTCAATTTGCACAGAAATTGCAAACTGGGCCAAACAGGAGGTTAAAGGCACTGACTCTCCAAGTGGGGAGAGTGTTAGTAAAGCGTCTGGAATGTTGCACCCGAGTACCAGGGGACGAAAACTGAGACACCTTTGAACACGTTTCCAAATCACACGGTGGATCATACTCTGGGTTCCACATGCATGTTTTAGCTGAAGGAAGAATCCCTTAAACCTGGAGAGTTGAGACCCATGGAATGGGTACCATGCAATATGACTTCAAAGGGTCTACATTTCCTCACCGAACATCACCAATCCTATCACTGCTGCGTTTATGCCACTGTACACACGCTTGATTCTCCTTCAGAGACATATAAATCCATAGGTTTTAAGATTGTTACTAGTCAGGTATATACTTAGGCGTTTAATATGGGGTGTTGAGTCCACTTCGTTGAGCAAGGAGTAGCTCTTTTCTATTACACATTTGGCTTATGGAACGGTATCTGTGCTAATTTCAATCTCTGGTTTTATGCAGCACCCCAACTCACCTTTCCCCTTAAGCAAGCATAAGTTGGTTTTCTACATTTGAGACCCTGTTCTGTTTTGTAATTCAGTTCCTGTGTAGCCAAGTTTACATTCCGTGTAGTAGTGATATCTTATGATGTTTCTTTTTCTGTGTGACTTATTTCACTTAGATTCATCGTACCTGAATCCACTCATTATGCTGCTACGGGCCTGATGACATAGATTTCATTGCTGAGTGATATTGCATTGTACGTAAGTACCACAAATTCTTTATCCATTTTTCGCTTTCTGCGATATTGAACTTGTACCGTAAACGAGGTTCTTGTAAACAGAGCCGTCCCAAACTTTGGGGTGGCTGTGTCTTTTTGATTTTAATTTCCCTAAGCTATAGGACCATAATTGGAAGTGCCCTAGGCTCTGTTGGTTTGTTTTATAGATGTTTCAGGAAACACCATACACTTCTCCAGAGTGGCTGTTGGCAATTTACATCCCGCCCATCAGCATAACAATGCTCCCAGTTCTCCATGGCCTGTCCTGCCTTTCTGGATTTTACACTTTTTTCAGATGGCCCTTTTGACCGGGGGGCAGTGAGACTTCATTGTAGTGCAGATTTCCTTTGCAAGCTTGCTTGGTTGGCCAAAAAGGGCGTATGCGTTTTTTCCTGAATATATTCAGGAAAAAACGCATACGCACTTTTTGCCCAAGTGCATCATTGTGGACGTTCTGCCTCTTTTCCTATGCTTTACATGCAATTCCAGTCTACCTCCTGAAATTGGTTTCCTGCAATTCTGCCCCACTTTCAAGTCCTCTTGCCAGGCTTACTTCAATATATTTTTGGACGATAGCTGTCATTTATAACTCTGCAGGTTTGTGAATGACAGTGCCCCTGAGCTCCTTTCTTCAACTCGCTTTCTTGTGAGCTGGCCGCAACACCGCAGGATTGCTTCAGGCCCTAGTGTGGTTCCAGCATGGCACGCTGAGCCTTTGGTTAATTCCTCTTCCTGGTGGGAAATGAGAGTTAAATTTGCCCGTCCAGACACCTCCAGCTAGTCTCTCATTGGTTCTCCCTATTCCTGTTCATTTTCCGCAGAAATTGCAAACTGGGCCAAACAGGAGTTTAAAGGCACTGACTCTCCAAGTGGGGAGAGTGTTAGTAAAGTGTCTGGAAAGTTGCACCCGAGTATCGGGGGACGAAAACTGAGACAACTTTGAACACGTTTCCCGATCACACGGTGGATCATTATATGGGTTCCACATGCATGTTTTAGCTGAAGGAAGAATCCCTTAAACCTGGAGAGTTGAGACCCATGGAATGGGTACCATGCAATATGACTTCAAAGGGTCTGCATTTGCTCACCGAACCTCACCAATCCTATCACTGCTGCGTTTATGCCGCTGTACACACGCTTGATTCTCTTTCAGAGAAATATAAATCCATAGGTTTTAAGATTCTTACTAGTCAGGTATATTCTTAGGCGTTTAATATGGGGTGTTGAGTCCACTTCGTTGAGCAAGGAGTAGCTCTTTTCTATTACACATTTGGCTTATGGAACGGTATCTGTGCTAATTTCAATCTCTGGTTTTATGCAGCACCCCAACTCACCTTTCCCCTTAAGCAAGCATAAGTTGGTTTTCTACATTTGAGACCCTGTTCTGTTTTGTAATTCAGTTCCTGTGTAGCCAAGTTTACATTCCGTGTAGTAGTGATATCTTATGATGTTTCTTTTTCTCTGTGACTTATTTCACTTAGATTTATCGTACCTGAATCCACTCATTATGCTGCTACGGGCCTGATGACATAGATTTCATTGCTGAGTGATATTGCATTGTACGTAAGTACCACAACTTCTTTATCCATTTTTCGCTTTCTGCGATATTGAACTTGTACCGTAAACGAGGTTCTTGTAAACAGAGCCATCCCAAACTTTGGGGTGGCTGTTTCTTTGTGATTTTAATTTCCCTAAGCTATAGGACCATAAGTGGAAGTGACCTAGGCTCTGTTGCTTTGTTTTTTAGATGTTTCGGAAACACCATACACTTCTCCAGAGTGGCTGTTGGCAGTTTACATCCCGCCCATCAGCATTACAAGGCTCCCATGTTCTCCATGGCCTGTCCTGCCTTTCTGGATTTTACACTTTTTTCAGATGGCCCTTTTGACCGGGGGGCAGTGAGACTTCATTGTAGTGCAGATTTCCTTTGCAAGCTTGCTTGGTTGGCCAAAAAGGGCGTATGCGTTT
This sequence comes from Grampus griseus, assembly GCF_964374135.1. Classification (NCBI taxonomy): domain Eukaryota; kingdom Metazoa; phylum Chordata; class Mammalia; order Artiodactyla; family Delphinidae; genus Grampus; species Grampus griseus. The sequence goes on along the minus strand of NW_028133223.1, from coordinate 397,827 downwards.
TTTCCTGAATATATTCAGTTAAAAACGCATACGCCCTTTTTGGCCAAGTGCATCATTGTGGACGTTCTGCCTCTTTTCCTATGCTTTACATGCAACTCCAGTCTACCTCCTGAAATCGGTTTCCTGCAATTCTGCCCCACTTTCAAGTCCTTTTGCCAGACTTACTTCAATATATTTTTGGACGATAGCTGTCATTTATAACTCTGCAGGTTTGTGAATGACAGTGCCCCTGAGCTCCTGTCTTCAACTCGCTTTCCTGTGAGCTGGCCGCAACACCGCACGATTGCTTCAGGCCCTAGTGTGGTTCCGGCATGGCACGCTGAGCCTTTGATTAATTCCTCTTCCTGGTGGGAAATGAGAGTTAAATTTGCCCGTCCAGACACCTCCAGCTAGCCTCTCATTGGTTCTCCCTATTCCTGTTCATTTTCCACAGAAATTGCAAACTGGGCCAAACAGGAGTTTAAAGGCACTGACTCTCCAAGTGGGGAGAGTGTTAGTAAAGCGTCTGGAAAGTTGCACCCGAGTATCGGGGGACGAAAACTGAGACACCTTTGAACACGTTTCCCGATCACACGGTGGATCATAATATGGGTTCCACATGCATGTTTTAGCTGAAGGAAGAATCCCTTAAACCTGGAGAGTTGAGACCCATGGAATGGGTACCATGCAATATGACTTCAAAGGGTCTGTATTTGCTCACCAATCCTCACCAATCCTATCACTGCTGCGTTTATGCCGCTGTACACACGCTTGATTCTCTTTCGGAGACATATAAATCCATACGTTTTAAGATTCCTACTAGTCAGGTATATTCTTAGGGGTTTAATATGGGGTGTTGAGTCCACTTCGTTGAGCAAGGAGTAGCTCTTGTCTATTACATATTTGGCTTATGGAACGGTATCTGTGCTAATTTCAATCTCTGGTTTTATGCAGCACCCCAACTCACTTTTCCCCTTAAGCAAGCGTAAGTTGGTTTTCTACATTTGAGACCCTGTTCTGTTTTGTAATTCAGTTCCTGTGTAGCCAAGTTTACATTCCGTGTAGTAGTGATATCTTATGATGTTTCTTTTTCTCTGTGACTTATTTCACTTAGAATCATCGTACCTGAGTCCACTCATCATGCTGCTACGGGCCTGATGACATAGATTTCATTGCTGAGTGATATTGCATTGTACGTAAGTACCACAACTTCTTTATCCAATTTTCGCTTTCTGTGATATTGAACTTGTACCATAAAGGAGGTTCTTGTAAACAGAACCGTCCCAAACTTTGGGGTGGCTGTGTCTTTTTGATTTTAATTTCCCTAAGCTATAGGACCATAAGTGGAAGTGCCCTAGGCTCTGTTGCTTTGTTTTTTAGATGTTTCAGGAAACACCATACACTTCTCCAGAGTGGCTATTGGCAATTTACATCCCGCCCATCAGCATAACAAGGCTCCCAGTTCTCCATGGCCTGTCCTGCCTTTCTGGATTTTACACTTTTTTCAGATGGCCCTTTTGACCGGGGGGCAGTGAGACTTCATTATAGTGTAGATTGCCTTTGCAAGCTTGCTTGGTTGGCCAAAAAGGGCGTATGCGTTTTTTCCTGAATATATTCAGGAAAAAACGCATACGCCCTTTTTGGCCAAGTGCATCATTTTGGACATTCTGCCTCTTTTCTTATGCTTTACATGCAATTCCAGTCTACCTCCTGAAATCAGTTTCCTGCAATTCTGCCCCGCTTTCAAGTCCTCTTGGCAGCCTTACTTCTATATATATTTGGACGATAGCTGTCATTTATAACTCTGCAGGTTTGTGAATGACAGTGCCCCTGAGCTCCTTTCTTCAACTCGCTTTCTTGTGAGCTGGCCGCAACACCGCAGGATTGCTTCAGGCCCTAGTGTGGTTCCGGCACGGCACGCTGAGCCTTTGGTTAATTCCTCTTCCTGGTGGGAAATGAGAGTTAAATTTGCCCGTCCAGACACCTCCAGCTAGTCTCTCATTGGTTCTCCCTATTCCTGTTCATTTTCCGCAGAAATTGCAAACTGGGCCAAACAGGAGGTTAAAGGCACTGACTCTCCAAGTGGGGAGAGTGTTAGTAAAGCGTCTGGAATGTTGCACCCGAGTACCAGGAGATGAAAACTGAGACACCTTTGAACACGTTTCCCGATCACACGGTGGATCATACCCTGGGTTCCACATGCATGTTTTAGCTGAAGGAAGAATCCCTTAAAACTGGAGAGTTGAGACCCATGGAATGGGTATCATGCAATATGACTTCAAAGGGTCTGCATTTGCTCACCAATCCTCACCAATCCTATCACTGCTGCGTTTATGCCGCTGTACACACGCTTGATTCTCTTTCGGAGACATATAAATCCATAGGTTTTAAGATTCTTACTAGTCAGGTATATTCTTAGGCGTTTAGTATGGGGTGTTGAGTCCACTTCGTTGAGCAAGGAGTAGCTCTTGTCTATTACATATTTGGCTTATGGAACGGTATCTGTGCTAATTTCAATCTCTGGTTTTATGCAGCACCCCAACTCACCTTTCCCCTTAAGCAAGCATATGTTGGTTTTCTACATTTGAGACCCTGTTCTGTTTTGTAATTCAGTTCCTGTGTAGCCAAGTTTACATTCCGTGTAGTAGTGATATCTTATGATGTTTCTTTTTCTCTGTGACTTATTTGACTTAGAATCATTGTACCTGAATCCACTCATCATGCTGCTACGGGCCTGATGACATAGATTTCATTGCTGAGTGATATTGCATTGTACGTAAGTACCACAACTTCTTTATCCAATTTTCGCTTTCTGTGATATTGAACTTGTACCGTAAAGGAGGTTCTTGTAAACAGAACCATCCCAAACTTTGAGGTGGCTGTGTCTTTTTGATTTTAATTTCCCTAAGCTATAGGACCATAAGTGGAAGTGCCCTAGGCTCTGTTGCTTTGTTTTTTAGATGTTTCAGGAAACACCATACACTTCTCCAGAGTGGCTGTTGGCAATTTACATCCCGCCCATCAGCATAACAAGGCTCCCAGTTCTCCATAGCCTGTCCTGCCTTTCTGGGTTTTCCACTTTTTTCAGATGGCCCTTTTGACCGGGGGGGGGGGGGGGGGTGGGGGGTGGGGGGGGGCAGTGAGACTTCATTGTAGTGCAGATTTCCTTTGCAAGCTTGCTTGGTTGGCCACAAAGGGCTTATGCGTTTTTTCCTGAATGTATTCAGGAAAAAACTCATACGCCCTTTTTGGCCAAGTGCATCATTGTGGACGTTCTGCCTCTTTTCCTATTCTTTACATGCAATTCCAGTCTACCTCCTGAAATCGGTTTCCTGCAATTCTGCACCGCTTTGAAGTCCTCTTGGCAGCCTTACTTCAATATATTTTTGGACGATAGCTGTCATTTATAACTCTGCAGGTTTGTGAATGACAGTGCCCCTGAGCTCCTTTCTTCAACTCGCTTTCTTGTGTGCTGGCCACAACACCGCAGGATTGCTTCAGGCCCTAGTGTGGTTCCGGCACAGCACGCTGAGCCTTTGGTTAATTCCTCTTCCTGGTGGGAAATGAGAGTAAATTTTGCCCGTCCAGACACCTCCAGCTAGTCTCTCATTGGTTCTCCCTATTCCTGTTCATTTTCCGCAGAAATTGCAAACTGGGCCAAAGAGGAGGTTAAAGGCACTGACTCTCCAAGTGGGGAGAGTGTTAGTAAAGCGTCTGGAATGTTGCACCCGAGTACCAGCGGACGAAAACTGAGACACCTTTGAACACGTTTCCAAATCACACGGTGGATCATACTCTGGGTTCCACATGCATGTTTTAGCTGAAGGAAGAATCCCTTAAACCTGGAGAGTTGAGACCCATGGAATGGGTACCATGCAATATGACTTCAAAGGGTCTGCATTTGCTCACCGAACCTCACCAATCCTATCACTGCTGCGTTTATGCCGCTGTACACACGCTTGATTCTCTTTCACAGACATATAAATCCATAGGTTTTAAGATTCTTACTAGTTAGGTATATTCTTAGGCGTTTAATATGGGGTGTTGAGTCCACTTCGTTGAGCAAGGAGTAGCTCTTTTCTATTACACATTTGGCTTATGGAACGGTATCTGTGCTAATTTCAATCTCTGGTTTTATGCAGCACCCCAACTCACCATTCCCCTTAAGCAAGCATAAGTTGGTTTTCTACATTTGAGACCCTGTTCTGTTTTGTAATTCAGTTCCTGTGTAGCCAAGTTTACATTCCGTGTAGTAGTGATATCTTATGATGTTTCTTTTTCTGTGTGACTAATTTCACTTAGATTCATCGTACCTGAATCCACTCATTATGCTGCTACGGGCCTGATGACATAGATTTCATTGCTGAGTGATATTGCATTGTACGTAAGTACCACAACTTCTTTATCCATTTTTCGCTTTCTGCGATATTGAACTTGTACCGTAAACGAGGTTCTTGTAAACAGAACCGTCCCAAACTTTGGGGTGGCTGTGTCTTTTTGATTTTAATTTCCCTAAGCTATAGGACCATAAGTGGAAGTGCCCTAGGCTCTGTTGCTTTGTTTTTTAGATGTTTCAGGAAACACCATACACTTCTCCAGAGTGGCTGTTGGCAATTTACATCCCGCCCATCAGCATAACAATGCTCCCAGTTCTCCATGGCCTGTCCTGCCTTTCTGGATTTTACACTTTTTTCAGATGGCCCTTTTGACCGGGGGGCAGTGAGACTTCATTGTAGTGCAGATTTCCTTTGCAAGCTTGCTTGGTTGGCCAAAAAGGGCGTATGCGTTTTTTCCTGAATATTTTCAGGAAAAAACGCATATGCCCTTTTTTGGCCAAGTGCATCATTGTGGACATTCTGCCTCTTTTCCTATGCTTTACATGCAATTCCAGTCTACCTCCTGAAATCGGTTTCCTGCAATTCTGCCCCGCTTTCAAGTCCTCTTGGCAGCCTTACTTCTATATATTTTTGGACGATAGCTGTCATTTAAAACTCTGCAAGTTTGTGAATGACAGTGCCCCTGAGCTCCTTTCTTCAACTCGCTTTCTTGTGAGCTGGCCGCAACACCACAGAATTGCTTCATGCCCTAGTGTGGTTCCGGCATGGCACGCTGAGCCTTTGGTTAATTCCTCTTCCTGGTGGGAAATGAGAGTTAAATTTGCCCGTCCAGACACCTCCAGCTAGTCTCTCATTGGTTCTCACTATTCCTGTTCATTTTCCGCAGAAATTGCAAACTGGGCCAAACAGGAGGTTAAAGGCACTGACTCTCCAAGTGGGGAGAGTGTTAGTAAAGCGTCTGGAATGTTGCACCCGATTACCAGGGGACGAAAACTGAGACACCTTTGAACACGTTTCCCAATCACACGGTGGATCATAGTCTGGGCTCCACATGCATGTTTTAGCTGAAGGTAGAATCCATTAAACCTGGAGAGTTGAGACCCATGGAATGGGTACCATGCAATATGACTTCAAAGGGTCTGCATTTGCTCACCAATCCTCACCAATCCTATCACTGTTGCGTTTATGCCGCTGTACACACGCTTGATTCTCCTTCGGAGACATATAAATCCATAGGTTTTAAGATTCTTACTAGTCAGATATATTCTTAGGCGTTTAATATGGGGTGTTGAGTCCACTTCGTTGAGCAAGGAGTAGCTCTTGTCTATTACATATTTGGCTTATGGAACGGTATCTGTGCTAATTTCAATCTCTGGTTTTATGCAGCACCCCAACTCACCTTTCCCCTTAAGCAAGCATAAGTTGGTTTTCTACATTTGAGACCCTGTTCTGTTTTGTAATTCAGTTCCTGTGTAGCCAAGTTTACATTCCGTGTAGTAGTGATATCTTATGATGTTTCTTTTTCTCTGTGACTTATTTCACTTAGAATCATCGTACCTGAATCCACTCATCATGCTGCTACGGGCCTGATGACATAGATTTCATTGCTGAGTGATATTGCATTGTACGTAAGTACCACAACTTCTTTATCCAATTTTCGCTTTCTGTGATATTGAACTTGTACCGTAAAGGAGGTTCTTGTAAACAGAACCGTCCCAAACTTTGGGGTGGCTGTGTCTTTTTGATTTTAATTTCCCTAAGCTATAGGACCATAAGTGGAAGTGCCCTAGGCTCTGTTGCTTTGTTTTTTAGATGTTTCAGGAAACACCATACACTTCTCCAGAGTGGCTGTTGGCAATTTACATCCCGGCCATCAGCATAACAAGGCTCCCAGTTCTCCATAGCCTGTCTTGCCTTTCTGGATTTTACACTTTTTTCAGATGGCCCTTTTGACCGGGGGGCAGTGAGACTTCATTGTAGTGCAGATTTCCTTTGCAAGCTTGCTTGGTTGGCCACAAAGGGCGTATCCGTTTTTTCCTGAATATATTCAGGAAAAAACTCATACGCCCTTTTTGGCCAAGTGCATCATTGTGGACGTTCTGCCTCTTTTCCTATGCTTTACATGCAATTCCAGTCTACCTCCTGAAATCGGTTTCCTGCAATTCTGCCCCGCTTTCAAGTCCTCTTGGCAGCCTTACTTCAATATATTTTTGGACGATAGCTGTCATTTATAACTCTGCAGGTTTGTGAATGACAGTGCCCTTGAGCTCCTTTCTTCAACTCACTTTCTTGTGAGCTGGCCACAACACCGCAGGATTGCTTCAGGCCCTAGTGTGGTTCCGGCACGGCACGCTGAGCCTTTGGTTAATTCCTCTTCCTGGTGGGAAATGAGAGTTAAATTTGCCCGTCCAGACACCTCCAGCTAGTCTCTCATTGGTTCTCCCTATTCCTGTTCATTTTCCGCAGAAATTGCAAACTGGGCCAAACAGGAGGTTAAAGGCACTGACTCTCCAAGTGGGGAGAGTGTTAGTAAAGCGTCTGGAATGTTGCACCCGAGTACCAGGGGACGAAAACTGAGACACCTTTGAACACGTTTCCCGATCACACGGTGGATCATAGTCTGGGTTCCACATGCATGTTTTAGCTGAAGGAAGAATCCCTTAAACCTGGAGAGTTGAGACCCATGGAATGGGTACCATGCAATATGACTTCAAAGGGTCTGCATTTGCTCACCGATCCTCACCAATCCTATCACTGCTGCGTTTATGCCGCTGTACACACGCTTGATTCTCTTTCGGAGACATATAAATCCATAGGTTTTAAGATTCTTACTAGTCAGGTATATTCTTAGGCGTTTAATATGGGGTGTTGAGTCCACTTCGTTGAGCAAGGAGTAGCTCTTGTCTATTACATATTTGGCTTATGGAACGGTATCTGTGCTAATTTCAATCTCTGGTTTTATGCAGCACCCCAACTCACCTTTCCCCTTAAGGAAGCATAAGTTGGTTTTCTACATTTGAGACCCTGTTCTGTTTTGTAATTGAGTTCCTGTGTAGCCAAGTTTACATTCCGTGTAGTAGTGATATCTTATGATGTTTCTTTTTCTCTGTGTCTTATTTCACTTAGGATCATCGTACCTGAATCCACTCGTCATGCTGCTACGGGCCTGATGACATAGATTTCATTGCTGAGTGATATTGCATTGTACGTAAGTACCACAACTTCTTTATCTATTTTTCACTTTCTGTGATATTGAACTTGTACCGTAAACGAGGTTCTTGTAAACAGAACCGTCTCAAACTTTGGGGTGGCTGTGTCTTTTTGGTTTTAATTTCCCTAAGCTATAGGACCATAAGTGGAAGTGCCCTAGGCTCTGTTGCTTTGTTTTTTAGATGTTTCAGGAAACACCATACACTTCTCCAGAGTGGCTGTTGGCAATTTACATCCCGCCCATCAGCATAACAAGGCTCCCAGTTCTCCATGGCCTGTCCTGCCTTTCTGGATTTTACACTTTTTTCAGATGGCCCTTTTGACCGGGGGGCAGTGAGACTTCATTGTAGTGCAGATTTCTTTGCAAGCTTGCTTGGTTGGCCAAAAAGGGCGTATGCGTTTTTTCCTGAATATATTCAGGAAAAAACGCATACGCCCTTTTTGGCCAAGTGCATCATTGTGGACGTTCTGCCTCTTTTCCTATGCTTTACATGCAATTCCAGTCTACCTCCTGAAATCGGTTTCCTGCAATTCTGCCCCGCTTTCAAGTCCTCTTGGCAGCCTTACTTCTATATATATTTGGACGATAGCTGTCATTTATAACTCTGCAGGTTTGTGAATGACAGTGCCCCTGAGCTCCTTTCTTCAACTCGCTTTCTTGTGAGCTGTCCGCAACACCGCAGGATTGCTTCAGGCCCTAGTGTGGTTCCAGCACGGCACGCTGAGCCTTTGGTTAATTCCTCTTCCTGGTGGGAAATGAGAGTTAAATTTGCCCGTCCAGACACCTCCAGCTAGTCTCTAATTGGTTCTCCCTATTCCTGTTCATTTTCCGCAGAAATTGCAAACTGGGCCAAACAGGAGGTTAAAGGCACTGACTCTACAAGTGGGGAGAGTGTTAGTAAAGCGTCTGGAATGTTGCACCCGAGTACCAGGAGACGAAAACTGAGACACCTTTGAACACGTTTCCCGATCACACGGTGGATCATACCCTGGGTTCCACATGCATGTTTTAGCTGAAGGAAGAATCCCTTAAACCTGGAGAGTTGAGACCCATGGAATGGGTACCATGCAATATGACTTCAAAGGGTCTGCATTTGCTCACCGATCCTCACCAATCCTATCACTGCTGCGCTTATGCCGCTGTACACATGCTTTATTCTCTTTCAGAGACATATAAATCCATAGGTTTTAAGATTCTTACTAGTCAGGTATATTCTTAGGCGTTTAATATGGGGTGTTGAGTCCACTTCGTTGAGCAAGGAGTAGCTCTTGTCTATTACATATTTGGCTTATGGAACGGTATCTGTGCTAAATTCAATCTCTGGTTTTATGCAGCACCCCAACTCACCTTTCCCCTTAAGCAAGCATAAGTTGGTTTTCTACATTTGAGACCCTGTTCTGTTTTGTAATTCAGTTCCTGTGTAGCCAAGTTTACATTCCGTGTAGTAGTGATATCTTATGATGTTTCTTTTTCTGTGTGACTTATTTCACTTAGAATCATCGTACCTGAATCCACTCATTATGCTGCTATGGCCCTGATGACATAGATTTCATTGCTGAGTGATATTGCATTGTACGTAAGTACCACAACTTCTTTATGCATTTTTCGCTTTCTGCGATTTTGAACTTGTACCTTAAAAGAGGTTCTTGTAAACAGAGCCGTCCCAAACTTTGGGGTGGCTGTGTCTTTTTGATGTTAATTTCCCTAAGCTATAGGACCATAAGTGGAAGTGCCCTAGGCTCTGTTGCTTTGTTTTTTAGATGTTTCAGGAAACACCATACACTTCTCCAGAGTGGCTGTTGGCAATTTACATCCCGCCCATCAGCATAACAAGGCTCCCAGTTCTCCGTGGCCTGTCCTGCCTTTCTGGATTTTACACTTTTTTCAGATCGCCCTTTTGACCGGGGGGCTGTGAGACTTCATTGTAGTGCAGATTTCCTTTGCAAGCTTGCTTGGTTGGCCAAAAAGTGCGTATGCGTTTTTTCCTGAATATATTCAGGAAAAAACGCATACGCCCTTTTTGGCCAAGTGCATCATTGTGGACGTTCTGCCTCTTTTCCTATGCTTTACATGCAATTCCAGTCTACCTCCTGAAATCGGTTTCCTGCAATTCTGCCCCGCTTTCAAGTCCTCTTGGCAGCCTTACTTCAATATACTTTTGGACGATAGCTGTCATTTATAACTCTGCAGGTTTGTGAATGACAGTGCCCCTGAGCTCCTTTCTTCAACTCGCTTTCTTGTGAACTGGCCGCAACACCGCAGGATTGCTTCAGGCCCTAGTGTGGTTCCGGCATGGCACGCTGAGCCTTTGGTTAATTCCTCTTCCTGGTGGGAAATGAGAGTTAAATTTGCCCGTCCAGACACCTCCAGCTAGTCTCTCATTGGTTCTCCCTATTCCTATTCATTTTCCGCAGAAATTGCAACCTGGGCCAAACAGGAGGTTAAAGGCACTGACTCTCCAAGTGGGGAGAGTGTTAGTAAAGCGTCTGGAATGTTGCATCCGAGTACCAGGGGACAAAAACTGAGACACCTTTGAACACGTTTCCCGATCACACGGTGGATCATACTCTGGGTTCCACATACATGTTTTAGCTGAAGGAAGAATCCCTTAAACCTGGAGAGTTGAGACCCATGGAATGGGTCCCATGCAATATGACTTCAAAGGGTCTGCATTTGCTCACCAATCCTCACCAATCCTATCACTGCTGCGTTTATGCCGCTGTGCACACGCTTGATTCTCCTTCGGAGACATATAAATCCATAGGTTTTAAGATTCTTACTAGTCGGGTATATTCTTAGGCGTTTAAAATGGGGTGTTGAGTCCACTTCGTTGAGCAAGGAGTAGCTCTTGTCTATTACATATTTGGCTTATGGAACGGTATCTGTGCTGATTTCAATCTCTGGTTTTATGCAGCACCCCAACTCACCTTTCCCCTTAAGCAATCATAAGTTGGTTTTCTACATTTGAGACCCTGTTCTGTTTTGTAATTCAGTTCCTGTGTAGCCAAGTTTACATTCCGTGTAGTAGTGATATCTTATGATGTTTCTTTTTCTGTGTGACTTATTTCACTTAGAATCATCGTACTTGAATCCACTCATTATGCTGCTACGGGCCTGATGACATAGATTTCATTGCTGAGTGATATTGCATTGTACGTAAGTACCACAAATTCTTTATCCATTTTTCACTTTCTGCGATATTGAACTCGTACCGTAAACGAGGTTCTTGTAAACAGAGCCGTCCCAAACTTTGGGGTGGCTGTGTCTTTTTGATTTTAAGTTCCCTAAGCTATAGGACCATAAGTGGAAGTACCCTAGGCTCTGTTGCTTTATTTTGTACATGTTTCAGGAAACACCATACACTTCTCCAGAGTGGCTGTTGGCAATTTACATCTCGCCTATCAGCATAACAAGGCTCCCAGTTCTCCATGGCCTGTCCTGCCTTTCTGGATTTTACACTTTTTTCAGATGGCCCTTTTGACCGGGGGGCAGTGAGACTTCATTGTAGTGCAGATTTCCTTTGCAAGCTTGCTTGGTTGGTCAAAAAGGGCGTATGCGTTTTTTCCTGAATATATTCAGGAAAAAACGCATACGCCCTTTTTGGCCAAGTGCATCATTGTGGACGTTCTGCCTCTTTCCCTATGCTTTACATGCAATTCCAGTCTACCTCCTGAAATCGGTATCCTGCAATTCTGCCCCGCTTTCAAGTCCTCTTGGCAGCCTTACTTCAATATATTTTTGGACGATAGCTGTCATTTATAACTCTGCAGGTTTGTGAATGACAGTGCCCCTGAGCTCCTTCCTTCAACTCGCTTTCTTGTGAGCTGGCCGCAACACCACAGGATTGCTTCAGGACCTAGTGTCGTTCCGGCATGGCACGCTGAGCCTTTGGTTAATTCCTCTTCCTGGTGGGAAATGAGAGTTAAATTTCCCCGTACACACACCTCCAGCTAGTCTCTCATTGGTTCTCCCTATTCCTGTTCATTTTCCGCAGAAATTGCAAACTGGGCCAAAGAGGAGGTTAAAGGCACTGACTCTCCAAGTGGGGAGAGTGTTAGTAAAGCGTCTGGAATGTTGCACCCGAGTACCAGGGGACGAAAACTGAGACACCTTTGAACTCGTTTACTAATCACACGGTGGATTATACTCTGGGTTCCACATGCATGTTTTAGCTGAAGGAAGAATCCCTTAAACCTGGAGAGTTGAGACCCATGGAATGGGTACCATGCAATATGACTTCAAAGTTTCTGCATTTGCTCACCGATCCTCACCAATCCTATCACTGCTGCGTTTATGCCGCTGTACACACGCTTGATTCTCTTTCGGAGACATATAAATCCATAGGTTTTAAGATTCGTACTAGTCAGGTATATTCTTAGGCGTTTAATATGGGGTGTTGAGTCCACTTCGTTGAGCAAGGAGTAGCTCTTGTCTATTACATATTTGGCTTATGGAACGGTATCTGTGCTAATTTCAATCTCTGGTTTTATGCAGCACCCCAACTCACCTTTCCCCTTAAGCAAGCATAAGTTGGTTTTCTACATTTGAGACCCTGTTCTGTTTTGTAATTCAGTTCCTGTGTAGCCAAGTTTCCATTCCGTGTAGTAGTGATATCTTATGATGTTTCTTTTTCTGTGTGACTTATTTCACTTAGAATCATCGTACCTGAATCCACTCATTATGCTGCTATGGGCCTGATGACATAGATTTCATTGCTGAGTGATATTGCATTGTACGTAAGTACCACAACTTCTTTATGCATTTTTCGCTTTCTGCAATTTTGAACTTGTACCGTAAATGAGGTTCTTGTAAACAGAGCCCTCCCAAACTTTGTGGTGGCTGTGTCTTTTTGATTTTAATTTCCCTAAGCTATAGGACCATAAGTGGAAGTGCCCTAGGCTCTGTTGCTTTGTTTTTTAGATGTTTCAGGCAACACCATACACTTCTCCAGAGTGGCTGTTGGCAATTGACATCCCGCCCATCAGCATAACAAGGCTCCCAGTTCTCCGTGGCCTGTCCTGCTTTTCTGGATTTTACACTTTTTTCAGATGGCCCTTTTGACCTGGGGGCAGTGAGACTTCATTGTAGTGCAGATTTCCTTTGCAAGCTTGCTTGGTTGGCCAAAAACGGCGTATGCGTTTTTTCCTGAATATATTCAGGAAAAAACGCATACGCCCTTTTTGGCCAAGTGCATCATTGTGGACGTTCTGCCTCTTTTCCTATGCTTTACATGCAATTCCAGTCTACCTCCTGAAATCGGTTTCCTGCAATTCTGCCCCGCTTTCAAGTCCTCTTGGCAGTCTTACTTCAATATATTTTTGGACGATAGCTGTCATTTATAACTCTGCAGGTTTGTGAATGACAGTGCCCCTGAGCTCCTTTCTTCAACTCGCTTTCTTGTGAGCTGGCCGCAACACCGCAGGATTGCTTCAGGCCCTAGTGTGGTTCCGGCATGGCACGCTGAGCCTTTGGTTAATTCCTCTTCCTGATGGGAAATGAGAGTTAAATTTGCCCGTCCAGACACCTCCAGCTAGTCTCTCATTGGTTCTCCCTATTCCTGTTCATTTTCCGCAGAAATTGCAAACTGGGACAAACAGGAGGTTAAAGGCACTGACTCTCCAAGTGGGGAGAGTGTTAGTAAAGCATCTGGAATGTTGCACCCGAGTACCAGGGGACGAAAACTGAGACACCTTTGAACACGTTTCCCAATCACACGGTGGATCATAGTCTGGGTTCCACATGCATGTTTTAGCTGAAGGAAGAATCCCTTAAACCTGGAGAGTTGAGACCCATGGAATGGGTACCATGCAATATGACTTCAAAGTTTCTGCATTTGCTCACCGATCCTCACCAATCCTATCACTGCTGCGTTTATGCCACTGTACACACGCTTGATTCTCTTTCGGAGACATATAAATCCATAGGTTTTAAGATTCTTACTAGTCAGGTATATTCTTAGGCGTTTAATATGGGGTGTTGAGTCCACTTCGTTGAGCAAGGAGTAGCTCTTGTCTATTACATATTTGGCTTATGGAACGGTATCTGTGCTAATTTCAATCTCTGATTTCATGCAGCACCCCAACTCACCTTTCCCCTTAAGCAAGCATCAGTTGGTTTTCTACATTTGAGACCCTGTTCTGTTTTGTAATTCAGTTCCTGTGTAGCCAAGTTTACATTCCGTGTAGTAGTGATATCGTATGATGTTTCTTTTTCTCTGTGACTTATTTCACTTAGAATCATCGTACCTGAATCCACTCATTATGCTGCTACGGGCCTGATAACATAGATTTCATTGCTGAGTGATATTGCATTGTACGTAAGTACCACAACTTCTTTATCCATTTTTCGCTTTCTGCGATATTGAACTTGTAACGTAAACGAGGTTCTTGTAAACAGAGCCGTCCCAAACTTTGGGGTGGCTGTGTCTTTTTGATTTTAATTGCCCTAAGCTATAGGACCATAAGCGGAAGTACCCTAGGCTCTGTTGGTTTGTTTTATAGATGTTTCAGGAAACACCATACACTTCTCCAGAGTGGCTGTTGGCAATTTACATCCCGACCATCAGCATAACAAGGCTCCCATGTCTCCATGGCCTGTCCTGCCTTTCTGGATTTTACACTTTTTTCAGATGGCCCGTTTGACCGGGGGGCAGTGAGACTTCATTGTAGTGCAGATTTCCTTTGCAAGCTTGCTTTGTTGGCCAAAAAGGGCGTATGCGTTTTTTCCTGAATATATTCAGGAAAAAACGCATACGCCCTTTTTGGTCAGGTGCATCATTGTGGACGTTCTGCCTCTTTTCCTATGCTTTACATGCAATTCCAGTCTACCTCCTGAAATCGGTTTCCTGCAATTCTGCCCCGCTTTCAAGTCCTCTTGGCAGCCTTACTTCAATATATTTTTGGACGATAGCTGTCATTTATAACTCTGCAGGTGTGTGAATGACAGTGCCCCTGAGCTCCTTTCTTCAACTCGCTTTCTTGTGAGCTGGCCGCAACACCGCAGGATTGCTTCAGGCCCTAGTGTGGTTCCGGCACGGCACGCTGAGCCTTTGGTTAATTCCTCTTCCTGGTGGGAAATGAGAGTTAAATTTCCCCGTACAGACACCTCCAGCTAGTCTCTCATTGGTTCTCCCTATTCCTGTTCATTTTCCGCAGAAATTGCAAACTGGGCCAAAAAGGAGGTTAAAGGCACTGACTCTCCAAGTGGGGAGAGTGTTAGTAAAGCATCTGGAATGTTGCACCCGAGTACCAGGGGACGAAAACTGAGACACCTTTGAACTCGTTTACTAATCACACGGTGGATCATACTCTGGGTTCCCCATGCATGTTTTAGCTGAAGGAAGAATCCCTTAAACCTGGAGAGTTGAGACCCATGGAATGGGTACCATGCAATATGACTTCAAAGGGTCTGCATTTGCTCACCGATCCTCACCAATCCTATCACTGCTGCGTTTATTCCGCTGTACACACGCTTGATTCTCTTTCGGAGACATATAAATCCATAGGCTTTAAGATTCTTACTAGTCAGGTATATTCTTAGGCGTTTAATATGGGGTGTTGAGTCCACTTCGTTGAGCAAGGAGTAGCTCTTGTCTATTACATATTTGGCTTATGGAACGGTATCTGTGCTAATTTCAATCTCTGGTTTTATGCAACACTGCAACTCACCTTTCCCCTTAAGCAAGCATAAGTTGGTTTTCTACATTTGAGACCCTGTTCTGTTTTGTAATTCAGTTCCTGTGTAGCCAAGTTTCCATTCCGTGTAGTAGTGATATCTTATGATGTTTCTTTTTCTGTGTGACTTATTTCACTTAGAATCATCGTACCTGAATCCACTCATTATGCTGCTACGGGCCTGATGACATAGATTTAATTGCTGAGTGATATTGAATTGTACGTAAGTACCAGAAATTCTTTATCCATTTTTCGCTTTCTATGATATTGAACTTGTACCGTAAACGAGGTTCTTGTAAACAGAGCTGTCCCAAACTTTGGGGTGGCTGTGTCTTTTTGATTTTAATTTCCCTAAGCTATAGGACCATAAGTGGAAGTGCCCTAGGCTCTGTTGCTTTGTTTTTTAGATGTTTCAGGAAACACCATACACTTCTCCAGAGTGGCTGTTGGCAATTTACATCCCGCCCATCAGCATAACAAGGCTCCCAGTTCTCCATGGCCTGTCCTGCCTTTCTGGATTTTACACATTTTTCAGATGGCCCTTTTGACCGGGGGGCAGTGAGACTTCATTGTAGTGCAGATTTCCTTTGCAAGCTTGCTTGGTTGGCCAAAAAGGGCGTATGCGTTGTTTCCTGAATATATTCAGGAAACAACGCATACGCCCTTTTTGGCCAAGTGCATCGTTGTGGACGTTCTGCCTCTTTTCCTATGCTTTACATGCAATTCCAGTCTACCTCCTGAAATCGGTTTTCTGCAATTCTGACCCGCTTTCTAGTCCTCTTGGCAGCCTTACTTCAATATATTTTTGGACGATAGCTGTCATTTATAACTCTGCAGGTTTGTGAATGACAGTGCCCCTGAGCTCCTTTCTTCAACTCGCTTTCTTGTGAGCTGGCCGCAACACCGCAGGATTGCTTCAGGCCCTAGTGTGGTTCCGGCATGGCACGCTGAGCCTTTGGTTAATTCCTCTTCCTGATGGGAAATGAGAGTTAAATTTGCCCGTCCAGACACCTCCAGCTAGTCTCTCATTGGTTCTCCCTATTCCTGTTCATTTTCCGCAGAAATTGCAAACTGGGACAAACAGGAGGTTAAAGGCACTGACTCTCCAAGTGGGGAGAGTGTTAGTAAAGCATCTGGAATGTTGCACCCGAGTACCAGGGGACGAAAACTGAGACACCTTTGAACACGTTTCCCAATCACACGGTGGATCATAGTCTGGGTTCCACATGCATGTTTTAGCTGAAGGAAGAATCCCTTAAACCTGGAGAGTTGAGACCCATGGAATGGGTACCATGCAATATGACTTCAAAGTTTCTGCATTTGCTCACCGATCCTCACCAATCCTATCACTGCTGCGTTTATGCCACTGTACACACGCTTGATTCTCTTTCGGAGACATATAAATCCATAGGTTTTAAGATTCTTACTAGTCAGGTATATTCTTAGGCGTTTAATATGGGGTGTTGAGTCCACTTCGTTGAGCAAGGAGTAGCTCTTGTCTATTACATATTTGGCTTATGGAACGGTATCTGTGCTAATTTCAATCTCTGATTTCATGCAGCACCCCAACTCACCTTTCCCCTTAAGCAAGCATCAGTTGGTTTTCTACATTTGAGACCCTGTTCTGTTTTGTAATTCAGTTCCTGTGTAGCCAAGTTTACATTCCGTGTAGTAGTGATATCTTATGATGTTTCTTTTTCTCTGTGACTTATTTCACTTAGAATCATCGTACCTGAATCCACTCATTATGCTGCTACGGGCCTGATAACATAGATTTCATTGCTGAGTGATATTGCATTGTACGTAAGTACCACAACTTCTTTATCCATTTTTCGCTTTCTGCGATATTGAACTTGTAACGTAAACGAGGTTCTTGTAAACAGAGCCGTCCCAAACTTTGGGGTGGCTGTGTCTTTTTGATTTTAATTGCCCTAAGCTATAGGACCATAAGCGGAAGTACCCTAGGCTCTGTTGGTTTGTTTTATAGATGTTTCAGGAAACACCATACACTTCTCCAGAGTGGCTGTTGGCAATTTACATCCCGACCATCAGCATAACAAGGCTCCCATGTCTCCATGGCCTGTCCTGCCTTTCTGGATTTTACACTTTTTTCAGATGGCCCGTTTGACCGGGGGGCAGTGAGACTTCATTGTAGTGCAGATTTCCTTTGCAAGCTTGCTTTGTTGGCCAAAAAGGGCGTATGCGTTTTTTCCTGAATATATTCAGGAAAAAACGCATACGCCCTTTTTGGTCAGGTGCATCATTGTGGACGTTCTGCCTCTTTTCCTATGCTTTACATGCAATTCCAGTCTACCTCCTGAAATCGGTTTCCTGCAATTCTGCCCCGCTTTCAAGTCCTCTTGGCAGCCTTACTTCAATATATTTTTGGACGATAGCTGTCATTTATAACTCTGCAGGTGTGTGAATGACAGTGCCCCTGAGCTCCTTTCTTCAACTCGCTTTCTTGTGAGCTGGCCGCAACACCGCAGGATTGCTTCAGGCCCTAGTGTGGTTCCGGCACGGCACGCTGAGCCTTTGGTTAATTCCTCTTCCTGGTGGGAAATGAGAGTTAAATTTCCCCGTACAGACACCTCCAGCTAGTCTCTCATTGGTTCTCCCTATTCCTGTTCATTTTCCGCAGAAATTGCAAACTGGGCCAAAAAGGAGGTTAAAGGCACTGACTCTCCAAGTGGGGAGAGTGTTAGTAAAGCATCTGGAATGTTGCACCCGAGTACCAGGGGACGAAAACTGAGACACCTTTGAACTCGTTTACTAATCACACGGTGGATCATACTCTGGGTTCCACATGCATGTTTTAGCTGAAGGAAGAATCCCTTAAACCTGGAGAGTTGAGACCCATGGAATGGGTACCATGCAATATGACTTCAAAGGGTCTGCATTTGCTCACCGATCCTCACCAATCCTATCACTGCTGCGTTTATTCCGCTGTACACACGCTTGATTCTCTTTCGGAGACATATAAATCCATAGGCTTTAAGATTCTTACTAGTCAGGTATATTCTTAGGCGTTTAATATGGGGTGTTGAGTCCACTTCGTTGAGCAAGGAGTAGCTCTTGTCTATTACATATTTGGCTTATGGAACGGTATCTGTGCTAATTTCAATCTCTGATTTCATGCAGCACCCCAACTCACCTTTCCCCTTAAGCAAGCATCAGTTGGTTTTCTACATTTGAGACCCTGTTCTGTTTTGTAATTCAGTTCCTGTGTAGCCAAGTTTACATTCCGTGTAGTAGTGATATCGTATGATGTTTCTTTTTCTCTGTGACTTATTTCACTTAGAATCATCGTACCTGAATCCACTCATTATGCTGCTACGGGCCTGATAACATAGATTTCATTGCTGAGTGATATTGCATTGTACGTAAGTACCACAACTTCTTTATCCATTTTTCGCTTTCTGCGATATTGAACTTGTAACGTAAACGAGGTTCTTGTAAACAGAGCCGTCCCAAACTTTGGGGTGGCTGTGTCTTTTTGATTTTAATTGCCCTAAGCTATAGGACCATAAGCGGAAGTACCCTAGGCTCTGTTGGTTTGTTTTATAGATGTTTCAGGAAACACCATACACTTCTCCAGAGTGGCTGTTGGCAATTTACATCCCGACCATCAGCATAACAAGGCTCCCATGTCTCCATGGCCTGTCCTGCCTTTCTGGATTTTACACTTTTTTCAGATGGCCCGTTTGACCGGGGGGCAGTGAGACTTCATTGTAGTGCAGATTTCCTTTGCAAGCTTGCTTTGTTGGCCAAAAAGGGCGTATGCGTTTTTTCCTGAATATATTCAGGAAAAAACGCATACGCCCTTTTTGGTCAGGTGCATCATTGTGGACGTTCTGCCTCTTTTCCTATGCTTTACATGCAATTCCAGTCTACCTCCTGAAATCGGTTTCCTGCAATTCTGCCCCGCTTTCAAGTCCTCTTGGCAGCCTTACTTCAATATATTTTTGGACGATAGCTGTCATTTATAACTCTGCAGGTGTGTGAATGACAGTGCCCCTGAGCTCCTTTCTTCAACTCGCTTTCTTGTGAGCTGGCCGCAACACCGCAGGATTGCTTCAGGCCCTAGTGTGGTTCCGGCACGGCACGCTGAGCCTTTGGTTAATTCCTCTTCCTGGTGGGAAATGAGAGTTAAATTTCCCCGTACAGACACCTCCAGCTAGTCTCTCATTGGTTCTCCCTATTCCTGTTCATTTTCCGCAGAAATTGCAAACTGGGCCAAAAAGGAGGTTAAAGGCACTGACTCTCCAAGTGGGGAGAGTGTTAGTAAAGCATCTGGAATGTTGCACCCGAGTACCAGGGGACGAAAACTGAGACACCTTTGAACTCGTTTACTAATCACACGGTGGATCATACTCTGGGTTCCCCATGCATGTTTTAGCTGAAGGAAGAATCCCTTAAACCTGGAGAGTTGAGACCCATGGAATGGGTACCATGCAATATGACTTCAAAGGGTCTGCATTTGCTCACCGATCCTCACCAATCCTATCACTGCTGCGTTTATTCCGCTGTACACACGCTTGATTCTCTTTCGGAGACATATAAATCCATAGGCTTTAAGATTCTTACTAGTCAGGTATATTCTTAGGCGTTTAATATGGGGTGTTGAGTCCACTTCGTTGAGCAAGGAGTAGCTCTTGTCTATTACATATTTGGCTTATGGAACGGTATCTGTGCTAATTTCAATCTCTGGTTTTATGCAACACTGCAACTCACCTTTCCCCTTAAGCAAGCATAAGTTGGTTTTCTACATTTGAGACCCTGTTCTGTTTTGTAATTCAGTTCCTGTGTAGCCAAGTTTCCATTCCGTGTAGTAGTGATATCTTATGATGTTTCTTTTTCTGTGTGACTTATTTCACTTAGAATCATCGTACCTGAATCCACTCATTATGCTGCTACGGGCCTGATGACATAGATTTAATTGCTGAGTGATATTGAATTGTACGTAAGTACCAGAAATTCTTTATCCATTTTTCGCTTTCTATGATATTGAACTTGTACCGTAAACGAGGTTCTTGTAAACAGAGCTGTCCCAAACTTTGGGGTGGCTGTGTCTTTTTGATTTTAATTTCCCTAAGCTATAGGACCATAAGTGGAAGTGCCCTAGGCTCTGTTGCTTTGTTTTTTAGATGTTTCAGGAAACACCATACACTTCTCCAGAGTGGCTGTTGGCAATTTACATCCCGCCCATCAGCATAACAAGGCTCCCAGTTCTCCATGGCCTGTCCTGCCTTTCTGGATTTTACACTTTTTTCAGATGGCCCGTTTGACCGGGGGGCAGTGAGACTTCATTGTAGTGCAGATTTCCTTTGCAAGCTTGCTTTGTTGGCCAAAAAGGGCGTATGCGTTTTTTCCTGAATATATTCAGGAAAAAACGCATACGCCCTTTTTGGTCAGGTGCATCATTGTGGACGTTCTGCCTCTTTTCCTATGCTTTACATGCAATTCCAGTCTACCTCCTGAAATCGGTTTCCTGCAATTCTGCCCCGCTTTCAAGTCCTCTTGGCAGCCTTACTTCAATATATTTTTGGACGATAGCTGTCATTTATAACTCTGCAGGTGTGTGAATGACAGTGCCCCTGAGCTCCTTTCTTCAACTCGCTTTCTTGTGAGCTGGCCGCAACACCGCAGGATTGCTTCAGGCCCTAGTGTGGTTCCGGCACGGCACGCTGAGCCTTTGGTTAATTCCTCTTCCTGGTGGGAAATGAGAGTTAAATTTCCCCGTACAGACACCTCCAGCTAGTCTCTCATTGGTTCTCCCTATTCCTGTTCATTTTCCGCAGAAATTGCAAACTGGGCCAAAAAGGAGGTTAAAGGCACTGACTCTCCAAGTGGGGAGAGTGTTAGTAAAGCATCTGGAATGTTGCACCCGAGTACCAGGGGACGAAAACTGAGACACCTTTGAACTCGTTTACTAATCACACGGTGGATCATACTCTGGGTTCCACATGCATGTTTTAGCTGAAGGAAGAATCCCTTAAACCTGGAGAGTTGAGACCCATGGAATGGGTACCATGCAATATGACTTCAAAGGGTCTGCATTTGCTCACCGATCCTCACCAATCCTATCACTGCTGCGTTTATTCCGCTGTACACACGCTTGATTCTCTTTCGGAGACATATAAATCCATAGGTTTTAAGATTCTTACTAGTCAGGTATATTCTTAGGTGTTTAATATGGGGTGTTGAGTCCACTTCGTTGAGCAAGGAGTAGCTCTTGTCTATTACATATTTGGCTTATGGAACGGTATCTGTGCTAATTTCAATCTCTGATTTCATGCAGCACCCCAACTCAACTTTCCCCTTAAGCAAGCATAAGTTGGTTTTCTACATTTGAGACCCTGTTCTGTTTTGTAATTCCGTTCCTGTGTAGCCAAGTTTACATTCCGTGTAGTAGTGATATCTTATGATGTTTCTTTTTCTGTGTGACTTATTTCACTTAGAATCATCGTACCTGAATCCACTCATTATGCTGCTACGGGCCTGATAACATAGATGTCATTGCTGAGTGATATTGCATTGTACGTAAGTACCACAAATTCTTTATCCATTTTTCGCTTTCTGCGATATTGAACTTGTAACGTAAACGAGGTTCTTGTAAACAGAGCCGTCCCAAACTTTGGGGTGGCTGTGTCTTTTTGATTTTAATTGCCCTAAGCTATAGGACCATAAGCGGAAGTGCCCTAGGCTCTGTTGGTTTGTTTTATAGATGTTTCAGGAAACACCATACACTTCTCCAGAGTGGCTGTTGGCAAATTACATCCCGACCATCAGCATAACAAGGCTCCCATGTCTCCATGGCCTGTCCTGCCTTTCTGGATTTTACACTTTTTTCAGATGGCCCGTTTGACCGGGGGGCAGTGAGACTTCATTGTAGTGCAGATTTCCTTTGCAAGCTTGCTTTGTTGGCCAAAAAGGGCGTATGCGTTTTTTCCTGAATATATTCAGGAAAAAACGCATACGCCCTTTTTGGTCAGGTGCATCATTGTGGACGTTCTGCCTCTTTTCCTATGCTTTACATGCAATTCCAGTCTACCTCCTGAAATCGGTTTCCTGCAATTCTGCCCCGCTTTCAAGTCCTCTTGGCAGCCTTACTTCAATATATTTTTGGACGATAGCTGTCATTTATAACTCTGCAGGTGTGTGAATGACAGTGCCCCTGAGCTCCTTTCTTCAACTCGCTTTCTTGTGAGCTGGCCGCAACACCGCAGGATTGCTTCAGGCCCTAGTGTGGTTCCGGCACGGCACGCTGAGCCTTTGGTTAATTCCTCTTCCTGGTGGGAAATGAGAGTTAAATTTCCCCGTACAGACACCTCCAGCTAGTCTCTCATTGGTTCTCCCTATTCCTGTTCATTTTCCGCAGAAATTGCAAACTGGGCCAAAAAGGAGGTTAAAGGCACTGACTCTCCAAGTGGGGAGAGTGTTAGTAAAGCGTCTGGAATGTTGCACCCGAGTACCAGGGGACGAAAACTGAGACACCTTTGAACTCGTTTACTAATCACACGGTGGATCATACTCTGGGTTCCACATGCATGTTTTAGCTGAAGGAAGAATCCCTTAAACCTGGAGAGTTGAGACCCATGGAATGGGTACCATGCAATATGACTTCAAAGGGTCTGCATTTGCTCACCGATCCTCACCAATCCTATCACTGCTGCGTTTATTCCGCTGTACACACGCTTGATTCTCTTTCGGAGACATATAAATCCATAGGCTTTAAGATTCTTACTAGTCAGGTATATTCTTAGGCGTTTAATATGGGGTGTTGAGTCCACTTCGTTGAGCAAGGAGTAGCTCTTGTCTATTACATATTTGGCTTATGGAACGGTATCTGTGCTAATTTCAATCTCTGGTTTTATGCAACACTGCAACTCACCTTTCCCCTTAAGCAAGCATAAGTTGGTTTTCTACATTTGAGACCCTGTTCTGTTTTGTAATTCAGTTCCTGTGTAGCCAAGTTTCCATTCCGTGTAGTAGTGATATCTTATGATGTTTCTTTTTCTGTGTGACTTATTTCACTTAGAATCATCGTACCTGAATCCACTCATTATGCTGCTACGGGCCTGATGACATAGATTTAATTGCTGAGTGATATTGAATTGTACGTAAGTACCAGAAATTCTTTATCCATTTTTCGCTTTCTATGATATTGAACTTGTACCGTAAACGAGGTTCTTGTAAACAGAGCTGTCCCAAACTTTGGGGTGGCTGTGTCTTTTTGATTTTAATTTCCCTAAGCTATAGGACCATAAGTGGAAGTGCCCTAGGCTCTGTTGCTTTGTTTTTTAGATGTTTCAGGAAACACCATACACTTCTCCAGAGTGGCTGTTGGCAATTTACATCCCGCCCATCAGCATAACAAGGCTCCCAGTTCTCCATGGCCTGTCCTGCCTTTCTGGATTTTACACATTTTTCAGATGGCCCTTTTGACCGGGGGGCAGTGAGACTTCATTGTAGTGCAGATTTCCTTTGCAAGCTTGCTTGGTTGGCCAAAAAGGGCGTATGCGTTGTTTCCTGAATATATTCAGGAAACAACGCATACGCCCTTTTTGGCCAAGTGCATCGTTGTGGACGTTCTGCCTCTTTTCCTATGCTTTACATGCAATTCCAGTCTACCTCCTGAAATCGGTTTTCTGCAATTCTGACCCGCTTTCTAGTCCTCTTGGCAGCCTTACTTCAATATATTTTTGGACGATAGCTGTCATTTATAACTCTGCAGGTTTGTGAATGACAGTGCCCCTGAGCTCCTTTCTTCAACTCGCTTTCTTGTGAGCTGGCCGCAACACCGCAGGATTGCTTCAGGCCCTACTGTGGTTCCGGCACGGCACGCTGAGCCTTTGGTTAATTCCTCTTCCTGGTGGGAAATGAGAGTTAAATTTGCCCGTCCAGACACCTCCAGCTAGTCTCTCATTTGTTCTCCCTATTCCTGTTCATTTTCCGCAGAAATTGCAAACTGGGACAAACAGGAGGTTAAAGGCACTGACTCTCCAAGTGGGGAGAGTGTTAGTAAAGTGTCTGGAATGTTGCACCCGAGTACCAGGGGACGAAAAGTGAGACACCTTTGAACACGTTTCCCAATCACATGGTGGATCATACTCTGGGTTCCACATGCATGTTTTAGGTGAAGGAAGAATCTCTTAAACCTGGAGAGTTGAGACCCATGGAATGGGTACCATGCAATATGACTTCAAAGTTTCTGCATTTGCTCACCGATCCTCACCAATCCTATCACTGCTGCGTTTATGCCGCTGTACACACGCTTGATTCTCTTTCGGAGACATATAAATCCATAGGTTTTAAGATTCTTACTAGTCAGGTATATTCTTAGGCGTTTAATATGGGGTGTTGAGTCCACTTCGTTGAGCAAGGAGTAGCTCTTGTCTATTACATATTTGGCTTATGGAACGGTATCTGTGCTAATTTCAATCTCTGGTTTTATGCAGCACCCCAACTCACCTTTCCCCTTAAGCAAGCATAAGTTGGTTTTCTACATTTGAGACCCTGTTCTGTTTTGTAATTCAGTTCCTGTGTAGCCAAGTTTACATTCCGTGTAGTAGTGATATCTTATGATGTTTCTTTTTCTGTGTGACTTATTTCACTTAGAATCATCGTACCTGAATCCACTCATTATGCTGCTATGGGCCTGATGACATAGATTTCATTGCTGAGTGATATTGCATTGTACGTAAGTACCACAACTTCTTTATGCATTTTTCGCTTTCTGCAATTTTGAACTTGTACCGTAAACGAGGTTCTTGTAAACAGAGCCCTCCCAAACTTTGTGGTAGCTGTGTCTTTTTGATTTTAATTTCCCTAAGCTATAGGACCATAAGTGGAAGTGCCCTAGGCTCTGTTGCTTTGTTTTTTAGATGTTTCAGGCAACACCATACACTTCTCCAGAGTGGCTGTTGGCAATTTACATCCCGCCCATCAGCATCACAAGGCTCCCAGTTCTCCGTGACCTGTCCTGCCTTTCTGGATTTTACACTTTTTTCAGATGGCCCTTTTGACCTGGGGGCAGTGAGACTTCATTGTAGTGCAGATTTCCTTTGCAAGCTTGCTTGGTTGGCCAAAAACGGCGTATGCGTTTTTTCCTGAATATATTCAGGAAAAAACGCATACGCCCTTTTTGGCCAAGTGCATCATTGTGGACGTTCTGCCTCTTTTCCTATGCTTTACATGCAATTCCAGTCTACCTCCTGAAATCGGTTTCCTGCAATTCTGCCCCGCTTTCAAGTCGTCTTGGCAGCCTTACTTCAATATACTTTTGGACGATAGCTGTCATTTATAACTCTGCAGGTTTGTGAATGACAGTGCCCCTGAGCTCCTTTCTTCAACTCGCTTTCTTGTGAACTGGCCGCAACACCGCAGGATTGCTTCAGGCCCTAGTGTGGTTCCGGCATGGCACGCTGAGCCTTTGGTTAATTCCTCTTCCTGGTGGGAAATGAGAGTTAAATTTGCCCGTCCAGACACCTCCAGCTAGTCTCTCATTGGTTCTCCCTATTCCTGTTCATCTTCCGCAGAAATTGCAACCTGGGCCAAACAGGAGGTTAAAGGCACTGACTCTCCAAGTGGGGAGAGTGTTAGTAAAGCGTCTGGAATGTTGCACCCGAGTACCAGGGGACGAAAACTGAGACACCTTTGAACACGTTTCCCAATCACACGGTGGATCATACTCTGGGTTCCACATGCATGTTTTAGCTGAAGGAAGAATCCCTTAAAGCTGGAGAGTTGAGACCCATGGAATGGGTACCATGCAATATGACTTCAAAGTTTCTGCATTTGCTCACCGATCCTCACCAATCCTATCACTGCTGCGTTTATGGGGCTGTACACACGCTTGATTCTCTTTCGGAGACATAAAAATCCATAGGTTTTAAGATTCTTACTAGTCAGGTATATTCTTAGGCGTTTAATATGGGGTGTTGAGTCCACTTTGTTGAGCAAGGAGTAGCTCTTGTCTATTACATATTTGGCTTATGGAACGGTATCTGTGCTAATTTCAATCTCTGGTTTTATGCAGCACCCCAACTCACCTTTCCCCTTAAGCAAGCATAAGTTGGTTTTCTACATTTGAGACCCTGTTCTGTTTTGTAATTCAGTTCCTGTGTAGCCAAGTTTCCATTCCGTGTAGTAGTGATATCTTATGATGTTTCTTTTTCTGTGTGACTTATTTCACTTAGAATGATCGTACCTGAATCCACTCATTATGCTGCTACGGGCCTAATGACATAGATTTCATTGCTGAGTGATATTGCATTGTACGTAAGTACCACAACTTCTTTATCCATTTTTCGCTTTCTGCAATATTGAACTTGTACCGTAAACGAGGTTCTTGTAAACAGAGCCGTCCCAAACTTTTGGGTGGCTGTGTCTTTTTGATTTTAATTTCCCTAAGCTATAGGACCATAAGTGGAAGTGCCCTAGGCTCTGTTGCTTTGTTTTGTAGATGTTTCAGGAAACACCATACACTTCTCCAGAGTGGCTGTTGGCAATTTACATCCCGCCCATCAGCATAACAAGGCTCCCAGTTCTCCATGGCCTGTCCTGCCTTTCTGGATTTTACACTTTTTTCAGATGACCATTTTGACCGGGGGGCAGTGAGACTTCATTGTAGTGCAGATTTCCTTTGCAAGCTTGCTTGGTTGGCCAAAAAGGGCGTATGCGTTTTTTCCTGAATATATTCAGGAAAAAACGCATACGCCCTTTTTGGCCAAGTGCATCAT
The DNA here is from genome assembly GCF_964374135.1 of Grampus griseus. Taxonomy (NCBI): domain Eukaryota; kingdom Metazoa; phylum Chordata; class Mammalia; order Artiodactyla; family Delphinidae; genus Grampus; species Grampus griseus. The sequence continues at coordinate 370,883 of NW_028133223.1, read as the reverse complement.
TGTGGACGTTCTGCCTCTTTTCCTATGCTTTACATGCAATTCCAGTCTACCTCCTGAAATCGGTTTCCTGCAATTCTGCCCCGCTTTCAAGTCCTCTTGGCAGTCTTACTTCAATATATTTTTGGACGATAGCTGTCATTTATAACTCTGCAGGTTTGTGAATGACAGTGCCCCTGAGCTCCTTTCTTCAACTCGCTTTCTTGTGAGCTGGCCGCAACACCGCAGGATTGCTTCAGGCCCTAGTGTGGTTCCGGCATGGCACGCTGAGCCTTTGGTTAATTCCTCTTCCTGATGGGAAATGAGAGTTAAATTTGCCCGTCCAGACACCTCCAGCTAGTCTCTCATTGGTTCTCCCTATTCCTGTTCATTTTCCGCAGAAATTGCAAACTGGGACAAACAGGAGGTTAAAGGCACTGACTCTCCAAGTGGGGAGAGTGTTAGTAAAGCATCTGGAATGTTGCACCCGAGTACCAGGGGACGAAAACTGAGACACCTTTGAACACGATTCCCAATCACACGGTGGATCATACTCTGGGTTCCACATGCATGTTTTAGCTGAAGGAAGAATCCCTTAAACCTGGAGAGTTGAGACCCATGGAATGGGTACCATGCAATATGACTTCAAAGTTTCTGCATTTGCTCACCGATCCTCACCAATCCTATCACTGCTGCGTTTATGCCACTGTACACACGCTTGATTCTCTTTCGGAGACATATAAATCCATAGGTTTTAAGATTCTTACTAGTCAGGTATATTCTTAGGTGTTTAATATGGGGTGTTGAGTCCACTTCGTTGAGCAAGGAGTAGCTCTTGTCTATTACATATTTGGCTTATGGAACGGTATCTGTGCTAATTTCAATCTCTGATTTCATGCAGCACCCCAACTCAACTTTCCCCTTAAGCAAGCATAAGTTGGTTTTCTACATTTGAGACCCTGTTCTGTTTTGTAATTCCGTTCCTGTGTAGCCAAGTTTACATTCCGTGTAGTAGTGATATCTTATGATGTTTCTTTTTCTGTGTGACTTATTTCACTTAGAATCATCGTACCTGAATCCACTCATTATGCTGCTACGGGCCTGATAACATAGATGTCATTGCTGAGTGATATTGCATTGTACGTAAGTACCACAATTTCTTTATCCATTTTTCGCTTTCTGCGATATTGAACTTGTAACGTAAACGAGGTTCTTGTAAACAGAGCCGTCCCAAACTTTGGGGTGGCTGTGTCTTTTTGATTTTAATTGCCCTAAGCTATAGGACCATAAGCGGAAGTGCCCTAGGCTCTGTTGGTTTGTTTTATAGATGTTTCAGGAAACACCATACACTTCTCCAGAGTGGCTGTTGGCAATTTACATCCCGACCATCAGCATAACAAGGCTCCCATGTCTCCATGGCCTGTCCTGCCTTTCTGGATTTTACACTTTTTTCAGATGGCCCGTTTGACCGGGGGGCAGTGAGACTTCATTGTAGTGCAGATTTCCTTTGCAAGCTTGCTTGGTTGGCCAAAAAGGGCGTATGCGTTTTTTCCTGAATATATTCAGGAAAAAACGCATACGCCCTTTTTGGTCAAGTGCATCATTGTGGACGTTCTGCCTCTTTTCCTATGCTTTACATGCAATTCCAGTCTACCTCCTGAAATCGGTTTCCTGCAATTCTGCCCCGCTTTCAAGTCCTCTTGGCAGCCTTACTTCAATATATTTTTGGACGATAGCTGTCATTTATAACTCTGCAGGTGTGTGAATGACAGTGCCCCTGAGCTCCTTTCTTCAACTCGCTTTCTTGTGAGCTGGCCGCAACACCGCAGGATTGCTTCAGGCCCTAGTGTGGTTCCGGCACGGCACGCTGAGCCTTTGGTTAATTCCTCTTCCTGGTGGGAAATGAGAGTTAAATTTCCCCGTACAGACACCTCCAGCTAGTCTCTCATTGGTTCTCCCTATTCCTGTTCATTTTCCGCAGAAATTGCAAACTGGGCCAAAAAGGAGGTTAAAGGCACTGACTCTTCAACTGGGGAGAGTGTTAGTAAAGCGACTGGAATGTTGCATCCGAGTACCAGGGGACAAAAACTGAGACACCTTTGAACACGTTTCCCGATCACACGGTGGATCATACTCTGGGTTCCACATACATGTTTTAGCTGAAGGAAGAATCCCTTAAACCTGGAGAGTTGAGACCCATGGAATGGGTACCATGCAATATGACTTCAAAGGGTCTGCATTTGCTCACCAATCCTCACCAATCCTATCACTGCTGCATTTATGCCGCTGTGCACACGCTTGATTCTCCTTCGGAGACATATAAATCCATAGGTTTTAAGATTCTTACTAGTCGGGTATCTTCTTAGGCGTTTAAAATGGGGTGTTGAGTCCACTTCGTTGAGCAAGGAGTAGCTCTTGTCTATTACATATTTGGCTAATGGAACGGTATCTGTGCTAATTTCAATCTCTGGTTTTATGCAGCACCCCAACTCACCTTTCCCCTTAAGCAATCATAAGTTGGTTTTCTACATTTGAGACCCTGTTCTGTTTTGTAATTCAGTTCCTGTGTAGCCAAGTTTACATTCCGTGTAGTAGTGATATCTTATGATGTTTCTTTTTCTGTGTGACTTATTTCACTTAGAATCATCGTACTTGAATCCACTCATTATGCTGCTACGGGCCTGATGACATAGATTTCATTGCTGAGTGATATTGCATTGTACGTAAGTACCACAAATTCTTTATCCATTTTTCACTTTCTGCGATATTGAACTCGTACCGTAAACGAGGTTCTTGTAAACAGAGCCGTCCCAAACTTTGGGGTGGCTGTGTCTTTTTGATTTTAATTTCCCTAAGCTATAGGACCATAAGTGGAAGTACCCTAGGCTCTGTTGCTTTATTTTGTAGATGTTTCAGGAAACACCATACACTTCTCCAGAGTGGCTGTTGGCAATTTACATCTCGCCTATCAGCATAACAAGGCTCCCAGTTCTCCATGGCCTGTCCTGCCTTTCTGGATTTTACACTTTTTTCAGATGGCCCTTTTGACCGGGGGGCAGTGAGACTTCATTGTAGTGCAGATTTCCTTTGCAAGCTTGCTTGGTTGGCCAAAAAGGGCGTATGCGTTTTTTCCTGAATATATTCTGGAAAAAACGCATACGCCCTTTTTGGCCAAGTGCATCATTGTGGACGTTCTGCCTCTTTCCCTATGCTTTACATGCAATTCCAGTCTACCTCCTGAAATCGGTATCCTGCAATTCTGCCCCGCTTTCAAGTCCTCTTGGCAGCCTTACTTCAATATATTTTTGGACGATAGCTGTCATTTATAACTCTGCAGGTTTGTGAATGACAGTGCCCCTGAGCTCCTTTCTTCAACTCGCTTTCTTGTGAGCTGGCCGCAACACCACAGGATTGCTTCAGGCCCTAGTGTGGTTCCGGCATGGCACGCTGAGCCTTTGGTTAATTCCTCTTCCTGGTGGGAAATGAGAGTTAAATTTGCCCGTCCAGACACCTCCAGCTAGTCTCTCATTGGTTCTCCCTATTCCTGTTCATTTTCCGCAGAAATTGCAAACTGGGCCAAACAGGAGGTTAAAGGCACTGACTCTCCAAGTGGGGAGAGTGTTAGTAAAGCGTCTGGAATGTTGCACCCGAGTACCAGGGGACGAAAACTGAGACACCTTTGAACTCGTTTACTAATCACACTGTGGATCATACTCTGGGTTCCACATGCATGTTTTAGCTGAAGGAAGAATCCCTTAAACCTGGAGAGTTGAGACCCATGGAATGGGTACCATGCAATATGACTTCAAAGGGTCTGCATTTGCTCACCGATCCTCACCAATCGTATCACTGCTTCATTTATGCCGCTGTACACACGCTTGATTCTCTTTCGGAGACATATAAATCCATAGGCTTTAAGATTCTTACTAGTAAGGTATATTCTTAGGCGTTTAATATGGGGTGTTGAGTCCACTTCGTTGAGCAAGGAGTAGCTCTTGTCTATTACATATTTGGCTTAAGGAACGGTATCTGTGCTAATTTCAATCTCTGGTTTTATGCAACACTGCAACTCACCTTTCCCCTTAAGCAAGCATAAGTTGGTTTTCTACATTTGAGACCCTGTTCTGTTTTGTAATTCAGTTCCTGTGTAGCCACGTTTACATTACGTGTAGTAGTGATATCTTATGATGTTTCTTTTTCTGTGTGACTTATTTCACTTAGAATCATCGTACCTGAATCCACTCATTATGCTGCTACGGGCCTGATGACATAGATTTAATTGCTGAGTGATATTGCATTGTACGTAAGTACCAGAAATTCTTTATCCATTTTTCGCTTTCTATGATATTGAACTTGTACCGTAAACGAGGTTCTTGTAAACAGAGCTGTCCCAAACTTTGTGGTGGCTGTGTCTTTTTGATATTAATTTCCCTAAGCTATAGGACCATAAGTGGAAGTGCCCTAGGCTCTGTTGCTTTGTTTTTTAGATGTTTCAGGAAACACCATACACTTCTCCAGAGTGGCTGTTGGCAATTTACATCCCGCCCATCAGCATAACAAGGCTCCCAGTTCTCCGTGGCCTGTCCTGCCTTTCTGGATTTTACACTTTTTTCAGATGGCCCTTTTGACCGGGGGGCAGTGAGACTTCATTGTAGTGCAGATTTCCTTTGCAAGCTTGCTTGGTTGGCCAAAAAGGGCGTATGCGTTTTTTCCTGAATATATTCAAGAAAAAACGCATACACCGTTTTTGGCAAAGTGCATCATTGTGGACGTTCTGCTTCTTTCCCTATGCTTTACATGCAATTCCAGTCTACCTCCTGAAATCGGTTTCCTGCAATTCTGCCCCGCTTTCAAGTCCTCTTGGCAGCCTTACTTCAATATATTTTTGGACGATAGCTGTCATTTATAACTCTGCAGGTTTGTGAATGACAGTGCCCCTGAGCTCCTTTCTTCAACTCGCTTTCTTGTGAGCTGGCCGCAACACCACAGGATTGCTTCAGGCCCTAGTGTGGTTCCGGCATGGCACGCTGAGCCTTTGGTTAATTCCTCTTCCTGGTGGGAAATGAGAGTTAAATTTGCCCGTCCAGACACCTCCAGCTAGTCTTTCATTGGTTCTCCCTATTCCTGTTCATTTTCCGCAGAAATTGCAAACTGGGCCAAACAGGAGGTTAAAGGCACTGACTCTCCAAGTGGGGAGAGTGTTAGTAAAGCGTCTGGAATGTTGCACCCGAGTACCAGGGGTCGAAAACTGAGACACCTTTGAACACGTTTCCCAATCACACGGTGGATCATACTCTGGGTTCCACATGCATGTTTTAGCTGAAGGAAGAATCCCTTAAACCTGGAGAGTTGAGACCCATGGAATGGGTACCATGCAATATGACTTCAAAGGGTCTGCATTTGCTCACCGATCCTCACCAATCCTATCACTGCTTCATTTATGCCGCTGTACACACGCTTGATTCTCTTTCGGAGACATATAAATCCATAGGCTTTAAGATTCTTACTAGTAAGGTATATTCTTAGGCGTTTAATATGGGGTGTTGAGTCCACTTCGTTGAGCAAGGAGTAGCTCTTGTCTATTACATATTTGGCTTATGGAACGGTATCTGTGCTAATTTCAATCTCTGGTTTTATGCAACACTGCAACTCACCTTTCCCCTTAAGCAAGCATAAGTTGGTTTTCTACATTTGAGACCCTGTTCTGTTTTGTAATTCAGTTCCTTTGTAGCCACGTTTACATTACGTGTAGTAGTGATATCTTATGATGTTTCTTTTTCTGTGTGACTTATTTCACTTAGAATCATCGTACCTGAATCCACTCATTATGCTGCTACGGGCCTGATGACATAGATTTAATTGCTGAGTGATATTGCATTGTACGTAAGTACCAGAAATTCTTTATCCATTTTTCGCTTTCTATGATATTGAACTTGTACCGTAAACGAGGTTCTTGTAAACAGAGCTGTCCCAAACTTTGTGGTGGCTGTGTCTTTTTGATTTTAATTTCCCTAAGCTATAGGACCATAAGTGGAAGTGCCCTAGGCTCTGTTGCTTTGTTTTTTAGATGTTTCAGGAAACACCATACACTTCTCCAGAGTGGCTGTTGGCAATTTACATCCCGCCCATCAGCATAACAAGGCTCCCAGTTCTCCGTGGCCTGTCCTGCCTTTCTGGATTTTACACTTTTTTCAGATGGCCCTTTTGACCGGGGGGCAGTGAGACTTCATTGTAGTGCAGATTTCCTTTGCAAGCTTGCTTGGTTGGCCAAAAAGGGCGTATGCGTTTTTTCCTGAATATATTCAAGAAAAAACGCATACACAGTTTTTGGCAAAGTGCATCATTGTGGACGTTCTGCCTCTTTTCCTATGCTTTACATGCAATTCCAGTCTACCTCCTGAAATCGGTTTCCTGCAATTCTGCCCCGCTTTCAAGTCCTCTTGGCAGCCTTACTTCAATATATTTTTGGATGATAGCTGTCATTTATAACTCTGCAGGTTTGTGAATGACAGTGCCCCTGAGCTCCTTTCTTCAACTCGCTTTCTTGTGAGCTGGCCGCAACACCACAGGATTGCTTCAGGCCCTAGTGTGGTTCCGGCATGGCACACTGAGCCTTTGGTTAATTCCTCTTCCTGGTGGGAAATGAGAGTTAAATTTGCCCGTCCAGACACCTCCAGCTAGTCTTTCATTGGTTCTCCCTATTCCTGTTCATTTTCCGCAGAAATTGCAAACTGGGCCAAACAGGAGGTTAAAGGCACTGACTCTCCAAGTGGGGAGAGTGTTAGTAAAGCGTCTGGAATGTTGCACCCGAGTACCAGGGGTCGAAAACTGAGACACCTTTGAACACGTTTCCCAATCACACGGTGGATCATACTCTGGGTTCCACATGCATGTTTTAGCTGAAGGAAGAATCCCTTAAACCTGGAGAGTTGAGACCCATGGAATGGGTACCATGCAATATGACTTCAAAGTTTCTGCATTTGCTCACCGATCCTCACCAATCCTATCACTGCTGCGTTTATGCCACTGTACACACGCTTGATTCTCTTTCGGAGACATAAAAATCCATAGGTTTTAAGATTCTTACTAGTCAGGTATATTCTTAGGCGTTTAATATGGGGTGTTGAGTCCACTTCGTTGAGCAAGGAGTAGCTCTTGTCTATTACATATTTGGCTTATGGAATGGTATCTGTGCTAATTTTAATCTCTGGTTTTATGCAGCTCCCCAACTCACCTTTCCCTTTAAGCAAGCATAAGTTGGTTTTCTACATTTGAGACCCTGTTCTGTTTTGTAATTCAGTTCCTGTGTAGCCAAGTTTACATTCCGTGTAGTAGTGATATCTTATGATGTTTCTTTTGTGTGACTTATTTCACTTAGAATCATCGTACCTGAATCCACTCGTCATGCTGCTATGTGCCTGATGACATAGATTTCATTGCTGAGTGATATTGCATTGTACGTAAGTACCACAACTTCTTTATCCATTTTTCGCTTTCTGCGATATTGAACTTGAACCGTAAACGAGGTTCTTGTAAACAGAGCCATCCCATACTTTGGGGTGGCTGTGTCTTTTTGATTTTAATTTCGCTAAGCAATAGGACCATAAGTGGAAGTGCACTAGGCTCTGTTGCTTTGTTTTGTAGATGTTTCAGGAAACACCATACACTTCTCCAGAGTGGCTGTTGGCAATTTACATCCCGTCCATGAGCATAACAAGGCTCCCAGTTCTCCATGGCCTGTCCTGCCTTTCTGGATTTTACACTTTTTTCAGATGGCCCTTTTGACTGGGGGGCAGTGAGACTTCATTGTAGTGCAGATTTCCTTTGCAAGCTTCCTTGGTTGGCCAAAAAGTGTGTATGCGTTTTTTCCTGAATATATTCAGGAAATATATTCAGGATATCTTCAGGAAAAAACGAATATGCCTTTTTGGCCAAGTGCATCATTGTGGACGTTCTGCTGCTATTCCTATGCTTTACATGCAATTCCAGTCTACCTCCTGAAATCGGTTTCCTGAAATTCTGCCCCGCTTTCAAGTCCTCTTGGCAGCCTTACTTCAATATATTTTTGGACGATAGCTGTCATTTATAACTCTGCAGGTTTGTGAATGACAGTGCCCCTGAGCTCCTTTCTTCAACTCCCTTTCTTGTGAGCTGGCCGCAACACCGCAGGATTGCTTCAGGCCCTAGTGTGGTTCCGGCATGGCACGCTTAGCCTTTGGTTAATTCCTCTTCCTGGTGGGAAATGAGAGTTAAATTTGCCCGTCCAGACACCTCCAGCTAGTCTCTCATTGGTTCTCCCTATTCCTGTTCATTTTCTGCAGAAATTGCAAACTGGTCCAAAAAGGAGGTGAAAGGCACTGACTCTCCAAGTGGGGAGAGTGTTAGTAAAGCGTCTGGAATGTTGCACCCGAGTACCAGGGGACGAAAACTGAGACACCTTTGAACACGTTTCCCAATCACACGGTGGATCATAGTCTGGGTTCCACATGCATGTTTTAGCTGAAGGAAGAATCCCTTAAACCTGGAGAGTTGAGAACCATGGAATGGGTACCATGCAATATGACTTCAAAGTTTCTGCATTTGCTCACCGATCCTCAACAATCCTATCACTGCTGCATTTATGCCACTGTACACACGCTTGATTTTCTTTCGGAGACATATAAATCCATAGGTTTTAAGATTCTTACTAGTCAGGTATATTCTTAGGCGTTTAATATGGGGTGTTGAGTCCACTTCGTTGAGCAAGGAGTAGCTCTTGTCTATTACATATTTGGCTTAAGGAACGGTATCTGTGCTAATTTCAATCTCTGGTTTTATGCAGCACCCCAACTCACCTTTCCCCTTAAGCAAGCATAAGTTGGTTTTCTACATTTGAGACCCTGTTCTGTTTTGTAATTCAGTTCCTGTGTAGCCAAGTTTACATTCCGTGTAGTAGTGATATCTTATGATGTTTCTTTTTCTGTGTGACTTATTTCACTTAGAATCATCGTACCTGAATCCACTCATTATGCTGCTACGGGCCTGATGACATAGATTTCATTGCTGAGTGATATTGCATTGTACGTAAGTACCACAACTTCTTTATCCATTTTTCGCTTTCTGCAATATTGAACTTGTACCGTAAACGAGGTTCTTGTAAACAGAGCCGTCCCAAACTTTGGGGTGGCTGTGTCTTTTTGATTTTAATTTCCCTAAGTTATAGGACCATAAGCGGAAGTGCCCTAGGCTCTGTTGCTTTGTTTTTTAGATGTTTCAGGAAACACCATACACTTCTCCAGAGTGGCTGTTGGCAATTTACATCCCGCCCATCAGCATAACAAGGCTCCCAGTTCTCCATGGCCTGTCCTGCCTTTCTGGATTTTACACTTTTTTCAGATGGCCCTTTTGACCGGGGGGGCAGTGAGACTTCATTGTAGTGCAGATTTCCTTTGCAAGCTTGCTTGGTTGGCCAAAAAGGGCGTATGCGTTTTTTCCTGAATATATTCAGGAAAAAACGCATACGCCCTTTTTGCCCAAGTGCATCATTGTGGACGTTCTGCCTCTTTTCCTATGCTTTACATGCAATTCCAGTCTACCTCCTGAAATCGGTTTCCTGCAATTCTGCCCCGCTTTCAAGTCCTCTTGGCAGCCTTACTTCAATATATTTTTGGACGATAGCTGTCATTTATAACTCTGCAGGTTTGTGAATGACAGTGCCCCTGAGCTCCTTTCTTCAACTCGCTTTCTTCTGAGCTGGCAGCAACACCGCAAGATTGCTTCAGGCCCTAGTGTGGTTCCGGCACGGCACGCTGAGCCTTTGGTTAATTCCTCTTCCTGGTGGGAAATGAGAGTTAAATTTGCCTGTCCAGACACCTCCAGCTAGTCTCTCATTGGTTCTCCCTATTCCTGTTCATTTTCCGCAGAAATTGCAAACTGGGCCAAACAGGAGGTTAAAGGCACTGACTCTCCAAGTGGGGAGAGTGTTAGTAAAGCGTCTGGAATGTTGCACCCGAGTACCAGCGGACGAAAACTGAGACACCTTTGAACACGTTTCCCAATCACACGGTGGATCATAGTCTGGGTTCCACATGCATGTTTTAGCTGAAGGAAGAATCCCTTAAACCTGGAGAGTTGAGACCCATGGAATGGATACCATGCAGTATGACTTCAAAGGGTCTGCATTTGCTCACCGATCCTCACCAATCGTATCACTGCTTCATTTATGCCGCTGTACACACGCTTGATTCTCTTTCGGAGACATATAAATCCATAGGTTTTAAGATTCGTACTAGTCAGGTATATTCTTAGGCGTTTAATATGGGGTGTTGAGTCCACTTCGTTGAGCAAGGAGTAGCTCTTGTCTATTACATATTTGGCTTATGGAACGGTATCTGTGCTAATTTCAATCTCTGGTTTTATGCAGCACCCCAACTCCCCTTTCCCCTTAAACAAGCATAAGTTGGTTTTCTACACTTGAGACCCTGTTCTGTTTTGTAATTCAGTTCCTGTGTAGCCAAGTTTACATTCTGTGTAGTAGTGATATCTTATGATGTTTCTTTTTCTGTGTGACTTATTTCACTTAGAATCATCGTACCTGATTCCACTCATTATGCTGCTATGGGCCTGATGACATAGATTTCATTGCTGAGTGATATTGCATTGTACGTAAGTACCACAACTTCTTTATCCATTTTTCGCTTTCTGTGATATTGAACTTGTACCGTAAACGAGGTTCTTGTAAACAGAGCCGTCCCAAACTTTGGGGTGGCTGTGTCTTTTTGATTTTAATTTCCCTAAGCTATAGGACCATAAGTGGAAGTGCCCTAGGCTCTGTTGCTTTGTTTTTTAGATGTTTCAGGAAACACCATACACTTCTCCAGAGTGGCTGTTGGCAATTTACATCCCGCCCATCAGCATAACAAGGCTCCCAGTTCTCCATGGCCTGTCCTGCCTTTCTGGATTTTACACTTTTTTCAGATGGCCCTTTTGACCGGGGGGCAGTGAGACTTCCTTGTAGTGCAGATTTCCTTTGCAAGCTTGCTTGGTTGGCCAAAAAGTGCGTATGCGTTTTTTCCTGAATATATTCAGGAAATATATTCAGAATATATTCAGGAAAAAACGAATATGCCTTTTTGGCCAAGTGCATCATTGTGGACGTTCTGCTGCTTTTCCTATGCTTTACATGCAATTCCAGTCTACCTCCTGAAATCGGTTTCCTGAAATTCTGCCCCGCTTTCAAGTCCTCTTGGCAGCGTTACTTCAATATATTTTTGGACGATAGCTGTCATTTATAACTCTGCAGGTTTGTGAATGACAGTGCCCCTGAGCTCCTTTCTTCAACTCGCTTTCTTGTGAGCTGGCCGCAACACCGCAGGATTGCTTCAGGCCCTAGTGTGGTTCCGGCATGGCACGCTGAGCCTTTGGTTAATTCCTCTTCCTGGTGGGAAATGAGAGTTAAATTTGCCCGTCCAGACACCTCCAGCTAGTCTCTCATTGGTTCTCCCTATTCCTGTTCATTTTCTGCAGAAATTGCAAACTGGTCCAAAAAGGAGGTGAAAGGCACTGACTCTCCAAGTGGGGAGAGTGTTAGTAAAGCGTCTGGAATGTTGCACCCGAGTACCAGGGGACGAAAACTGAGACACCTTTGAACACGTTTCCCAATCACACGGTGGATCATAGTCTGGGTTCCACATGCATGTTTTAGCTGAAGGAAGAATCCCTTAAACCTGGAGAGTTGAGAACCATGGAATGGGTACCATGCAATATGACTTCAAAGTTTCTGCATTTGCTCACCGATCCTCAACAATCCTATCACTGCTGCATTTATGCCACTGTACACACGCTTGATTTTCTTTCGGAGACATATAAATCCATAGGTTTTAAGATTCTTACTAGTCAGGTATATTCTTAGGCGTTTAATATGGGGTGTTGAGTCCACTTCGTTGAGCAAGGAGTAGCTCTTGTCTATTACATATTTGGCTTAAGGAACGGTATCTGTGCTAATTTCAATCTCTGGTTTTATGCAGCACCCCAACTCACCTTTCCCCTTAAGCAAGCATAAGTTGGTTTTCTACATTTGAGACCCTGTTCTGTTTTGTAATTCAGTTCCTGTGTAGCCAAGTTTACATTCCGTGTAGTAGTGATATCTTATGATGTTTCTTTTTCTGTGTGACTTATTTCACTTAGAATCATCGTACCTGAATCCACTCATTATGCTGCTACGGGCCTGATGACATAGATTTCATTGCTGAGTGATATTGCATTGTACGTAAGTACCACAACTTCTTTATCCATTTTTCGCTTTCTGCCATATTGAACTTGTACCGTAAACGAGGTTCTTGTAAACAGAGCCGTCCCAAACTTTGGGGTGGCTGTGTCTTTTTGATTTTAATTTCCCTAAGCTATAGGACCATAAGTGGAAGTGCCCTAGGCTCTGTTGCTTTGTTTTTTAGATGTTTCAGGAAACACCATACACTTCTCCAGAGTGGCTGTTGGCAATTTACATCCCGCCCATCAGCATAACAAGGCTCCCAGTTCTCCATGGCCTGTCCTGCCTTTCTGGATTTTACACTTTTTTCAGATGGCCCTTTTGACCGGGGGGCAGTGAGACATCCTTGTAGTGCAGATTTCCTTTGCAAGCTTGCTTGGTTGGCCAAAAAGGGCGTATGCGTTTTTTCCTGAATATATTCAGGAAAAAACGCATACGCCCTTTTTGGCCAAGTGCATCATTGTGGACGTTCTGCCTCTTTTCCTATGCTTTACATGCAATTCCAGTCTACCTCCTGAAATCGGTTTCCTGCAATTCTGCCCCGCTTTCAAGTCCTCTTGGCAGCCTTACTTCAATATATTTTTGGACGATAGCTGTCATTTATAACTCTGCAGGTTTGTGAATGACAGTGCCCCTGAGCTCCTTTCTTCAACTCGCATTCTTCTGAGCTGGCAGCAACACCGCAGGATTGCTTCAGGCCCTAGTGTGGTTCCGGCACGGCACGTTGAGCCTTTGGTTAATTCCTCTTCCTGGTGGGAAATGAGAGTTAAATTTGCCTGTCCAGACACCTCCAGCTAGTCTCTCATTGGTTCTCCCTATTCCTGTTCATTTTCCGCAGAAATTGCAAACTGGGCCAAACAGGAGGTTAAAGGCACTGACTCTCCAAGTGGGGAGAGTGTTAGTAAAGCGTCTGGAATGTTGCACCCGAGTACCAGGGTACGAAAACTGAGACACCTTTGAACACGTTTCCCAATCACACGGTGGATCATACTCTGGGTTCCACATGCATGTTTTAGCTGAAGGAAGAATCCCTTAAACCTGGAGAGTTGAGACCCATGGAATGGGTACCATGCAGTATGACTTCAAAGGGTCTGCATTTGCTCACCGATCCTCACCAATCGTATCACTGCTTCATTTATGCCGCTGTACACACGCTTGATTCTCTTTCGGAGACATATAAATCCATAGGTTTTAAGATTCTTACTAGTCAGGTATATTCTTAGGCGTTTAATATGGGGTGTTGAGTCCACTTCGTTGAGCAAGGAGTAGCTCTTGTCTATTATATATTTGGCTTATGGAACGGTATCTGTGCTAATTTCAATCTCTGGTTTTATGCAGCACCCCAACTCCCCTTTCCCCTTAAACAAGCATAAGTTGGTTTTCTACACTTGAGACCCTGTTCTGTTTTGTAATTCAGTTCCTGTGTAGCCAAGTTTACATTCTGTGTAGTAGTGATATCTTATGATGTTTCTTTTTCTGTGTGACTTATTTCACTTAGAATCATCGTACCTGATTCCACTCATTATGCTGCTATGGGCCTGATGACATAGATTTCATTGCTGAGTGATATTGCATTGTACGTAAGTACCACAACTTCTTTATCCATTTTTCGCTTTCTGTGATATTGAACTTGTACCGTAAACGAGGTTCTTGTAAACAGAGCCATCCCAAACTTTGGGGAGGCTGTGTCTTTTTGATTTTAATTTCCCTAAGCTATAGGACCATAAGTGGAAGTGCCCTAGGCTCTGTTGCTTTGTTTTTAGATGTTTCAGGAAACACCATACACTTCTCCAGAGTGGCTGTTGGCAATTTACATCCCGCCCATCAGCATAACAAGGCTCCCAGTTCTCCATGGCCTGTCCTGCCTTTCTGGATTTTACACTTTTTTCAGATGGCCCTTTTGACCGGGGGGCAGTGAGACTTCCTTGTAGTGCAGATTTCATTTGCAAGCTTGCTTGGTTGGCCAAAAAGTGCGTATGCGTTTTTTCCTGAATATATTCAGGAAATATATTCAGAATATATTCAGGAAAAAACGAATATGCCTTTTTGGCCAAGTGCATCATTGTGGACGTTCTGCTGCTTTTCCTATGCTTTACATGCAATTCCAGTCTACCTCCTGAAATCGGTTTCCTGCAATTCTGCCCCGCTTTCAAGTCCTCTTGGCAGCCTTACTTCAATATATTTTTTGACGATAGCTGTCATTTATAACTCTGCAGGTTTGTGAATGACAGTGCCCCTGAGCTCCTTTCTTCAACTCGCTTTCTTCTGAGCTGGCCGCAACACCGCAGGATTGCTTCAGGTCCTAGTGTGGTTCCGGCATGGCACGCTGAGCCTTTTGTTAATTCCTCTTCCTGGTGGGAAATGAGAGTTAAATTTGCCCGTCCAGACACCTCCAGCTAGTCTCTCATTGGTTCTCCCTATTCCTGTTCATTTTCTGCAGAAATTGCAAACTGGTCCAAAAAGGAGGTGAAAGGCACTGACTCTCCAAGTGGGGAGAGTGTTAGTAAAGCGTCTGGAATGTTGCACCCGAGTACCAGGGGACGAAAACTGAGACACCTTTGAACACGTTTCCTAATCACACGGTGGATCATACTCTGGGTTCCACATGCATGTTTTAGCTGAAGGAAGAATCCCTTAAACCTGGAGAGTTGAGAACCATGGAATGGGTACCATGCAATATGACTTCAAAGTTTCTGCATTTGCTCACCGATCCTCAACAATCCTATCACTGCTGCATTTATGCCACTGTACACACGCTTGATTTTCTTTCGGAGACATATAAATCCATAGGTTTTAAGATTCTTACTAGTCAGGTATATTCTTAGGCGTTTAATATGGGGTGTTGAGTCCACTTCGTTGAGCAAGGAGTAGCTCTTGTCTATTACATATTTGGCTTAAGGAACGGTATCTGTGCTAATTTCAATCTCTGGTTTTATGCAGCACCCCAACTCACCTTTCCCCTTAAGCAAGCATAAGTTGGTTTTCTACATTTGAGACCCTGTTCTGTTTTGTAATTCAGTTCCTGTGTAGCCAAGTTTACATTCCGTGTAGTAGTGATATCTTATGATGTTTCTTTTTCTGTGTGACTTATTTCACTTAGAATCATCGTACCTGAATCCACTCATTATGCTGCTACGGGCCTGATGACATAGATTTCATTGCTGAGTGATATTGCATTGTACGTAAGTACCACAACTTCTTTATCCATTTTTCGCTTTCTGCAATATTGAACTTGTACCGTAAACGAGGTTCTTGTAAACAGAGCCGTCCCAAACTTTGGGGTGGCTGTGTCTTTTTGATTTTAATTTCCCTAAGCTATAGGACCATAAGCGGAAGTGCCCTAGGCTCTGTTGCTTTGTTTTTTAGATGTTTCAGGAAACACCATACACTTCTCCAGAGTGGCTGTTGGCAATTTACATCCCGCCCATCAGCATAACAAGGCTCCCAGTTCTCCATGGCCTGTCCTGCCTTTCTGGATTTTACACTTTTTTCAGATGGCCCTTTTGACCGGGGGGCAGTGAGACTTCCTTGTAGTGCAGATTTCCTTTGCAAGCTTGCTTGGTTGGCCAAAAAGTGCGTATGCGTTTTTTCCTGAATATATTCAGGAAATATATTCAGAATATATTCAGGAAAAAACGAATATGCCTTTTTGGCCAAGTGCATCATTGTGGACATTCTGCTGCTTTTCCTATGCTTTACATGCAATTCCAGTCTACCTCCTGAAATCGGTTTCCTGAAATTCTGCCCCGCTTTCAAGTCCTCTTGGCAGCCTTACTTCAATATATTTTTGGACGATAGCTGTCATTTATAACTCTGCAGGTTTGTGAATGACAGTGCCCCTGAGCTCCTTTCTTCAACTCGCTTTCTTGTGAGCTGGCCGCAACACCGCAGGATTGCTTCAGGCCCTAGTGTGGTTCCGGCATGGCACGCTGAGCCTTTGGTTAATTCCTCTTCCTGGTGGGAAATGAGAGTTAAATTTGCCCGTCCAGACACCTCCAGCTAGTCTCTCATTGGTTCTCCCTATTCCTGTTCATTTTCCGCAGAAATTGCAAACTGGTCCAAAAAGGAGTTTAAAGGCACTGACTCTCCAAGTGGGGAGAGTGTTATTAAAGCGTCTGGAATGTTGCACCCGAGTACCAGGGGACGAAAACTGAGACACCTTTGAACACGTTTCCCAATCACACGGTGGATCATAGTCTGGGTTCCACATGCATGTTTTAGCTGAAGGAAGAATCCCTTAAACCTGGAGAGTTGAGACCCATGGAATGGGTACCATGCAATATGACTTCAAAGGGTCTGCATTTGCTCACCGATCCTCACCAATCGTATCACTGCTGCATTTATGCCACTGTACACACGCTTGATTCTCTTTCGGAGACATATAAATCCATAGGTTTTAAGATTCTTACTAGTCAGGTATATTCTTAGGCGTTTAATATGGGGTGTTGAGTCCACTTCGTTGAGCAAGGAGTAGCTCTTGTCTATTACATATTTGGCTTAAGGAACGGTATCTGTGCTAATTTCAATCTCTGGTTTTATGCAGCACCCCAACTCACCTTTCCCCTTAAGCAAGCATAAGTTGGTTTTCTACATTTGAGACCCTGTTCTGTTTTGTAATTCAGTTCCTGTGTAGCCAAGTTTCCATTCCGTGTAGTAGTGATATCTTATGATGTTTCTTTTTCTGTGTGACTTATTTCACTTAGAATCATCGTACCTGAATCCACTCATTATGCTGCTACGGGCCTGATGACATAGATTTCATTGCTGAGTGATATTGCATTGTACGTAAGTACCACAACTTCTTTATCCATTTTTCGCTTTCTGCAATATTGAACTTGTACCGTAAACGAGGTTCTTGTAAACAGAGCCGTCCCAAACTTTGGGGTGGCTGTGTCTTTTTGATTTTAATTTCCCTAAGCTATAGGACCATAAGCGGAAGTGCCCTAGGCTCTGTTGCTTTGTTTTTTAGATGTTTCAGGAAACACCATACACTTCTCCAGAGTGGCTGTTGGCAATTTACATCCCGCCCATCAGCATAACAAGGCTCCCAGTTCTCCATGGCCTGTCCTGCCTTTCTGGATTTTACACTTTTTTCAGATGGCCCTTTTGACCGGGGGGCAGTGAGACTTCATTGTAGTGCAGATTTCCTTTGCAAGCTTGCTTGGTTGGCCAAAAAGGGCGTATGCGTTTTTTCCTGAATATATTCAGGAAAAAACGCATACGCCCTTTTTGGCCAAGTGCATCATTGTGGACGTTCTGCCTCTTTTCCTATGCTTTACATGCAATTCCAGTCTACCTCCTGAAATCGGTTTCCTGCAATTCTGCCCCGCTTTCAAGTCCTCTTGGCAGCCTTACTTCAATATATTTTTGGACGATAGCTGTCATTTATAACTCTGCAGGTTTGTGAATGACAGTGCCCCTGAGCTCCTTTCTTCAACTCGCTTTCTTCTGAGCTGGCAGCAACACCGCAAGATTGCTTCAGGCCCTAGTGTGGTTCCGGCACGGCACGCTGAGCCTTTGGTTAATTCCTCTTCCTGGTGGGAAATGAGAGTTAAATTTGCCTGTCCAGACACCTCCAGCTAGTCTCTCATTGGTTCTCCCTATTCCTGTTCATTTTCCGCAGAAATTGCAAACTGGGCCAAACAGGAGGTTAAAGGCACTGACTCTCCAAGTGGGGAGAGTGTTAGTAAAGCGTCTGGAATGTTGCACCCGAGTACCAGGGTACGAAAACTGAGACACCTTTGAACACGTTTCCCAATTACACGGTGGATCATACTCTGGGTTCCACATGCATGTTTTAGCTGAAGGAAGAATCCCTTAAACCTGGAGAGTTGAGACCCATGGAATGGGTACCATGCAGTATGACTTCAAAGGGTCTGCATTTGCTCACCGATCCTCACCAATCGTATCACTGCTTCGTTTATGCCGCTGTACACACGCTTGATTCTCTTTCGGAGACATATAATTCCATAGGTTTTAAGATTCGTACTAGTCAGGTATATTCTTAGGCGTTTAATATGGGGTGTTGAGTCCACTTCGTTGAGCAAGGAGTAGCTCTTGTCTATTACATATTTGGCTTATGGAACGGTATCTGTGCTAATTTCAATCTCTGGTTTTATGCAGCACCCCAACTCCCCTTTCCCCTTAAACAAGCATAAGTTGGTTTTCTACATTTGAGACCCTGTTCTGTTTTGTAATTCAGTTCCTGTGTAGCCAAGTTTACATTCTGTGTAGTAGTGATATCTTATGATGTTTCTTTTTCTGTGTGACTTATTTCACTTAGAATCATCGTACCTGATTCCACTCATTATGCTGCTATGGGCCTGATGACATAGATTTCATTGCTGAGTGATATTGCATTGTACGTAAGTACCACAACTTCTTTATCCATTTTTCGCTTTCTGTGATATTGAACTTGTACCGTAAACGAGGTTCTTGTAAACAGAGCCGTCCCAAACTTTGGGGTGGCTGTGTCTTTTTGATTTTAATTTCCCTAAGCTATAGGACCATAAGTGGAAGTGCCCTAGGCTCTGTTGCTTTGTTTTTTAGATGTTTCAGGAAACACCATACACTTCTCCAGAGTGGCTGTTGGCAGTTTACATCCCGCCCATCAGCATAACAAGGCTCCCAGTTCTCCATGGCCTGTCCTGCCTTTCTGGATTTTACACTTTTTTCAGATGGCCCTTTTGACCGGGGGGCAGTGAGACTTCCTTGTAGTGCAGATTTCCTTTGCAAGCTTGCTTGGTTGGCCAAAAAGTGCGTATGCGTTTTTTCCTGAATATATTCAGGAAATATATTCAGAATATATTCAGGAAAAAACGAATATGCCTTTTTTGCCAAGTGCATCATTGTGGACGTTCTGCTGCTTTTCCTATGCTTTACATGCAATTCCAGTCTACCTCCTGAAATCGGTTTCCTGAAATTCTGCCCCACTTTCAAGTCCTCTTGGCAGCCTTACTTCAATATATTTTTGGACGATAGCTGTCATTTATAACTCTGCAGGTTTGTGAATGACAGTGCCCCTGAGCTCCTTTCTTCAACTTGCTTTCTTCTGAGCTGGCCGCAACACCGCAGGATTGCTTCAGGCCCTAGTGTGGTTCCGGCATGGCACGCTGAGCCATTGG
This sequence comes from Grampus griseus, assembly GCF_964374135.1. Classification (NCBI taxonomy): domain Eukaryota; kingdom Metazoa; phylum Chordata; class Mammalia; order Artiodactyla; family Delphinidae; genus Grampus; species Grampus griseus. The sequence continues at coordinate 351,536 of NW_028133223.1, read as the reverse complement.
TTAATTCCTCTTCCTGCTGGGAAATGAGAGTTAAATTTGCCCGTCCAGGCACCTCCAGCTAGTCTCTCATTGGTTCTCCCTATTCCTGTTCATTTTCTGCAGAAATTGCAAACTGGTCCATAAAGGAGGTTAAAGGCACTGACTCTCCAAGTGGGGAGAGTGTTAGTAAAGCGTCTGGAATGTTGCACCCGAGTACCAGGGGACGAAAACTGAGACACCTTTGAACACGTTTCCCAATCACACGGTGGATCATAGTCTGGGTTCCACATGCATGTTTTAGCTGAAGGAAGAATCCCTTAAACCTGGAGAGTTGAGACCCATGGAATGGGTACCATGCAATATGACATCAAAGGGTCTGCATTTGCTCACCGATCCTCACCAATCCTATCACTGCTGCGTTTATGCCGCTGTACACAGGCTTGATTCTCTTTCGGAGACATATAAATCCATAGGTTTTAAGATTCTTACTAGTCAGGTATATTCTTAGGCGTTTAATATGGGGTGTTGAGTCCACTTCGTTGAGCAAGGAGTAGCTCTTGTCTATTACATATTTGGCTTATGGAACGGTATCTGTGCTAATTTCAATCTCTGGTTTTATGCAGCACCCCAACTCACCTTTCCCCTTAAGCAAGCATAAGTTGGTTTTCTACATTTGAGACCCTGTTCTGTTTTGTAATTCAGTTCCTGTGTAGCCAAGTTTACATTCCGTGTAGTAGTGATATCTTATCATGTTTCTTTTTCTGTGTGACTTATTTCACTTAGAATCATCGTACCTGAATCCACTCATTATGCTGCTACGGGCCTGATGACATAGATTTCATTGCTGAGTGATATTGCATTGTACGTAAGTACCACAACTTCTTTATCCATTTTTCGCTTTCTGTGATATTGAACTTGTACCGTAAACGAGGTTCTTGTAAACAGAGCCGTCCCAAACTTTGGGGTGGCTGTGTCTTTTTGATTTTAATTTCCCTAAGCTATAGGACCATAGGTGGAAGTGCCCTAGGCTCTGTTGCTTTGTTTTTTAGATGTTTCAGGAAACACCATACACTTCTCCAGAGTGGCTGTTGGCAATTTACATCCCGCCCATCAGCATAACAAGGCTCCCAGTTCTCCATGGCCTGTCCTGCCTTTCTGGATTTTACACTTTTTTCAGATGGCCCTTTTGACCGGGGGGCAGTGAGACTTCATTGTAGTGCAGATTTCCTTTGCAAGCTTGCTTGGTTGGCCAAAAAGGGCGTATGCGTTTTTTCCTGAATATATTCAGGAAAAAACGCATATGCCCTTTTTGGCCAAGTGCATCATTGTGGACGTTCTGCTTCTTTCCCTATGCTTTACATGCAATTCCAGTCTACCTCCTGAAATCGGTTTCCTGCAATTCTGCCCCGCTTTCAAGTCCTCTTGGCAGCCTTACTTCAATATATTTTTGGACGATAGCTGTCATTTATAACTCTGCAGGTCTGTGAATGACAGTGCCCCTGAGCTCCTTTCTTCAACTCGCTTTCTTGTGAGCTGGCCGCAACACTGAAGGATTGCTTCAGGCCCTAGTGTGGTTCCGGCATGGCACGCTGAGCCTTTGGTTAATTCCTCTTCCTGGTGGGAAATGAGAGTTAAATTTGCCCTTCCAGACACCTCCAGCTAGTCTCTCATTGGTTCTCCCTATTGCTGTTCATTTTCCACAGAAATTGCAAATTGGGTCAAACAGGAGGTTAAAGGCACTGACTCTCCAAGTGGGGAGAGTGTTAGTAAAGCGTCTGGAATGTTGCACCCGAGTACCAGGGGATGAAAACTGAGACACTTTTGAACACGTTTCCCAATCACAGGGTGGATCATACTCTGGGTTCCACATGCATGTTTTAGCTGAAGGAAGAATCCCTTAAACCTGGAGAGTTGAGACCCATGGAATGGGTACCATGCAATATGACTTCAAAGGGTCTGCATTTGCTCACCGATCCTCACCAATCCTATCACTGCTGCGTTTATGCCGCTCTACACACGCTTGATTCTCTTTCAGAGACATATAAATCCATAGGATTTAATATTGTTACTAGTCAGGTATATTCTTAGGCGTTTAATATGGGGTGTTGAGTCCACTTCGTTGAGCAAGGAGTAGCTCTTGTCTATTACATATTTGGCTTATGGAACGGTATCTGTGCTAATTTTAATCTCTGGTTTTATGCAGCACCCCAACTCACCTTTCCCCTTAAGCAAGCATAAGTTGGTTTTCTACATTTGAGACCCTGTTCTGTTTTGTAATTCAGTTCCTGTGTAGCCAAGTTTACATTCCGTGTAGTAGTGATATCTTATGATGTTTCTTTTTCTGTGTGACTTATTTCACTTAGAATCATCGTACCTGAATCCACTCATTATGCTGCTACGGGCCTGATGACATAGATTTCATTGCTGAGTGATATTGCATTGTACGTAAGTACCACAACTTCTTTATCCATTTTTCGCTTTCTGCGATATTGAACTTGTACCGTAAACGAGGTTCTTGTAAACAGAACCATCCCAAACTTTGGGGTGGCTGTGTCTTTTTGATTTTAATTTCCCTAAGCTATAGGACCATAAGTGGAAGTGCCGTAGGCTCTGTTGCTTTGTTTTTTAGATGTTTCAGGAAACACCTTACACTTCTCCAGAGTGGCTGTTGGCAATTTACATCCCGCCCATCAGCATAACAAGGCTCCCATGTTCTCCATGGCCTGTCCTGCCTTTCTGGATTTTACACTTTTTTCAGATGGCCCTTTTGACCGGGGGGCAGTGAGACTTCATTGTAGTGCAGATTTCCTTTGCAAGCTTGCTTGGTTGGCCAAAAAGTGCGTATGCGTTTTTTCCTGAATATATTCAGGAAAAAACGCATGGGCCCTTTTTGGCCAAGTGCATCATTGTGGACGTTCTGCCTCTTTTCCTATGCTTTACATGCAATTCCAGTCTACCTCCTGAAATCGGTTTCCTGCAATTCTGCCCCGCTTTCAAGTCCTCTTGGCAGACTTACTTCAATATATTTTTGGACGATAGCTGTCATTTATAACTCTGCAGGTCTGTGAATGACAGTGCCCCTGAGCTCCTTTCTTCAACTTGCTTTCTTGTGAGCTGGCCGAAACACCGCAGGATTGCTTCAGGCCCTAGTGTGGTTCCGGCATGGCACGCTGAGCCTTTGGTTAATTCCTCTTCCTGGTGGGAAATGAGAGTAAAATTTGCCCGTCCAGACACCTCCAGCTAGTCTCTCATTGGTTCTCCCTATTCCTGTTCATTTTCCGCAGAAATTGCAAACTGGGCCGAACAGGAGGTTAAAGGCACTGACTCTCCAAGTGGGGAGAGAGTTAGTAAAGAGTCTGGAATGTTGCACCCGAGCACCAGGGGATGAAAACTGAGACACCTTTGAACACGTTTCCCAATCACACGGTGGATCATAGTCTGGGTCCCACATGCATGTTTTAGCTGAAGGAAGAATCCCTTAAACCTGGAGAGTTGAGACCCATGGAATGGGTACCATGCAATATGGCTTCAAAGAGTATGTATTTGCTCACCGATACTCACCAATCCTATAACTGCTGCGTTTGTGCCGCTGTACACACGCTTGATTCTCCTTCGGAGACATATAAATCCATAGGTTTTAATATTCTTACTAGTCAGGTATATTCTTAGGCATTTAATATGGGGTGTTGAGTCCACTTCGTTGAGCAAGGAGTAGCTCTTGTCTATTACATATTTGGCTTATGGAACGGTATCTGTGCTAATTTCAATCTCTGGTTTTATGCAGCACCCCAACTCACCTTTCCCCTTAAGCAAGCATAAGTTGGTTTTCTACATTTGAGACCCTGTTCTGTTTTGTAATTCAGTTCCTGTGTAGCCAAGTTTACATTCTGTGTAGTAGTGATATCTTATGATGTTTCTTTTTCTGTGTGACTTATTTCACTTAGAATCATCGTACCTGAATCCACTCATTATGCTGCTATGGGCCTGATGACATAGATTTCATTGCTGAGTGATATTGCATTGTACGTAAGTACCACAACTTCTTTATCCATTTTTCGCTTTCTGTGATATTGAACTTGTACTGTAAACGAGGTTCTTGTAAACAGAGCCGTCCCAAACTTTGGGGTGGCTGTGTCTTTTTGATTTTAATTTCCCTAAGCTATAGGACCATAAGTGGAAGTGCCCTAGGCTCTGTTGCTTTGTTTTTTAGATGTTTCAGGAAACACCATACACTTCTCCAGAGTGGCTGTTGGCAATTTACATCCCGCCCATCAGCATAACAAGGCTCCCATGTCTCCATGGCCTGTCCTGCCTTTCTGGATTTTACACTTTTTTCAGATGGCCCTTTTGACTGGGGGGCAGTGAGACTTCATTGTAGTGCAGATTTCCTTTGCAAGCTTGCTTGGTTGGCCAAAAAGTGCGTATGCGTTTTTTCCTGAATATATTCAGGAAAAAATGCATACGCCCTTTTTGGCCAAGTGCATCATTGTGGACGTTCTGCTTCTTTCCCTATGCTTTACATGCAATTCCAGTCTACCTCCTGAAATCGGTTTCCTGCAATTCTGCCCCGCTTTCAAGTCCTCTTGGCAGCCTTACTTCAATATATTTTTGGACGATAGCTGTCATTTATAACTCTGCAGGTCTGTGAATGACAGTGCCCCTGAGCTCCTTTCTTCAACTTGCTTTCTTCTGAGCTGGCCGCAACACCGCAGGATTGCTTCAGGCCCTAGTGTGGTTCCGGCATGGCACGCTGAGCCTTTGGTTAATTCCTCTTCCTGGTGGGAAATGAGAGTTAAATTTGCCCGTCCAGGCACCTCCAGCTAGTCTCTCATTGGTTCTCCCTATTCCTGTTCATTTTCTGCAGAAATTGCAAACTGGTCCATAAAGGAGGTTAAAGGCACTGACTCTCCAAGTGGGGAGAGTGTTAGTAAAGCGTCTGGAATGTTGCACCCGAGTACCAGGGGACGAAAACTGAGACACCTTTGAACACGTTTCCCAATCACACGGTGGATCATAGTCTGGGTTCCACATGCATGTTTTAGCTGAAGGAAGAATCCCTTAAACCTGGAGAGTTGAGACCCATGGAATGGGTACCATGCAATATGACATCAAAGGGTCTGCATTTGCTCACCGATCCTCACCAATCCTATCACTGCTGCGTTTATGCCGCTGTACACAGGCTTGATTCTCTTTCGGAGACATATAAATCCATAGGTTTTAAGATTCTTACTAGTCAGGTATATTCTTAGGCGTTTAATATGGGGTGTTGAGTCCACTTCGTTGAGCAAGGAGTAGCTCTTGTCTATTACATATTTGGCTTATGGAACGGTATCTGTGCTAATTTCAATCTCTGGTTTTATGCAGCACCCCAACTCACCTTTCCCCTTAAGCAAGCATAAGTTGGTTTTCTACATTTGAGACCCTGTTCTGTTTTGTAATTCAGTTCCTGTGTAGCCAAGTTTACATTCCGTGTAGTAGTGATATCTTATGATGTTTCTTTTTCTGTGTGACTTATTTCACTTAGAATCATCGTACCTGAATCCACTCATTATGCTGCTACGGGCCTGATGACATAGATTTCATTGCTGAGTGATATTGCATTGTACGTAAGTACCACAACTTCTTTATCCATTTTTCGCTTTCTGTGATATTGAACTTGTACCGTAAACGAGGTTCTTGTAAACAGAGCCGTCCCAAACTTTGGGGTGGCTGTGTCTTTTTGATTTTAATTTCCCTAAGCTATAGGACCATAGGTGGAAGTGCCCTAGGCTCTGTTGCTTTGTTTTTTAGATGTTTCAGGAAACACCATACACTTCTCCAGAGTGGCTGTTGGCAATTTACATCCCGCCCATCAGCATAACAAGGCTCCCAGTTCTCCATGGCCTGTCCTGCCTTTCTGGATTTTACACTTTTTTCAGATGGCCCTTTTGACCGGGGGGCAGTGAGACTTCATTGTAGTGCAGATTTCCTTTGCAAGCTTGCTTGGTTGGCCAAAAAGTGCGTATGCGTTTTTTCCTGAATATATTCAGGAAAAAACGCATATGCCCTTTTTGGCCAAGTGCATCATTGTGGACGTTCTGCTGCTTTTCCTATGCTTTACATGCAATTCCAGTCTACCTCCTGAAATCGGTTTCCTGAAATTCTGCCCCGCTTTCAAGTCCTCTTGGCAGCCTTACTTCAATATATTTTTGGACGATAGCTGTCATTTATAACTCTGCAGGTTTGTGAATGACAGTGCCCCTGAGCTCCTTTCTTCAACTCGCTTTCTTCTGAGCTGGCCGCAACACCGCAGGATTGCTTCAGGCCCTAGTGTGGTTCCGGCATGGCACGCTGAGCCTTTGGTTAATTCCTCTTCCTGGTGGGAAATGAGAGTTAAATTTGCCCGTCCAGACACCTCCAGCTAGTCTCTCATTGTTTCTCCCTATTCCTGTTCATTTTCTGCAGAAATTGCAAACTGGTCCAAAAAGGAGGTTAAAGACACTGACTCTCCAAGTGGGGAGAGTGTTAGTAAAGCGTCTGTAATGTTGCACCCGAGTACCAGGGGACGAAAACTGAGACACCTTTGAACACGTTTCCCAATCACACGGTGGATCATAGTCTGGGTTCCACATGCATGTTTTAGCTGAAGGAAGAATCCCTTAAACCTGGAGAGTTGAGACCCATGGAATGGGTACCATGCAATATGACTTCAAAGGGTCTGCATTTGCTCACCGATCCTCACCAATCCTATCACTGCTGCGTTTATGCCGCTCTACACACGCTTGATTCTCTTTCAGAGACATATAAATCCATAGGATTTAATATTGTTACTAGTCAGGTATATCCTTAGGCGTTTAATATGGGGTGTTGAGTCCACTTCGTTGAGCAAGGAGTAGCTCTTGTCTATTACATATTTGGCTTATGGAACGGTATCTGTGCTAATTTCAATCTCTGGTTTTATGCAGCACCCCAACTCACCTTTCCCCTTAAGCAAGCTTAAGTTGGTTTTCTACATTTGAGACCCTGTTCTGTTTTGTAATTCAGTTCCTGTGTAGCCAAGTTTACATTCCGTGTAGTAGTGATATCTTATGATGTTTCTTTTTCTGTGTGACTTATTTCACTTAGAATCATCGTACCTGAATCCACTCATTATGCTGCTACGGGCCTGATGACATAGATTTCATTGCTGAGTGATATTGCATTGTACGTAAGTACCACAACTTCTTTATCCATTTTTCGCTTTCTGCGATATTGAACTTGTACCGTAAACGAGGTTCTTGTAAACAGAACCATCCCAAACTTTGGGGTGGCTGTGTCTTTTTGATTTTAATTTCCCTAAGCTATAGGACCATAAGTGGAAGTGCCGTAGGCTCTGTTGCTTTGTTTTTTAGATGTTTCAGGAAACACCTTACACTTCTCCAGAGTGGCTGTTGGCAATTTACATCCCGCCCATCAGCATAACAAGGCTCCCATGTTCTCCATGGCCTGTCCTGCCTTTCTGGATTTTACACTTTTTTCAGATGGCCCTTTTGACCGGGGGGCAGTGAGACTTCATTGTAGTGCAGATTTCCTTTGCAAGCTTGCTTGGTTGGCCAAAAAGTGCGTATGCGTTTTTTCCTGAATATATTCAGGAAAAAACGCATGGGCCCTTTTTGGCCAAGTGCATCATTGTGGACGTTCTGCCTCTTTTCCTATGCTTTACATGCAATTCCAGTCTACCTCCTGAAATCGGTTTCCTGCAATTCTGCCCCGCTTTCAAGTCCTCTTGGCAGACTTACTTCAATATATTTTTGGACGATAGCTGTCATTTATAACTCTGCAGGTCTGTGAATGACAGTGCCCCTGAGCTCCTTTCTTCAACTTGCTTTCTTGTGAGCTGGCCGAAACACCGCAGGATTGCTTCAGGCCCTAGTGTGGTTCCGGCATGGCATGCTGAGCCTTTGGTTAATTCCTCTTCCTGGTGGGAAATGAGAGTTAAATTTGCCCGTCCAGACACCTCCAGCTAGTCTCTCATTGGTTCTCCCTATTCCTGTTCATTTTCCGCAGAAATTGCAAACTGGGCCGAACAGGAGGTTAAAGGCACTGACTCTCCAAGTGGGGAGAGAGTTAGTAAAGAGTCTGGAATGTTGCACCCGAGCACCAGGGGATGAAAACTGAGACACCTTTGAACACGTTTCCCAATCACACGGTGGATCATAGTCTGGGTCCCACATGCATGTTTTAGCTGAAGGAAGAATCCCTTAAACCTGGAGAGTTGAGACCCATGGAATGGGTACCATGCAATATGGCTTCAAAGAGTATGTATTTGCTCACCGATACTCACCAATCCTATAACTGCTGCGTTTATGCCGCTGTACACACGCTTGATTCTCTTTCGGAGACATATAAATCCATAGGTTTTAATATTCTTACTAGTCAGGTATATTCTTAGGCATTTAATATGGGGTGTTGAGTCCACTTCGTTGAGCAAGGAGTAGCTCTTGTCTATTACATATTTGGCTTATGGAACGGTATCTGTGCTAATTTCAATCTCTGGTTTTATGCAGCACCCCAACTCACCTTTCCCCTTAAGCAAGCATAAGTTGGTTTTCTACATTTGAGACCCTGTTCTGTTTTGTAATTCAGTTCCTGTGTAGCCAAGTTTACATTCTGTGTAGTAGTGATATCTTATGATGTTTCTTTTTCTGTGTGACTTATTTCACTTAGAATCATCGTACCTGAATCCACTCATTATGCTGCTATGGGCCTGATGACATAGATTTCATTGCTGAGTGATATTGCATTGTACGTAAGTACCACAACTTCTTTATCCATTTTTCGCTTTCTGTGATATTGAACTTGTACTGTAAACGAGGTTCTTGTAAACAGAGCCGTCCCAAACTTTGGGGTGGCTGTGTCTTTTTGATTTTAATTTCCCTAAGCTATAGGACCATAAGTGGAAGTGCCCTAGGCTCTGTTGCTTTGTTTTTTAGATGTTTCAGGAAACACCATACACTTCTCCAGAGTGGCTGTTGGCAATTTACATCCCGCCCATCAGCATAACAAGGCTCCCATGTCTCCATGGCCTGTCCTGCCTTTCTGGATTTTACACTTTTTTCAGATGGCCCTTTTGACCGGGGGGCAGTGAGACTTCATTGTAGTGCAGATTTCCTTTGCAAGCTTGCTTGGTTGGCCAAAAAGGGCGTATGCGTTTTTTCCTGAATATATTCAGGAAAAAATGCATACGCCCTTTTTGGCCAAGTGCATCATTGTGGACGTTCTGCTTCTTTCCCTATGCTTTACATGCAATTCCAGTCTACCTCCTGAAATCGGTTTCCTGCAATTCTGCCCCGCTTTCAAGTCCTCTTGGCAGCCTTACTTCAATATATTTTTGGACGATAGCTGTCATTTATAACTCTGCAGGTCTGTGAATGACAGTGCCCTTGAGCTCCTTTCTTCAACTCGCTTTCTTGTGAGCTGGCCGCAACACCGCAACATTGCTTCAGGCGCTAGTGTGGTTCCGGCATGGCACGCTGAGCCTTTGGTTCATTCCTCTTCCTGGTGGGAAATGAGAGTTAAATTTGCCCGTCCAGACACCTCCAGCTAGTCTCTCATTGGTTCTCCCTATTCCTGTTCATTTTCCACAGAAATTGCAAACTGGGCCAAACAGGAGGTTAAAGGCACTGACTCTCCAAGTGGGGAGAGTGTTCGTAAAGCGTCTGGAATGTTGCACCCGAGTACCAGGGGACGAAAACTGAGACACATTTGAACACGTTTCCCGATCACACGGTGGATCATACTCTGGGTTCCACATGCATGTTTTTGCTGAAGGAAGAATCCCTTAAACCTGGAGAGTTGAGATCCATGGAATGGGTACCATGCAATATGTCTTCAAAGGGTCTGCATTTGCTCACCGATCCTCACCAATCCTATCACTGCTGCGTTTATGCCGCTCTACACACGCTTGATTCTCTTTCAGAGACATATAAATCCATAGGATTTAATATTGTTACTAGTCAGGTATATTCTTAGGCGTTTAATATGGGGTGTTGAGTCCACTTCGTTGAGCAAGGAGTAGCTCTTGTCTATTACATACTTGGCTTATGGAACGGTATCTGTGCTAATTTCAATCTCTGGTTTTATGCAGCACCCCAACTCACCTTTCCCCTTAAGCAAGCATAAGTTGGTTTTCTACATTTGAGACCCTGTTCTGTTTTGTAATTCAGTTCCTGTGTAGCCAAGTTTACATTCCGTGTAGTAGTGATATCTTATGATGTTTCTTTTTCTGTGTGACTTATTTCACTTAGAATCATCGTACCTGAATCCACTCATTATGCTGCTACGGGCCTGATGACATAGATTTCATTGCTGAGTGATATTGCATTGTACGTAAGTACCACAACTTCTTTATCCATTTTTCGCTTTCTGCGATATTGAACTTGTACCGTAAACGAGGTTCTTGTAAACAGAACCATCCCAAACTTTGGGGTGGCTGTGTCTTTTTGATTTTAATTTCCCTAAGCTATAGGACCATAAGTGGAAGTGCCCTAGGCTCTGTTGCTTTGTTTTTTAGATGTTTCAGGAAACACCTTACACTTCTCCAGAGTGGCTGTTGGCAATTTACATCCCGCCCATCAGCATAACAAGGCTCCCATGTTCTCCATGGCCTGTCCTGCCTTTCTGGATTTTACACTTTTTTCAGATGGCCCTTTTGACCGGGGGGCAGTGAGACTTCATTGTAGTGCAGATTTCCTTTGCAAGCTTGCTTGGTTGGCCAAAAAGTGCGTATGCGTTTTTTCCTGAATATATTCAGGAAAAAACGCATGCGCCCTTTTTGGCCAAGTGCATCATTGTGGACGTTCTGCCTCTTTTCCTATGGTTTACATGCAATTCCAGTCTACCTCCTGAAATCGGTTTCCTGCAATTCTGCCCCGCTTTCAAGTCCTCTTGGCAGACTTACTTCAATATATTTTTGGACGATAGCTGTCATTTATAACTCTGCAGGTCTGTGAATGACAGTGCCCCTGAGCTCCTTTCTTCAACTCGCTTTCTTGTGAGCTGGCCGAAACACCGCAGGATTGCTTCAGGCCCTAGTGTGGTTCCGGCACGGCACGCTGAGCCTTTTTTAATTCCTCTTCCTGGTGGGAAATGAGAGTTAAATTTGCCCGTCCAGACACCTCCAGCTAGTCTCTCATTGGTTCTCCCTATTCCTGTTCATTTTCCGCAGAAATTGCAAACTGGGCCAAACAGGAGGTTAAAGGCACTGACTCTCCAAGTGGGGAGAGAGTTAGTAAAGAGTCTGGAATGTTGCACCCGAGCACCAGGGGACGAAAACTGAGACACCTTTGAACACGTTTCCCAATCACACGGTGGATCATAGTCTGGGTCCCACATGCATGTTTTAGCTGAAGGAAGAATCCCTTAAACCTGGAGAGTTGAGACCCATGGAATGGGTACCATGCAATATGGCTTCAAAGAGTATGTATTTGCTCACTGATACTCACCAATCCTATAACTGCTGCGTTTATGCCGCTGTACACACGCTTGATTCTCCTTCGGAGACATATAAATCCATAGGTTTTAATATTCTTACTAGTCAGGTATATTCTTAGGCATTTAATATGGGGTGTTGAGTCCACTTCGTTGAGCAAGGAGTAGCTCTTGTCTATTACATATTTGGCTTATGGAACGGTATCTGTGCTAATTTCAATCTCTGGTTTTATGCAGCACCCCAACTCACCTTTCCCCTTAAGCAAGCATAAGTTGGTTTTCTACATTTGAGACCCTGTTCTGTTTTGTAATTCAGTTCCTGTGTAGCCAAGTTTACATTCTGTGTAGTAGTGATATCTTATGATGTTTCTTTTTCTGTGTGACTTATTTCACTTAGAATCATCGTACCTGAATCCACTCATTATGCTGCTATGGGCCTGATGACATAGATTTCATTGCTGAGTGATATTGCATTGTACGTAAGTACCACAACTTCTTTATCCATTTTTCGCTTTCTGTGATATTGAACTTGTACCGTAAATGAGGTTCTTGTAAACAGAGCCGTCCCAAACTTTGGGGTGGGTGTGTCTTTTTGATTTTAATTTCCCTAAGCTATAGGACCATAAGTGGAAGTGCCCTAGGCTCTGTTGCTTTGTTTTTTAGATGTTTCAGGAAACACCATACACTTCTCCAGAGTGGCTGTTGGCAATTTACATCCCGCCCATCAGCATAACAAGGCTCCCAGTTCTCCATGGCCTGTCCTGCCTTTCTGGATTTTACACTTTTTTCAGATGGCCCTTTTGACCGGGGGGCAGTGAGACTTCATTGTAGTGCAGATTTCCTTTGCAAGCTTGCTTGGTTGGCCAAAAAGTGCGTATGCGTTTTTTCCTGAATATATTCAGGAAAAAATGCATACGCCCTTTTTGGCCAAGTGCATCATTGTGGACGTTCTGCTTCTTTCCCTATGCTTTACATGCAATTCCAGTCTACCTCCTGAAATCGGTTTCCTGCAATTCTGCCCCGCTTTCAAGTCCTCTTGGCAGCCTTACTTCAATATATTTTTGGACGATAGCTGTCATTTATAACTCTGCAGGTCTGTGAATGACAGTGCCCTTGAGCTCCTTTCTTCAACTCGCTTTCTTGTGAGCTGGCCGCAACACCGCAACATTGCTTCAGGCGCTAGTGTGGTTCCGGCATGGCACGCTGAGCCTTTGGTTCATTCCTCTTCCTGGTGGGAAATGAGAGTTAAATTTGCCCGTCCAGACACCTCCAGCTAGTCTCTCATTGGTTCTCCCTATTCCTGTTCATTTTCCACAGAAATTGCAAACTGGGCCAAACAGGATGTTAAAGGCACTGACTCTCCAAGTGGGGAGAGTGTTAGTAAAGCGTCTGGAATGTTGCACCCGAGTACCAGGGGACGAAAACTGAGACACATTTGAACACGTTTCCCGATCACACGGTGGATCATACTCTGGGTTCCACATGCATGTTTTAGCTGAAGGAAGAATCCCTTAAACCTGGAGAGTTGAGATCCATGGAATGGGTACCATGCAATATGACTTCAAAGGGTCTGCATTTGCTCACCGATCCTCACCAATCCTATCACTGCTGCGTTTATGCCGCTCTACACACGCTTGATTCTCTTTCAGAGACATATAAATCCATAGGATTTAATATTGTTACTAGTCAGGTATATTCTTAGGCGTTTAATATGGGGTGTTGAGTCCACTTCGTTGAGCAAGGAGTAGCTCTTGTCTATTACATATTTGGCTTATGGAACGGTATCTGTGCTAATTTCAATCTCTGGTTTTATGCAGCACCCCAACTCACCTTTCCCCTTAAGCAAGCATAAGTTGGTTTTCTACATTTGAGACCCTGTTCTGTTTTGTAATTCAGTTCCTGTGTAGCCAAGTTTACATTCCGTGTAGTAGTGATATCTTATGATGTTTCTTTTTCTGTGTGACTTATTTCACTTAGAATCATCGTACCTGAATCCACTCATTATGCTGCTACGGGCCTGATGACATAGATTTCATTGCTGAGTGATATTGCATTGTACGTAAGTACCACAACTTCTTTATCCATTTTTCGCTTTCTGCGATATTGAACTTGTACCGTAAACGAGGTTCTTGTAAACAGAACCATCCCAAACTTTGGGGTGGCTGTGTCTTTTTGATTTTAATTTCCCTAAGCTATAGGACCATAAGTGGAAGTGCCCTAGGCTCTGTTGCTTTGTTTTTTAGATGTTTCAGGAAACACCATACACTTCTCCAGAGTGGCTGTTGGCAATTTACATCCCGCCCATCAGCATAACAAGGCTCCCATGTTCTCCATGGCCTGTCCTGCCTTTCTGGATTTTACACTTTTTTCAGATGGCCCTTTTGACCGGGGGGCAGTGAGACTTCATTGTAGTGCAGATTTCCTTTGCAAGCTTGCTTGGTTGGCCAAAAAGTGCGTATGCGTTTTTTCCTGAATATATTCAGGAAAAAACGCATGCGCCCTTTTTGGCCAAGTGCATCATTGTGGACGTTCTGCCTCTTTTCCTATGGTTTACATGCAATTCCAGTCTACCTCCTGAAATCGGTTTCCTGCAATTCTGCCCCGCTTTCAAGTCCTCTTGGCAGACTTACTTCAATATATTTTTGGACGATAGCTGTCATTTATAACTCTGCAGGTCTGTGAATGACAGTGCCCCTGAGCTCCTTTCTTCAACTCGCTTTCTTGTGAGCTGGCCGAAACACCGCAGGATTGCTTCAGGCCCTAGTGTGGTTCCGGCACGGCACGCTGAGCCTTTTTTAATTCCTCTTCCTGGTGGGAAATGAGAGTTAAATTTGCCCGTCCAGACACCTCCAGCTAGTCTCTCATTGGTTCTCCCTATTCCTGTTCATTTTCCGCAGAAATTGCAAACTGGGCCAAACAGGAGGTTAAAGGCACTGACTCTCCAAGTGGGGAGAGAGTTAGTAAAGAGTCTGGAATGTTGCACCCGAGCACCAGGGGACGAAAACTGAGACACCTTTGAACACGTTTCCCAATCACACGGTGGATCATAGTCTGGGTCCCACATGCATGTTTTAGCTGAAGGAAGAATCCCTTAAACCTGGAGAGTTGAGACCCATGGAATGGGTACCATGCAATATGGCTTCAAAGAGTATGTATTTGCTCACCGATACTCACCAATCCTATAACTGCTGCGTTTATGCCGTTGTACACACGCTTGATTCTCCTTCGGAGACATATAAATCCATAGGTTTTAATATTCTTACTAGTCAGGTATATTCTTAGGCATTTAATATGGGGTGTTGAGTCCACTTCGTTGAGCAAGGAGTAGCTCTTGTCTATTACATATTTGGCTTATGGAACGGTATCTGTGCTAATTTCAATCTCTGGTTTTATGCAGCACCCCAACTCACCTTTCCCCTTAAGCAAGCATAAGTTGGTTTTCTACATTTGAGACCCTGTTCTGTTTTGTAATTCAGTTCCTGTGTAGCCAAGTTTACATTCTGTGTAGTAGTGATATCTTATGATGTTTCTTTTTCTGTGTGACTTATTTCACTTAGAATCATCGTACCTGAATCCACTCATTATGCTGCTATGGGCCTGATGACATAGATTTCATTGCTGAGTGATATTGCATTGTACGTAAGTACCACAACTTCTTTATCCATTTTTCGCTTTCTGTGATATTGAACTTGTACCGTAAATGAGGTTCTTGTAAACAGAGCCGTCCCAAACTTTGGGGTGGCTGTGTCTTTTTGATTTTAATTTCCCTAAGCTATAGGACCATAAGTGGAAGTGCCCTAGGCTCTGTTGCTTTGTTTTTTAGATGTTTCAGGAAACACCATACACTTCTCCAGAGTGGCTGTTGGCAATTTACATCCCGCCCATCAGCATAACAAGGCTCCCATGTCTCCATGGCCTGTCCTGCCTTTCTGGATTTTACACTTTTTTCAGATGGCCCTTTTGACCTGGGGGCAGTGAGACTTCATTGTAGTGCAGATTTCCTTTGCAAGCTTGCTTGGTTGGCCAAAAAGTGCGTATGCGTTTTTTCCTGAATATATTCAGGAAAAAACGCATACGCCCTTTTTGGCCAAGTGCATCATTGTGGACGTTCTGCTTCTTTCCCTATGCTTTACATGCAATTCCAGTCTACCTCCTGAAATCGGTTTCCTGCAATTCTGCCCCGCTTTCAAGTCCTCTTGGCAGCCTTACTTCAATATATTTTTGGACGATAGCTGTCATTTATAACTCTGCAGGTTTGTGAATCACAGTGCCCCTGAGCTCCTTCCTTCAACTCGCTTTCTTCTGAGCTGGCCGCAACACCACAGGATTGCTTCAGGCCCTAGTGTGGTTCCGGCATGGCACGCTGAGCCTTTGGTTAATTCCTCTTCCTGGTGGGAAATGAGAGTTAAATTTGCCCGTCCAGACACCTCCAGCTAGTCTCTCATTGGTTCTCCCTATTCCTGTTCATTTTCTGCAGAAATTGAAAACTGGTCCAAAAAGGAGGTTAAAGACACTGACTCTCCAAGTGGGGAGAGTGTTAGTAAAGCGTCTGTAATGTTGCACCCGAGTACCAGGGGACGAAAACTGAGACACCTTTGAACACGTTTCCCAATCACACGGTGGATCATAGTCTGGGTTCCACATGCATGTTTTAGCTGAAGGAAGAATCCCTTAAACCTGGAGAGTTGAGACCCATGGAATGGGTACCATGCAATATGACTTCAAAAGGTCTGCATTTGCTCACCGATCCTCACCAATCCTGTCACTGCTGCGTTTATGCCGCTCTACACACGCTTGATTCTCTTTCAGAGACATATAAATCCATAGGATTTAATATTGTTACTAGTCAGGTATATTCTTAGGCGTTTAATATGGGGTGTTGAGTCCACTTCGTTGAGCAAGGAGTAGCTCTTGTCTATTACATATTTGGCTTATGGAACGGTATCTGTGCTAATTTCAATCTCTGGTTTTATGCAGCACCCCAACTCACCTTTCCCCTTAAGCAAGCATAAGTTGGTTTTCTACATTTGAGACCCTGTTCTGTTTTGTAATTCAGTTCCTGTGTAGCCAAGTTTACATTCCGTGTAGTAGTGATATCTTATGATGTTTCTTTTTCTGTGTGACTTATTTCACTTAGAATCATCGTACCTGAATCCACTCATTATGCTGCTACGGGCCTGATGACATAGATTTCATTGCTGAGTGATATTGCATTGTACGTAAGTACCACAACTTCTTTATCCATTTTTCGCTTTCTGCGATATTGAACTTGTACCGTAAACGAGGTTCTTGTAAACAGAACCATCCCAAACTTTGGGGTGGCTGTGTCTTTTTGATTTTAATTTCCCTAAGCTATAGGACCATAAGTGGAAGTGCCCTAGGCTCTGTTGCTTTGTTTTTTAGATGTTTCAGGAAACACCTTACACTTCTCCAGAGTGGCTGTTGGCAATTTACATCCCGCCCATCAGCATAACAAGGCTCCCATGTTCTCCATGGCCTGTCCTGCCTTTCTGGATTTTACACTTTTTTCAGATGGCCCTTTTGACCGGGGGGCAGTGAGACTTCATTGTAGTGCAGATTTCCTTTGCAAGCTTGCTTGGTTGGCCAAAAAGGGCGTATGCGTTTTTTCCTGAATATATTCAGGAAAAAACGCATGCGCCCTTTTTGGCCAAGTGCATCATTGTGGACGTTCTGCCTCTTTTCCTATGCTTTACATGCAATTCCAGTCTACCTCCTGAAATCGGTTTCCTGCAATTCTGCCCCGCTTTCAAGTCCTCTTGGCAGACTTACTTCAATATATTTTTGGACGATAGCTGTCATTTATAACTCTGCAGGTCTGTGAATGACAGTGCCCCTGAGCTCCTTTCTTCAACTTGCTTTCTTGTGAGCTGGCCGAAACACCGCAGGATTGCTTCAGGCCTTAGTGTGGTTCCGGCATGGCACGCTGAGCCTTTGGTTAATTCCTCTTCCTGGTGGGAAATGAGAGTTAAATTTGCCCGTCCAGACACCTCCAGCTAGTCTCTCATTGGTTCTCCCTATTCCTGTTCATTTTCCGCAGAAATTGCAAACTGGGCCAAACAGGAGGTTAAAGGCACTGACTCTCCAAGTGGGGTGAGATTTAGTAAAGAGTCTGGAATGTTGCACCCGAGTACCAGGGGACGAAAACTGAGACACCTTTGAACACGTTTCCCAATCACACGGTGGATCATAGTCTGGGTCCCACATGCATGTTTTAACTGAAGGAAGAATCCCTTAAACCTGGAGAGTTGAGACCCATGGAATGGGTACCATGCAATATGGCTTCAAAGAGTATGTATTTGCTCACCGATACTCACCAATCCTATAACTGCTGCGTTTATGCCGCTGTACACACGCTTGATTCTCCTTCGGAGACATATAAATCCGTTGGTTTTAATATTCTTACTAGTCAGGTATATTCTTAGGCATTTAATATGGGGTGTTGAGTCCACTTCGTTGAGCAAGGAGTAGCTCTTGTCTATTACATATTTGGCTTATGGAACGGTATCTGTGCTAATTTCAATCTCTGGTTTTATGCAGCACCCCAACTCACCTTTCCCCTTAAGCAAGCATAAGTTGGTTTTCTACATTTGAGACCCTGTTCTGTTTTGTAATTCAGTTCCTGTGTAGCCAAGTTTACATTCCATGTAGTAGTGATATCTTATGATGTTTCTTTTTCTGTGTGACTTATTTCACTTAGAATCATCGTACCTGAATCCACTCATTATGCTGCTACGGGCCTGATGACATAGATTTCATTGCTGAGTGATATTGCATTGTACGTAAGTACCACAACTTCTTTATCCATTTTTCGCTTTCTGCGATATTGAACTTGTACCGTAAACGAGGTTCTTGTAAACAGAGCCGTCCCAAACTTTGGGGTGGCTGTGTCTTTTTGATTTTAATTTCCCTAAGCTATAGGACCATAATTAGAAGTGCCCTAGGCTCTGTTGGTTTGTTTTTTAGATGTTTCAGGAAACACCATACACTTCTCCAGAGTGGCTGTTGGCAATTTACATCCCGCCCATCAGCATAACAAGGCTCCCAGTTCTCCATGGCCTGTCCTGCCTTTCTGGATTTTACACTTTTTTCAGATGGCCCTTTTGACTGGGGGGCAGTGAGACTTCATTGTAGTGCAGATTTCCTTTGCAAGCTTGCTTGGTTGGCCAAAAAGGGCGTATGCGTTTTTTCCTGAATATATTCAGGAAAAAACGCATATGCCCTTTTTGGCCAAGTGCATCATTGTGGATGTTCTGCCTCTTTTCCTATGCTTTACATGCAATTCCAGTCTACCTCCTGAAATCGGTTTCCTGCAATTCTGCTCCGCTTTCGAGTCCTCTTGGCAGCCTTACTCCAATATATCTTTGGACGATAGCTGTCATTTATAACTCTGCAGGTCTGAGAACGACTGTGCCCCTGAGCTCCTTTCTTCAACTCGCTTTCTTGTGAGCTGGCTGCAACACCGCAGGATTGCTTCAGGCCCTAGTGTGGTTCCGGCACGGCCCGCTGAGACTTTGGTTAATTCCTCTTCCTGGTGGGAAATGAGAGTTAAATTTGCCCGTCCAGACACCTCCAGCTAGTCTCTCATTGGTTCTCCCTATTCCTGTTCATTTTCCACAGAAATTGCAAACTGGGACAAACAGGAGGTTAAAGGCACTGACTCTATAAGCGGGGAGAGTGTTAGTAAAGCGTCTGGAATGTTGCACCCGAGTACCGGGAGACGATAACTGAGACACATTTGAACACGTTTCCCGATCACACGGTGGATCATACTCTGGGTTCCACATGCATGTTTTAGCTGAAGGAAGAATCCCTTAAACGTGGAGAGTTGAGACCCATGGAATGGGTACCATGCAATATGACTTCAAAGGGTCTGCATTTGCTCACCGATCCTCACCAATCCTATCACTGCTGCTTTTATGCCACTGTACACATGCTTGATTCTCTTTCAGAGACATATAAATCCATAGGTTTTAAGATTCTTACTAGTAAGGTATATTCTTAGGCGTTTAATATGGGGTGTTGAGTCCACTTCGTTGAGCAAGGAGTAGCTCTTGTCTATTACATACTTGGCTTATGGAACGGTATCTGTGCTAATTTGAATCTCTGGTTTTATGCAGCACCCCAACTCACCTTTCCCCTTAAGGAAGCATAAGTTGGTTTTGTACATTTGAGACCCTGTGCTGTTTTGTAATTCAGTTCCTGTGTAGCCAATTTTACATTCCGTGTAGTAGTGATATCTTATGATGTTTCTTTTTCTCTGTGACTTATTTCACTTAGAATCATCGTACCTGAATCCACTCATTATGCTGCTATGGGCCTGATGACATAGATTTCATTGCTGAGTGATATTACATTGTACGTAAGTACCACAACTTCTTTATCCATTTTTCGCTTTCTGCAATATTGAACTTGTACCGTAAACGAGGTTCTTGTAAACAGAGCCGTCCCAAACTTTGGGGTGGCTGTGTCTTTTTGATTTTAATATCCCTAAGCTATAGGACCATAAGCAGAAGTGCCCTAGGCTTTGTTGCTTTGTTTCGTAGATGTTTCAGGAAACACCATACACTTCTCCAGAGTGGCTGTTGGCAATTTACATCCCGCCCATCAGCATAACAAGGCTTCCAAGTCTCCATGGCCTGTCCTGCCTTTCTGGATTTTACACTTTTTTCAGATGGCCCTTTTGACCGGGGGGCAGTGAGACTTCATTGTAGTGCAGATTTCCTTTGCAAGCTTGCTTGGTTGGCCAAAAAGGGCGTATGCGTTTTTTCCTGAATATATTCAGGAAAAAACGCATACGCCCTTTTTGGCCAAGTGCATCATTGTGGATGTTCTGCCTCTTTTCCTATGCTTTACATGCAATTCCAGTCTACCTCCTGAAATCGGTTTCCTGCAATTCTGCCCCGCATTCGAGTCCTCTTGGCAGCCTTACTCCAATATATTTTTGGACGATAGCTGTCATTTATAACTCTGCAGGTCTAAGAATGACAGTGCCCCTGAGCTCCTTTCTTCAACTCGCTTTCTTGTGAGCTGGCCGCAACACCGCAGGATTGCTTCAGGCCCTAGTGTGGTTCCGGCATGGCCCGCTGAGCCTTTGGTTAATTCCTCTTCCTGGTGGGAAATGAGAGTTAAATTTGCCCGTCCAGACACCTCCAGCTACTCTCTCATTGGTTCTCCCTATTCCTGTTCATTTTCCGCAGAAATTGCAAACTGGGCCAAACAGGAGGTTAAAGGCACTGACTCTACAAGTGGGGAGAGTGTTAGTAAAGCGTCTGGAAAGTTGCACCCGAGTACCGGGGGACGAAAACTGAGACACATTTGAACACGTTTCCTGATCACACGGTGGATCATAATCTGGGTTCCACATGCATGTTTTAGCTGAAGGAAGAATCCTTTAAACCGGGAGAATTGAGACCCATGGAATGGGTACCATGCAATATGACTTCAAAGGGTCTGCATTTGCTCACCAATCCTCACCAATCCTATCACTGCTGCGTTTATGCCGCTGTACACACGCTTGATTCACTTTTGGAGACATATAAATCCATAGGTTTTAAGATTCTTACTAGTCAGGTATATTCTTAGGCGTTTAATATGGGGTGTTGAGTCCACTTCGTTGAGCAAGGAGTAGCTCTTGTCTATTACATATTTGGCTTATGGAACAGTATCTGTGCTAATTTCAATCTCTGGTTTTATGCAGCACCCCAACTCACCTTTCCCCTTAAGCAAGCATAAGTTGGTTTTCTACATTTGAGACCCTGTTCTGTTTTGTAATTCAGTTTCTGTGTAGCCAAGTTTACATTCCGTGTAGTAGTGATATCTTATGATGTTTCTTTTTCTGTGTGACTTATTTCACTTAGAATCATCGTACCTGAATACACTCGTTATGCTACTACGGGCCTGATGACATAGATTTCATTGCTGAGTGATATTGCATTGTACGTAAGTACCACAACTTCTTTATCCATTTTTCGCTTTCTGTGATATTGAACTTGTACCGTAAACAAGGTTCTTGTAAACAGAACCATCCTAAACTTTGGGGTGGCTGTGTCTTTTTGACTTTAATTTCCCTAAGCTATAGGACCATAAGTGGAAGTGCCCTAGCCGCTGTTGCTTTGTTTTTTAGATGTTTCAGGAAACACCATACACTTCTCCAGAGTGGCTGTTGGCAATTTACATCCCGCCCATCAGCATAACAAGGCTCCCAGTTCTCCATGGCCTGTCCTGCCTTTCTGGATTTTAAACTTTTTTCAGATGGCCCTTTTGACCGGGGGGCAGTGAGACTTCATTGTAGTGCAGATTTCCTTTGCAAGCTTGCTTGGTTGGCCAAAAAGGGCGTATGCGTTTTTTCCTGAATATATTCAGGAAAAAACGCATACGCCCTTTTTGGCCAAGTGCATCATTGTGGACATTCTGCCTCTTTTCCTATGCTTTACATGCAATTCCAGTCTACCTCCTGAGATCGGTTTCCTGCAATTCTGCCCCGCTTTCAAGTCCTCTTAGCAGCCTTACTTCAATATATTTTTGGACGATAGCTGTCATTTATAACTCTGCAGGTTTGTGAATTACAGTGCCCCTGAGCTCCTTTCTTCAACTCGCTTTCTTGTGAGCTGGCCGCAACACCGCAGGATTGCTTCAGGCCCTAGTGTGGTTCCGGCACGGCACTCTGAGCCTTTGGTTAATTCCTCTTCCTGGTGGGAAATGAGAGTTAAATTTGCCCGTCCAGACACCTTCAGCTAGTCTCTCATTGGTTCTCCCTATTCCTGTTCATTTTTTGCAGAAATTGCAAACTGGGCCAAACAGGAGGTTAAAGGCACTGACTCTCCAAGTGGGGAGAGTGTTAGTAAAGCGTCTGAAATGTTGCACCCGAGTACCGGGGGACAAAAACTGAGACACATTTGAACACGTTTCCCGATCACACGGTGGATCATACTCTGGGTTCCACTTGCATGTTTTAGCTGAAGGAAGAATCCCTTAAACGTGGAGAGTTGAGACCCATGGAATGGGTACCATGCAATATGACTTCAAAGGGTCTGCATTTGCTCACCGATCCTCACCAATCCTATCACTGCTGCTTTTATGCCACTGTACACATGCTTGATTCTCTTTCGGAGACATATAAATCCATAGGCTTTAAGATTCTTACTAGTAAGGTATATTCTTAGGCGTTTAATATGGGGTGTTGAGTCCACTTCGTTGAGCAAGGAGTAGCTCTTGTCTATTACATATTTGGCTTATGGAACGGTATCTGTGCTAATTTCAATCTCTGGTTTTATGCAGCACCCCAACTCACCTTTCCCCTTAAGCAAGCATAAGTTGGTTTTCTACATTTGAGACCCTGTTCTGTTTTGTAATTCAGTTCCTGTGTAGCCAAGTTTACATTCCGTGTAGTAGTGATATCTTATGATGTTTCTTTTTCTGTGTGACTTATTTCACTTAGAATCATCGTACCTGAATCCACTCATTATGCTGCTACGGGCCTGATGACATAGATTTCATTGCTGAGTGATATTGCATTGTACGTAAGTACCACAACTTCTTTATCCATTTTTCGCTTTCTGCGATATTGAACTTGTACCGTAAACGAGGTTCTTGTAAACAGAACCATCCCAAACTTTGGGGTGGCTGTGTCTTTTTGATTTTAATTTCCCTAAGCTATAGGACCATAAGTGGAAGTGCCCTAGGCTCTGTTGCTTTGTTTTTTAGATGTTTCAGGAAACACCATACACTTCTCCAGAGTGGCTGTTGGCAATTTACATCCCGCCCATCAGCATAACAAGGCTCCCATGTTCTCCATGGCCTGTCCTGCCTTTCTGGATTTTACACTTTTTTCAGATGGCCCTTTTGACCGGGGGGCAGTGAGACTTCATTGTAGTGCAGATTTCCTTTGCAAGCTTGCTTGGTTGGCCAAAAAGTGCGTATGCGTTTTTTCCTGAATATATTCAGGAAAAAACGCATGCGCCCTTTTTGGCCAAGTGCATCATTGTGGACGTTCTGCCTCTTTTCCTATGCTTTACATGCAATTCCAGTCTACCTCCTGAAATCGGTTTCCTGCAATTCTGCCCCGCTTTCAAGTCCTCTTGGCAGACTTACTTCAATATATTTTTGGACGATAGCTGTCATTTATAACTCTGCAGGTCTGTGAATGACAGTGCCCCTGAGCTCCTTTCTTCAACTCGCTTTCTTGTGAGCTGGCCGAAACACCGCAGGATTGCTTCAGGCCCTAGTGTGGTTCCGGCACGGCACGCTGAGCCTTTTTTAATTCCTCTTCCTGGTGGGAAATGAGAGTTAAATTTGCCCGTCCAGACACCTCCAGCTAGTCTCTCATTGGTTCTCCCTATTCCTGTTCATTTTCCGCAGAAATTGCAAACTGGGCCAAACAGGAGGTTAAAGGCACTGACTCTCCAAGTGGGGAGAGAGTTAGTAAAGAGTCTGGAATGTTGCACCCGAGCACCAGGGGACGAAAACTGAGACACCTTTGAACACGTTTCCCAATCACACGGTGGATCATAGTCTGGGTCCCACATGCATGTTTTAGCTGAAGGAAGAATCCCTTAAACCTGGAGAGTTGAGACCCATGGAATGGGTACCATGCAATATGGCTTCAAAGAGTATGTATTTGCTCACCGATACTCACCAATCCTATAACTGCTGCGTTTATGCCGCTGTACACACGCTTGATTCTCCTTCGGAGACATATAAATCCATAGGTTTTAATATTCTTACTAGTCAGGTATATTCTTAGGCATTTAATATGGGGTGTTGAGTCCACTTCGTTGAGCAAGGAGTAGCTCTTGTCTATTACATATTTGGCTTATGGAACGGTATCTGTGCTAATTTCAATCTCTGGTTTTATGCAGCACCCCAACTCACCTTTCCCCTTAAGCAAGCATAAGTTGGTTTTCTACATTTGAGACCCTGTTCTGTTTTGTAATTCAGTTCCTGTGTAGCCAAGTTTACATTCTGTGTAGTAGTGATATCTTATGATGTTTCTTTTTCTGTGTGACTTATTTCACTTAGAATCATCGTACCTGAATCCACTCATTATGCTGCTATGGGCCTGATGACATAGATTTCATTGCTGAGTGATATTGCATTGTACGTAAGTACCACAACTTCTTTATCCATTTTTCGCTTTCTGTGATATTGAACTTGTACCGTAAATGAGGTTCTTGTAAACAGAGCCGTCCCAAACTTTGGGGTGGCTGTGTCTTTTTGATTTTAATTTCCCTAAGCTATAGGACCATAAGTGGAAGTGCCCTAGGCTCTGTTGCTTTGTTTTCTAGATGTTTCAGGAAACACCATACACTTCTCCAGAGTGGCTGTTGGCAATTTACATCCCGCCCATCAGCATAACAAGGCTCCCATGTCTCCATGGCCTGTCCTGCCTTTCTGGATTTTACACTTTTTTCAGATGGCCCTTTTGACCGGGGGGCAGTGAGACTTCATTGTAGTGCAGATTTCCTTTGCAAGCTTGCTTGGTTGGCCAAAAAGTGCGTATGCGTTTTTTCCTGAATATATTCAGGAAAAAACGCATGCGCCCTTTTTGGCCAAGTGCATCATTGTGGACGTTCTGCCTCTTTTCCTATGCTTTACATGCAATTCCAGTCTACCTCCTGAAATCGGTTTCCTGCAATTCTGCCCCGCTTTCAAGTCCTCTTGGCAGACTTACTTCAATATATTTTTGGACGATAGCTGTCATTTATAACTCTGCAGGTCTGTGAATGACAGTGCCCCTGAGCTCCTTTCTTCAACTTGCTTTCTTGTGAGCTGGCCGAAACACCGCAGGATTGCTTCAGGCCTTAGTGTGGTTCCGGCATGGCACGCTGAGCCTTTGGTTAATTCCTCTTCCTGGTGGGAAATGAGAGTTAAATTTGCCCGTCCAGACACCTCCAGCTAGTCTCTCATTGGTTCTCCCTATTCCTGTTCATTTTTTGCAGAAATTGCAAACTGGGCCAAACAGGAGGTTAAAGGCACTGACTCTCCAAGTGGGGAGAGTGTTAGTAAAGCGTCTGAAATGTTGCACCCGAGTACCGGGGGACAAAAACTGAGACACATTTGAACACGTTTCCCGATCACACGGTGGATAATACTCTGGGTTCCACTTGCATGTTTTAGCTGAAGGAAGAATCCCTTAAACGTGGAGAGTTGAGACCCATGGAATGGGTACCATGCAATATGACTTCAAAGGGTCTGCATTTGCTCACCAATCCTCACCAATCCTATCACTGCTGCTTTTATGCCACTGTACACATGCTTGATTCTCTTTCGGAGACATATAAATCCATAGGTTTTAAGATTCTTACTAGTAAGGTATATTCTTAGGCGTTTAATATGGGGTGTTGAGTCCACTTCGTTGAGCAAGGAGTAGCTCTTGTCTATTACATATTTGGCTTATGGAACGGTATCTGTGCTAATTTCAATCTCTGGTTTTATGCAGCACCCCAACTCACCTTTCCCCTGAAGCAAGCATAAGTTGGTTTTCTACATTTGAGACCCTGTTCTGTTTTGTAATTCAGTTCCTGTGTAACCAAGTTTACATTCCGTGTAGTAGTGATATCTTATGATGTTTCTTTTTCTGTGTGACTTTTTTCACTTAGAATCATCGTACCTGAATCCACTCATTATGCTGCTACGGGCCTGATGACATAGATTTCATTGCTGAGTGATATTGCATTATACTTAAGTACCACAACTTCTTTATCCATTTTCGCTTTCTGTGATATTGAACTTGTACTGTAAACGAGGTTCTTGTAAAAAGAGCCATCCCAAACTTTGGGGTGGCTGTGTCTTTTTGATTTTAATTTCCTTAAGCTATAGGACCATAAGTGGAAGTTCCCTAGGCTCTGTTGCTTTGTTCTTTAGATGTTTCAGGAAACACCATACACTTCTCCAGAGTGGCTGTTGGCAATTTACATCCCGCCCATCAGCATAACAAGGCTCCCAGTTCTCCATGGCCTGTCCTGCCTTTCTGGATTTTACACTTTTTTCAGAGGGCCCTTTTGACCGGGGGGCAGTGAGACTTCATTGTAGTGCAGATTTCCTTTGCAAGCTTGCTTGCTTGGCCAAAAAGGGCGTATGCGTTTTTTCCTGAATATATTCAGGAAAAAACGCATACGCCCTTTTTGGCCAAGTTCATCATTGTGGACGTTCTGCCTCTTTTCCTATGCTTTACATGCAATTCCAGTCTACCTCCTGAAATCGGTTTCCTGCAATTCTGCCCCGCTTTCGAGTCCTCTTGGCAGCCTTACTTCAATATATTTTTGGACGATAGCTGTCATTTATAACTCTGCAGGTCTGAGAATGACAGTGCCCCTGAGCTCCTTTCTTCAACTCGCTTTCTTGTGAGCTGGCCGCAACACCGCAAGATTGCTTCAGGCCCTAGTGTGGTTCCGGCACAGCACGCTGAGCCTTTGGTTAATTCCTCTTCCTGGTGGGAAATGAGAGTTAAATTTGCCCGTCCAGACACCTCCAGCTAGTCTCTCATTGGTTCTCCCTATTCCTGTACATTTTCCGCAGAAATTGCAAACTGGGCCAAACAGGAGGTTAAAGGCACTGACTCTCCAAGTGGGGAGAGTGTTAGTAAAGCGTCTGGAATGTTGCACCCGAGTACCAGGGGACGAAAACTGACACACTTGAACACGTTTCCCGATCTCACGGTGGATCATACACTGGGTTCCACATGCATGTTTTAGCTGAAGGAAGAATCCCTTAAACCTTCAGAGTTGAGACCCATGGAATGGGTACCATGCAATATGACTTCAAGGGGTCTGCATTTGCTCACCGAACCTCACCAATCCTATCACTGCTCCGTTTATGCCGCTGTACACAAGCTTGATTCTCTTTCGGAGACATATAAATCCATAGGTTTTAAGATTCTTACTAGTCAGGCATATTCTTAGGCGTTTAATATGGGGTGTTGAGTCCACTTCGTTGAGCAAGGAGTAGCTCTTGTCTATTACATATTTGGCTTATGGAACGGTATCTGTGCTAATTTCAATCTCTGGTTTTATGCAGCACCCCAACTCACCTTTCCCCTTAAGCAAGCGTAAGTTGGTTTTCTACATTTGAGACCCTGTTCTGTTTTGTAATTCAGTTCCTGTGTAGCCACGTTTACATTCCGTGTAGTGGTGATATCTTATCATGTTTCTTTTTCTGTGTGACTTATTTTACTTAGAATCATCGTACCTGAATCCACTCATTATCCTGCTACGGGCCTGATGACATAGATTTCATTGCTGATTGATATTGCATTGTACGTAAGTACCACAACTTCTTTTTCCATTTTTCGCTTTCTGTGATATTGAATTTGTACCGTAAATGAGGTTCTTGTAAACAGAGCCGTCCCAAACTTTGGGGTGGCTGTGTCTTTTTGATTTTAATTTCCCTAAGCTATAGGACCATAAGTGGAAGTGCCCTTGGCTCTGTTGCTTTGTTTTTTGGATGTTTCTGGAAACACCATACACTTCTCCAGAGTGGCCGTTGGCAGTTTACATCCTGCCCGTCAGCATGACAAGGCTCCCAGTTCTCCATGGCCTGTCCTGCCTTTCTGGATTTTACACTTTTTTCAGATGGCCCTTTTGACCGGGGGAAAGTGAGACTTCATTGTAGTGCAGATTTCCTTTGCAAGCTTGCTTGGTTGGCCAGAAAGTGCATATGCGTTTCTTCCTGAATATATTCAGGAAAAAACGCATACGCCCTTTTTGGCCATGTGCATCATTGTCAACATTCTGAGTCTTTTCATATGTTTTCAATGCAATTCTATTCTACCTCTTGAAATCGGTTTCCTGCAATTCTGCCTTGCTGTCAGTGCCTCTTCATAGCCTTACCTCAATATATATTTTGGAAAATAGTTGGCCTGTATAACTCTGCAGGTTTTTGAATTGCAGTGGCCCTTAGCTCCATTTTTCAGCTCTTATTTTTGTGATCTTGCCTCATATCCACAGGATTTCTTCAGGCCCTATTCTTCTTCTGGGGCGCCTTGCTGTGCCTTTGGTTAATTCTTCTTCCTGATGTGAAATTAGAGTGACATGTGCCCATTGAAACCGCTACAGCTATTTTCTCACTGGTTACCCCTATTCCCATTCATCCTCCGCACTAACTGCAGACTCTGCGATACCGGAACTTAAAGGCATTGACTCTCCATGTGGGGATGTTGTTAGTAAAGTGGCTGGAATGTTGATCCGGAGCCCCAAGAGAGGAAAATGAGGTGCGTTTTAGAAACCTTTCCCCATCATATGGTATACCATCTGCTGGATTTCCCATGCATGGTTTAGCTGTAGGAAGATTCCCTTCAACCTGGAGTGTTGGGATCCTTGGAATGAGTAGCATGAAGTATTGCATTAAACTTTCGCCAGTTGCTCACCAAAGCTCACCAATCCTCTCAGCCCCAAGTGTCCAGCCTTATGTCTTATCCAGCTGTGGGTTTATATGTGGTCATTCCAGGTTGCATCACAGCCCCTGAGCGAATTTTGTAAGAATTTTTCTCTCTTTCATTGTTTCTGCGTTTTGGTTTTAAAATTTATTTCTATAATGGGGTTTAGCTCATTTTCACTGCTGTGTTTGGCCGCTCTGCACACACTTGATTCCCTTATGGAGATATATCAATACATGGGTTTTAAGATTCTTATTACTCAGATATATTTCTCTGCGGTGTATAGGGTGTGTTGAGGCCAGTTCATTGAGCAAGGTGTAGATCTTGTCTAATACCTATTTGGTTTATTGAATGGTATCTGTGCTAATTTCAAACTCTGGTTTTATGCATCATCCCACCTCTCCTTTCCCCTTAAGCTGACATAAGTGTGTTTTCTAAATGTGAGACACTGTTCTGTTTTGTAATTCATTTTTTGTGCA
Organism: Grampus griseus; assembly: GCF_964374135.1. NCBI lineage: Eukaryota > Metazoa > Chordata > Mammalia > Artiodactyla > Delphinidae > Grampus > Grampus griseus. The sequence goes on along the minus strand of NW_028133223.1, from coordinate 322,238 downwards.
GCCATATTTATCCTCCCTCTATAAGTGATATCTTATGATATGTTTCTTTTTCTGTTTGACTTATTTCAAGTAGTATTATCGGACCTAAATCCACTCTTTATCCTTCTACTAGCCTTATTACATTGATTTCATGGTGAAGAGATATTCCATTGTACATAAGTACCACATTTTTTTTATCCATTGTTCTCTTTCCTGGGATATTTAAGGTGTACTGAAGTTGAGGTTCTTGTAAACAGAGTAGCCCTAAACTGTGGTGTGCTTGTGTCTTGTTGATTTTTAGACTTCCCTAGATATACTTCCGTGATTGGAAGTGCCCTATGCTCTGTAGCTCTGTTTTTTAGATGATTTAGGAACCACCATACACTTCTCCAGAGTGGCTCTTGGCAGTTCACAGACTGTCCATCAGCGTATAAAGGCTCCCTGTTCTCCATGGCCTGTCCTGCATTTCTGGTTTTTACAATTTTTTTGGATGGCCCTTTTGACCGGTGGGAAATGAGACTTCTTTGTTGTGCACATTTGCATTGCTTGCTTGCTTGCTTGCCCATAAAGTGCGTATGCGTTTTTTCCTGGATATATTCAGGAAAAAACGCATACTCCCTTTTGGGCCAACTGCATCATTGTCGAAATTCTGCCGCTTTTCATGTGCTTTAAAGACGAGTCCAATCTATCTCTTGAAATCTATTTCTTGCAATTCTGTCTTGCATTCAGATCCTCTTCTTTGCCTTACGTCAACATATTTTTGGATGTTAGTTTTCATTTATAACTCTGCAGGTTTGTGAATTGCAGTGATCCTGAGCTCCATTTTTTAAGTTGTTCTTTTGTGAGCTGGCCTCAAAGCCGCAGGATTGCTTCAGGTTCTATTTTGGCTCCGGCGAGGCGGGCTGAGCCTTTTTTTAATTCTTATTCTTAATGGGAAATTAGAGTGACATGTGCCCGTCCAAACCCCTACAACTATTCTCTCATTGGTTCTCCCTCTTCCCGTTCATCCTCCTCACAATTTGCAAAATGTGTGAAACAGAAGTTTAAATGTGCTGATTCTCTAAGTGGGGAGATTCTAAGTAACGTGGCTGGAATGATGAACAGGAGCACCAGGAGAGGATAAATGAGGTGCATTTTAGACACATCTCCCGATCACATGGTGTACAGTCCTCTGGGTTTTCCATGCATGTTTTAGCTGTAGGAAGATTCCTTGAACCTGCAGATTTGGGACCCATTGAATGGGTACCAGGTAGTATTACTTTAAAGGGTGTGCATTTCCTCACCCAACCTCACATTTCTCTTAGCACGAACAGTTTCCAGCCTTATGTCTCATCCTGCTGTGGGTCTAGATGTGTTCAATCTATGTTGCATCACCGTCTCTGAGGAAAAGTTGTAAGAGGTTTTCTCTGTCTCTCTGTCGTTTATTTTTTTCAATTTATTACTATATTGGTTGCAGCTGATTTTCAAAGCTCTGTTTCTTGCTGCTGTACATCCACTTGATTCACATACAGAGAGACATCAATAAATTCTTTTTCAGATTCTTACCAGTCATATATATTCTTTTCTGGTGACTTGAGTGTGCTGAGTGCAGTTCTTTTAGCTACTGTGTAGGCCTTGTTGATTATCAGTTTGGTATTTGGAATGGTATCTTTGCTAATTTCAACCTCCTGGATGATGCCTCACCCCTCCCCACCTTTCCCGTTTAGCAGCCTTACGCGTGTTTTCTACATATTTGACTATGTTTTTGTTTTGTAATTTATTTCATGTGTAGCCATTTTGGATTCAACCTTTAAGTGATATCTTATGATATGTGTCTTTTTCTTTTTGAATTATGTCACTTAGAATGATCATACGTAACTCCTCCGGAGTTGTTACAACTGGCCATATTTCATTGATTTCCAGGCTGAGTAATATTCCACTCTACATAAGTACCACATCTCTATCCATTTTTTCCCTCCAGAGACATTTAAGTTATATCTTAGTCGAGGATCTTTTAAACAGAGAGGCAGTAAACATTGGGGTGCCTGTGTCCTCTCGATTTTTGTTTTTCCCAAGATATACGCCCATGAGTGCAAGTGCCCTATGCTCTGTAGCTCATTTTTTAGATGCTTTAGTAAACACAATACACTTCTCCAGAATGGCCATTGGCAATATACATTTCCACTATAAGCCTCACAGGGCTCCCTCTTCTCCTTGCCCTGTCCTGCATTTCTGGTGTTTACACTTTATGAGGATGGCTCTTCTGACTGATGTGAAGTGATATCTTTTGTAGTATTGATTTCCAGTGCCCACCTGTTTGGTTGGCTAAAAAAGTGTATGCCCTTTTCTTGAATATATACAGAAAAAAACGCATACAGCCTTTTTGGCCAACTGCAATGTTGGCAATGTTCAGCCCCTTTTCTTGTGCTTAATGGCGAGTCCTTTCTACCTCCTCAAATCCCTTTCCTGCCATTCTCCCTTGCTTACCAATCCTTTTCTCTGACTTTCCTCAAGACATTTTTCAGTGATAGATATTTTCAACTCTGCAGTTTCGTGAATTTTACTGCCCCTGAGTTCCATTGTTCAACTTGTGTTTATGGGAACTGGCCACAAAGCAGTGGGATTTCCTCAAGCCCTATACTGTTTCCATGGGCAACCCTAGCCTTTGGTCAATTCGTCTTCCTGATTGGAAATTAGAGTGACATGTGCCTGTCTGAACACCTAGGACTTGTCTCTCATTGTTCCTCATCCTTCCGCTTCATCCTCTGGACAAATTCCAAACTGTACGCAACAGGATGTTGACAGTGCTGACATCTCCAAGTGGGGAGACTGTTAGTAAAGACCCTGGAGGGGTGAACCCGAGCACCAGGAGATGAGGAGATGAGATGCCTTTTTCAAACTCTTCCCGATCAGATGGTATACCATCCTCTGGGTGTGACAGACATGTTTTAGCAGTAGGAAGAGTCCCATTCATGTAAGGAGAACACCAGAGCTTTTTCAAAATCAGTGTCTCCCCGAAACCCAAACTGGGGAATTTTTTAAGCTATGGCTACACATATGTTCATGAAGGGCCTTGGGGAGTAGGCAGAGTCCAAATTTTAGATGATTGAAGTCTTCAGGGTCAGAAGCACTCACCACCAGCTTCCCTTAGGTTACACTTTAACTGTCATTGATAGATGATGTCAATAAAAATATCTATTCTTTTTCCGATTATTTCCCCTTATAGGTTATTGCAAAATATTGAGTGTAGTTCCCTGTGTTATACAGTAGTTCCTTGTTGATGATCTATTTATACATAGCAGTGTGTATGTGTTAATTCCAAACTGTTAATTTATCCCTCCTCCCACCTTTCCCCTTTGGTAATAATAAATTATAAGATTTTATACTTCTCAGAAATGGGGGAGCTGAAAGAGAGGTATCATTTTCAATGGAAAAGCATTTAAAACAAGATTGAAGCTTTAACCAAGATTATTAGATGTACATCCTTGGAAAGAAATCACTTCATTTCTCTAATATTGACCTGACAAATAAGACAACCCTTTTCACTGAACTTGCTTATAATAAAGTGATGGAAATATCAAATGGAAGTGTTAGAAACATCTTATTTTACCCGAGCCTTATAAACTGTTCTATGTTAACTACAGTTTGGCTCACACATCTGTTCATTGAAGTTACAATAGTCTCAATTTCTGTTACTGATCCTCCAGAGTGGACCCCAACAAGTGTCCCCCTGCCCAGCGTCATTGGGGCCAACAGATCGAGACTGAGTTTGGTTCACAAGCAAAGGAAACTTTATATTTTGATCAGAGAATGGAGAGGTGAGAGCATGCACTACCCTGTGGGCTGTGGGCTGGGCTGCTGTGTAGAGATCCTGTCAGAGTCAGTGGGAGGGAGGGGGCGGAGCTCTCGAGGGCCGGGTTGGCTGCAGCTCAGGCTCTATATCTCGGAGTCTGCACTGGGCCCCAGGAGCTGAGGTGTCGACCCAGCCATTCTGCACTAGGAAATCTGGTCTGAAGTGCCGGGTGTGGAACCTCTGCATGCGGGACCCTAGGAGCACGTGAAATTAGACAAAGCACAAAGGATAAAAAAGGTCAGACTTGACTTTATTGCCCAGATTCTATTTTTATCTCCCAGGGATTTTTAATGGGCTTTGCTGGGGACAAACCCCTCCTCTGCCTTTTGTCCCGTTCCTCATTCTTGGAGTGCTGAGGGTGCAGACCCTTCTTCTGTAACTGCTGAGTGCTGAGTTGGGAGCCCTCATACCAGGGGATGAGGGTCAGAACTTCTCCCCAGCAGCCTCCAGGTGACGTTGATTGGCCCCAGGACCCCTGCCTCCCTGCTCGTCCGCCTGAGCACCAGCATTGGAAGTGTTATAGATTCTAATGACCTTTAAGGGTCCAGGAAAGAGATGTGCAGAGACGCTGTGGGGGCCGGTTTCACCCCGGCCCACATTTGTTTGGTCACCTTAGGCTGACCGTTTCTGCCAGCCTAGATGCTCTGACCAGTAGTCTGCTCTTTCTTCAATTAGGCCCCTGAATTAACGTAAAAACAGCACCAGGTGTCAGAGCCCTGCCCGCTCAACTCCCAGACAGTCCAGGGTCAGTGGTGATCAAGGACCATGATGACCACTGAGTCAACAGCCTTTTGAAGTAAACAGGAGTCCAGCCGGTCTTATTGGCCACCATCATCACGGTGTCTGTAGGCTTTTCTATGGTGACAGTGTGATATAGGTTTCCCCCGCCAAGATTATTAGCTCCCCTCCGGGTGCAGTAAGTCCTGCAAGCAGTAGTCTACTCCTTCGGGACACACTATTGTTGTTTTATGAGAGAAACTCCAGGTCAAGTGATGTTCACACGAGTCGTCATGGTGCCCTGTTGCCCCCGGTTATCTCTCTGGATGTTGGAGTTGGAGGGCCTCCTCACTCGAGGTCGGTGTGCCCACGGAGCGAACCCTGCAACTTCAGGGCATGGTTGGTGATTAAGATCACCACGTGGGGTCCTTTTCCCTTAGGAGGGAGGTGGCCTTTTGGGCTGCTGATTTCCAGGTTTTTAGATACCGCCAGTATCTTGGCCAGATGTGGCAGTGGGCCAAGCCCCTTGGTGACTGTAGTTTATCCTACCTGGATGGCATTCTTGCGTTGTTCCATTTCAAGTGGTCCCAGTTTTTGCACTAATTCTCCAATGGCGATTCACCTTTCACCGGGAATGGAAAGGTCAAAGGGTTTAGCTCAATTAGGGAGTTCCAGGGCAAGGGTCTGAATTGACTGCTCTTTCCATTCTTGAAAGACCACTTCTGGATTCTGTTCAAAAGGATCATCATCTTTTCCTTTCAGTGTTTCATATAGAGGCCCAGCTAGTAGACTGTAGTTAGGGATCCAGAAGCAGCAAACCCTGGCCTCCCCAGGAACCCCTAAGCTGTCTTCTAGTTTTAGAAAGGGGTAAGGCTGCAAATGGTTTCTTCCCTTTCCTGGGATGGGCTTCTCTGACCTTGTGTGAGAATGAAGCCCAGGCAGGTCACCGCAGTCTGTGATATTTGAGCTTTTTCTTGGACAACTTCTATCCTTTATTGGCTTGGTAGTTCAGAGGCCTCCTTAGTAGGGCTGGCGATCAGAATGTCGTCTGTGTACTGAAGGAGGGTTTCCTTTTCCAGAGGTAGAACTTTTAGGTCTTTAGCTAAGCTTTCCCCAAAGATGGTGTGGGAATTTTTGCACCCTTGGGGCAAGACGGCCCGGAAGTATTGTTTTAGTTGTATGTTGAGTCCTGCCACTCACAAGCCAAAATTTCTTGTGACTCTGGGACTAATGGAATACAAAAGAAGGCATCATTGAAGACTAATACAGAATACCATGTCCTGGTGGTTGGTAGAATGACCAGCAGGGTGTAGGAATTAGGAGCAACTGGAGGTATATCCTCGGTGGCTTCACTGACTGTCCTGACATCCTTTACCAGGTCCCCAGCAGCCCATGGGGCTCTCGTGGTCAGGCCAATCCCAGGATATGGAGCTCTCCTGGGCAAGTACCCCACCCCCAACCCAGCCCACGGGGCTCTCGTGGTCAGGCCTCTCCCAGGATACAGAGCTACCCTTGCAGGTACCGTGGCAGGGCTGGGCACACAGGAACCGTGCACATAGCCCTCATTGAAGAGCACCCCCATCTCACCTGTCCCTCAGAGCTGACACAGAGCACCTCAGAGCAGGACTTGAACTAACAAACAGCAGCTCCGACAGGTCTGTGACCCTGGACATCACTCTGTGTGGCCTCCCTCCACCTGGTCTTCCAGAGACTTCCACTGCACCCGGGGCACCAGGCCTCTGTCTCCAACCACCACCCACCCCTCCTCTCCCTGACTCCTGGGTTCCTCTCATTAGGAGAGGCTTTTCTTGAAGTTGTCTCCCACTCATGGGCCAGATAAAATGATTAGAAAACAAGCCAAAGCTGCAGCCCCTTGTCTATCCTGACTCTCAGGAGCCCACACCTGTTCCTTGGACCTGGCCGGTTCAGCAAGTTCCATTTTCTGCAACTGTGAGCCCCTGAGGGGTGATGATTGGCTGACCTGGGCAGCCTTACGGTGCCGGCCAGCCCTCCCCAGGTGTGCCTGGGTTGAGATCAATATAAATACCACTCCAGGCAGCAAGAGCCCCTGCAGCTGTGCCTGACGCCATTTTCTCTGCCCTGTCAGCAGTCTCGGGGCTGGGCTGGTGGGAGGGAGTGAGAGGCCACGGCTTTGTGGGTGGCCCAGTGTGAGTGGGGCTCTGCTGGACTTTCTGCAGCAGTTGCCAGGCTGCCACCTGCTAAAGAAGAGGATGTGTCACCCATACCTGCTGCTGGAATTTCTCCCTGGGCAGAGGTGAGGAAGGAAAAAAGCAGTGGGGGCAGGGACAGGACGGGTATCTCAGGCAGGGAAATGGAAATCTTCCAGAAGAGCACCCAGGGCCAGGGCCATCCTGGCTGGCCTGCAGGCACCAAGTCAGCTGGCATGCTGTCACTCATGTGGCTCCATGGCCCTTCCTCTAGGCTTTCAAGTCCTTGTATATATTCAGGTGTTTTACCTGGGAAGGGTGGGAACAGTTCAGCAGCAACTGGCCTGGGGCTCAGCTCACGTTCACTCACAGATGCCTCGGCACAGTGCCCCAGCTTTGCAATGAGGACGCTTGTTGTGTGGGGGCTGCTGGCTGAATGGGAGACGATTCCCCACCACTGACCAACTTCAGAATTGTTTACAACTGGAGCAAGGGCCCTGATACGGTTTTCCTCTGAGTAACTGGTGGGTTCTGTTTTTTTTTCTCTTTTTCGTTTTTGGTTCAAGGTAGATTTTATTCCTCTTTTTTGTATTTACAGATATAAGCATGGAAATAATTTATTCATATAAATACATGTATGTGAAGGGAATAATTGTTTTTTCTGTTTTGTTTTTTAAATTTTATTTCTTTTTAATTTTTAATTTTATTTTATATTTTTATACAGCAGGTTCTTATTGGTTATCTATTTTATATATATAAATGTTTACATGCCAATCCCAATCTCTCAACTCCTCCCACCACCACCCCCCCAAGAGCTTTCCCCCCTTGTTGTCCATACGATTGTTGTCTACATCTGTTGCTCTATTTATGCCTTGCAAAACGGTTAATCTGTACAGTTTTTCTAGGTTCCACATATATGCATGAATATACAAGATTTGTTTTTCTCTTTCTGACTTACTTCACTCTGTATGACAGTCTCTAGATCCATCGACGTCTCTACAAATGACCCAATTTCATTCCTTTCATGGCTTAGTAATATTCCATTTTATATATGTACCACATCTTTATGCATTCGTCTGTCTGTGGCCATTTAGGTTGCTTCCATTACCTCGATATTGTAAATAGTGATGCAATGAACATTGCGGTGAATGTCTCTTTTTGATTTATGGTTTTGTCTGGGTATATGTCCAGTACTGGGATTGCTGTATCATATGGTAATTCTATTATTAGTTTCTTAAGAAACTCCATATTGTTCTCCATAGTGACTGTATCAATTTATATTCCCAACAGTAGTGGAAGAGGCTTCCTTTTCTCCACACCCATTCCAGCATTTGTTGTTTGTAGATTTTCAGATGATGCCCATTCTAACAGGTGTGAGGTGATACCTCATTGTTGAGTCCATTTCATTGAGCAAGGGGTAGGTCTTGTCTATTACATATTTGGCTTATGGAACGGTATCTGTGCTAATTTCAATCTCTGGTTTTATGCAGCACCCCAACTCACCTTTCCCCTTAAGCAAGCATAAGTTGCTTTTCTAAACTTGAGACCCTGTTCTGTTTTGTAATTCAGTTCATGTGTAGCCAAGTTTACATTCTGTGCATTAGTGATATCTTATGATGTTTCTTTTTCTGTGTGACTTATTTCACTTAGAATCATCGTGCCTCAATCCACTCATTATGCTGGTACAGGCCTGGTGACACAGATTTCATTGCTGAGTGGTATTCTGTTGTACGTAAGTACCGCAACTTCTTTATCAATTATTTGTTCTCTGGGATATTTAACTTGTACCGTAGAAGAGGTTCCTGTAAACAAAGCCATCCCAAATTTTGGGGTGGCTGTGTCTTTTTGATTTTAATTTCCCTAAGCTATAGGACCATACGTGGAAATGCCCTAGACTCTGTTGCTTTGTTTTTCAGATGTATCAGGAAACACCATACACTTCTCCAGAGTGGCTGTTGGCAATTTACATCCCGCCCATCAGCATAACAAGGCTCCTTTTTCCCCATGGCCTGTCTTGCCTTTCTGGATTTTACACTTTTTTCAGATGGCCCTTTAGACCGGGGGGAAATGACACTTCATAGTAGTTCGGATTTCCATTGCAAGCTTGCTTGGTTTGCCAAAAAGGGCGTATGTGTTTTTTCCTGAATATATTCAGGAACAAACTCATACGTCCTTTTTTGCCAAGTGCATCATTGTCGATGTTCTGCCTCTTTTCCTATGCTTTAAATGCAAATCCAGTTTACCTCCTGAAATCGGTTTCCTGAAATTCTGCCCCGCTTTCAAGTCCACTTTGCAGCCTTACTTCAATATATTTTTGGACGTTATCTGTCATTTATAACTCTGCAGGTTTGTGAATTACAGGGCCCCTGAGCTCCTCTCTTCAACTCGCTTTCTTGTGAGCTGGCCGCAAACCTGCAAGACTGCTTCAGGCCCTAATCTGCTTCTGGCAGGGCACGCTGAGCCTTTGGTTAATTCCTCTTCCTGGTGGGAAATGAGTGTTAAATATGCCTGTCCAGACACCTACCTCACTCTCAACCCCTTGGTGATGTGGGTCCTCTGGTTTGTGGCCACCTTTGCTGGGTTCCTCACCTTTCGATGATGTGGCCCCACTAGTGTGAGGACACTCCTGCCTGCTTCTCATCCACGTGGTTATGCGGGCCCCCTGGTGAGAGTCTGTTCCTGGCTGTGTTCCTCACCCTTCTGTGAGGGAGACCCTCTGCTGATAGGTCACTCCTGCATGGCTGGCACACAATGCCTTGGTGAAGTCAGCTGTGTGGTGGCAGTTGGAGCGTGCTGGGAATCTCCGCCCCCCGGTGATGAGGGCCCTCTGACGTCAGGCCCTAACTGCTGGGCTCCCCAACTTTCCTTAGTGAGCCCAGTGATGCTCGGGCACTCCTCTTAGGTTCCCATCTCCATGGGGATGTGGGCCTTCTGCTCTGACGTTCCAACGGCTGGGTTGATCACAGTTTCATGATGTGGGCTCTCTGGTGTTAGTTCACTGTGGCCTGGATCCCATAGCCTCTGTGTTCTTGGCCGCCTGCTGGGAGGTTCCAACTGCTGGATTCCTCACTTTTTTAATTTTTTGGGCCCTCTGTTGTGAGGATCCTCCTGCCTGCCTCACTCCCAGCCCCTTCGTGATGTGTGTCCTCTGGTTTGAGGCCACATGTGCTGGGTTCCTCACCTTTCAATGATGTGGGACCAATGGTCTTAGGAGACTCCTGCCTGGTTCACATCCCCTTGGTGATGTGGGCCCTCTGTTGAGAGTCTGATCCTGGCTGGGTTCTTCACCCATCTGTGAGGTGGGCCGTCTGCTGTGAGGTCACTCCTCCCTGGCTTGCTCACCTCGCCTTGTGGACATGAGCCCTCTGGTGGCACTTGGAGCCTGCTGGGAGCCTCCTCCCCTCGGTGATGAGGGCCCTCTGGCGTCAGGCCCTAAGAGCTGTGCTCCCCACATTTCGTGATGTGCGCCCAGTGGTGCGAGGACACTCCATTCAGGTTCACATCCCCATTGGGATGTGGGCCTTCTGCTCTGAGGTCCCAACGCCTGGGTTGCTCACAGTTTCATGATGTGGGCTCTCTGCTGTTAGTTCACTCCTGCCTGCATCCCATAGCTTCTGTGCTCTCGGCTGCCTGCAGGGAGGTTCCAACTGCTGGATTCCTCACCTTTCTTATTCTTTGGGCCCTCTGTTTTTAGGCTACTCCTGCCTGCCTCACTCCCATTCCCTTTGTGATATGTGTCCTCTGATTTGAGGCCACATGTGCTGGGTTCTGCACCTTTCAATGATGTGGCCCCACTGGAGGGAAGACAGTCCTGACTGGTTCCCATCCCCTTGCTGATGTGGACCCTCAGGTGAGAGTCTGATCCTGGCTGGGTTCCTCACCCTTCTGTGAGGTGGGCCCTCTGCTGTGAGGTCAGTCATGCCTTTCTGGCACAAGTCACCTTGGCGACGTGGGCCCTCTGGTGGCAGTTGGAGTGTGCTGGGATCCTCCTCCCCTCGGTGATGAGGGCCCTCTTGCCTTAGGCCATAACTGCTGGGCTCCCCACATTTTCTGATGTGCGCCAAGTGAGTGAGGACACTCTTGCCAGGTTCGCATCCCCATGGGGATATGGGCCTTCTGCTCTGAGGTCAAAACGGCTGGCTTGCTCACAGTACCATGATGTGGGCCCTCTGCTGTGAGTTCACTCCGGCAAGGATCCCTTATCATCGGTGCTCTGAGCCGCCTGCTGGGAGGTTCCAACTGCTGGATTCCTCAACTTTTTTATTCTATGTGCCCTCTGTTGTGAGGCTCCTCCTGCCTGCCTCGCTGCCAGCCCCTTGGTGATGACTGTCCTATAGCTTGAGGCCACATGTGCTGCATTCCTCACCTTTCCATGATGTGGCCCCACTCGTGTGAGGACACTCCTGCCTGGTTACCATCCGCTTGGTGAGGTGGGCCCTCTGGCGAGAGTCTAATCCTGGCTAGGTTCCTCAACGTTCTGTGAGGTAGGCCCTCTGCTGTGAGGTCACTCCTGACTGGCTGGCACACGTCACCTTGGAGACGTGAGCCCTCTGGTGGCAGTTGGAGCGTGCAGGGTGCCTCCTCCTCTCGGTGATGACAGCCCTCTGGCGTCAGGCCCTAAATGGTGGGCTCCCCACATTTTCTGATGTGCGCCCAGTGGTGCGAGGACACTCCAGCCAGGTTCCCATTCCCATGGGGATGTGGGCCTTCTGCTCTGTGGTCTCAATGCCTGGGTTGCTCACAGTTTTATGATGTTGGCCCTCTGCTGTGAGTTCACTGTGGCCTGGATCCCATAGCCTCGGTGTTCTGAGCTGCCTGCTGGAAGGTCTAAATGCTGGAATCCTCACGTATTTTATATTATGTGCCCTGTGTTGTGAGGCTACTCCTGCCTGCCTCACTCCAAGGCCCTTTGTGATGTGGGTCCTCTGGTTTGAGGACACATGTGCTGGGTTCCTCACGTTAAGATGATGAGGCCCCACTGGTGTGAGGATAATCCTGACTGGTTCCCATCCCCTTTGTGATGTGGGCCCTCTGGTGAGAGTCTGATCCTGGCTGCGTTCCTCAACCATCTGTGAGGTGGGCCCTCTACTATCAGGTAACTCTTGCCTGGCTTGCTCACCTCGCCTTGTTGACATGAGCCCTCTGGTGGCACTTGGACCCTGCTGGGAGCCTCCTCACCTCTGTGATGAGGGCCCTCTGACGTCAAGCCCTAACTGCTGGGCTCCCCTACTTTTCTTAGTGAGCCCAGTGATGCTCGGGCACTCCTCTTAGGTTCCCATCTCCATGGGGATGTGGGCCTTCTGCTCTGACGTTCCAACGGCTGGGTTGATCACAGTTTCATGATGTGGGCTCTCTGGTGTTAGTTCACTGTGGCCTGGATCCCATAGCCTCTGTGTTCTTGGCCGCCTGCTGGAAGGTTCCAACTGCTGGATTCCTCACTTTTTTAATTTTTTAGGCCCTCTGTTGTGAGGATCCTCCTGCCTGCCTCACTCCCAGTCCCTTCGTGATGTGTGTCCTCTGGTTTGAGGCCACATGTGCTGGGTTCCTCACCTTTCGATGATGTGGGACCAATGGTCTTAGGAGACTCCTGCCTGGTTCACATCCCCTTGGTGATGTGGGCTCTCTGTTGAGAGTCTGATCCTGGCTGGGTTCCTCACCCATCTGTGAGGTGGGCCGTCTGCTGTGAGGTCACTCCTGCCTGGCTTGCTCACCTCGCCTTGTGGACATGAGCCCTCTGGTGGCACTTGGAGCCTGCTGGGAGCCTCCTCCCCTCGGTGATGAGGGCCCTCTGGCGTCAGGCCCTAACGGCTGGGCTCCCCACATTTTGTGATATGCGCCCAGTGGTTCGAAGACACTCCATCCAGGTTCACATACCCATTGGGATGTGGGCCTTCTGTTCTGAGGTCCCAACGGCTGGGTTGTTCACAGTTTCATGATGTGGGCTCTCTGCTGTTAGTTCACTCTGGCCTGGATGCCATAGCCTCTGTGCTCTGGGCCGCCTGCTGGAAGGTTCCAACTGCTCGATTCCTCAACTTTTGTATTCTATGGGGCCTGTGTTGCGATGCTCCTCCTGCCTGCCTCACTCGCATCCCCTTTGTGATGTGGGTCCTCTGGTTTGAGGCCACATATGCTGGGTTCCACAACTTTCAATGATGTGGCCCCACTGGTGTGAGGACACTCCTGCCTGGTTCCCATCCCCTTGGTGATGTGGACCTTCTGGTGACAGTCTTATCCTGGCTGGGTTCCTCACTCTTCTGTGAGGTAGGCCCTCTGCTGTGAGGTCAATCCTACCTGACTTGCACACATCACCTTGGCGACGTGGGCCCTCTGTTGGCACATGGAACCTGGTGGGAGCCTCCTGCCCTCGGTGATGACAGCCCTCTAGCATCAGGCCCTAACTGCTGGGCTCCCCACGTTTTCTGATGTGAGCCCAGTGATGCCAGGACACTCCTGTCAGGTTCCCATCCCCATGGGGATGTGGGCTTTCTGCTCTGAGGTCCCAACGCCTGGGTTGCTCACAGTTTCATGATGTGGGCTCTCTGCTGTTAGTTCACTCCTGCCTGCATCCCATAGCTTCTGTGCTCTCGGCCGCCTGCTGGGAGGTTCCAAATGCTGGATTCCTCACCTTTTTTATTCTTTGGGCCCTCTGTTTTTAGGCTACTCCTACCTGCCTCACTCCCATCCCCTTTGTGATGTATGTCCTCTGATATGAGGCCGCATGTGCTGGGTTCCTCACCTTTCGATGATGTGGCCCCACTGGTGAGAGGATAGTCCTGACTGGTTCCCATCCCCTTGGTGTTGTGGGCCCTCTGGCAAGAGTCTCATCCTACCTCGGTTCCTCACCCTTCTGTGAGATAGACCCTCTGTTGTGAGGTCACTACTGCCTGGCTGGCGCATGCCACCTTGTAGACGTGGGCCCTCTGTTGGCAGTTGGAACCTGCTGGGAGTCTCCTCCCCTCAGTTATGAGGGCCCCCTGGCGTCAGGCCCTAACTGCTGGGCTCCTAACATTTTCTGATATGTGCTAAGTGGTGCGAAGCCACTCCTGCCAGGTTCCCATCCCAATGGGGATGTGGGCCTTCTGTTCTGAGGTCCCAACGGCTGGGCTGCTCACAGGTTCATGATGTGGGCCCTCTGCTGTGAGTTCACTGCGGCCTGGATCCCATAGCCTCGGTGCTCTGGGCCGCTTGCTGGGAGGTTCCAACTGCTGGATTCCTCAACTTTTATATTCTATGGACCCTGTGATGTGAGGCCAGTCCTGCCAGCCTCATTCCGAACCCCTTGGTGATGTGGTTCCTCTGGTTTGAGGCTACATGTGCTGGGATCCTCACCTTTCGATGATGTTGTCCCACTGATGTGGGGACACTCCTGCCTGATTCCCTTCCCCTTGGTGATGTGGGCCCTCTGGTGAGAGTCTGATCCTGGCTGTGTTCCTCACCCTTCTGTGAGGTGGGGCCTCTGCTGTACGGTCACTCCTGCCGGGCTGGCACACATCGCCTTGGTGACGTTGGCCATCTGGTGGCAGCTGGAGCCTGCTGGGAGCCTCCTCCCCTCGGTGATGAGTGCTCTCTAGCATCAGGCCCTAACTTCTGAGCACCCCACGTTTTCTGATGTGAGCCCAGTGACGCCAGGACACTCCTGTCATGTTCCCATCACCATGGGGATGTGGGCCTTCTGCTCTGAGGTCCCAATGTCTGGGTTGCTCACAGTTTCATGATGTGGGCTGTCTGGTGTTAGTTCACTCTGGCTTGGATCCCCTAGCCTCTGTGCTCTGGGCCGCCTGCTGGGAGGTTGCAACTGCTGGATTCCTCACCTTCCTTATTTTTGGGCCCTCTGTTGTGAGGCTCCTCCTGCCTGCCTCACCCCCAGCCCCTTGGTGATGCGTGTCCTATGGTTTGAAGCCACGTGTTCTGGGTTCCTCACCTTTAGATGATGTGGCCCTACTCATGTGAGGACACTCCTGCCTGGTTCCAATCCATTTGGTGATGTGGGCCCTCTGGTGCGAGTCTGATCCTGACTGGGTTCGTCACACTTCTCTGAGGTGGGCCCTCTGCTGTGAGGTCATTTGTGCCTGGTTGGCACACATCGCCTTGGCGACGTCAGCCCTCTGGTGGCCGTTGGAGCCTGCTGGGAGCCTCCTTCCCTTGGTGATGAGGGTCCTCTGGCGTCAGGCTCTAACTGCTGGTCTCCCAAAATTTTCTGATACGTTTTCAGTGGTGCGAGGACACTCCTACCAGATTTATATCCCCATGGGGATGTGGGCCTCCTGCTCTGAGGTCCCAATGGCTGGGTTGCTCAGTTTCATGACATGGGTCCTCTTCTGTGAGTTCACTGTGGCCTGGATCCCATAGCCTCGGTGCTCTGGGCCCCCTGCTGGGAGGTTCCAACTGCTGGATTCCTCACTTTTTTATTCTATGGGCCCAGTGTTGTGAGGCTACTCCTGCCTGCCTCACTCCGAGGCCCTTAGTGATGTGGGTTCTCTGGTTTGAGGACACATGTGCTGAGTACCTCACCTTTCGATGATGTGGCCCCACTGGTGTGAAAACACTCCTGCCTTGTTCCCATCCCCTTGGTGATGTGGGCCCTCTGGTGAGAGTCTGATGTTGGCTGGGTTTCTCACCCTTCTGTGAGGTGGGATCTCTGCTGTGAGGTAACTCCTGCCTGGCTTGCTCACGTTGCCTTGACAACATGAGCCCTCAGGTGGCAGTTGGAGCATGCTGGGAATCTCCTCCCCTCGGTTATGAGAGCTCTGGATAAAACACATATGTCCTTTTTTGCCAAGTGCATTATTTTCCAAGTTCTGTCTCTTTTCCTATGCTTTAAATGCAATTCCTATCTATCTCCTGAAATCGGTTTCCTGCAATTCTGCCCCGCTTTTGAGTCCTCTTGGCAGCCTTACTTCAATATATTTTTGGACGATAGCTGTCATTTATAACTCTGCAGGTTTGTGAATGACAGTGCCCCTGAGCTCCTTTCTTCAACTCGCTTTCTTGTGAGCTGGCCGCAACACCGCAGGATTGCTTCAGGCCCTAGTGTGGTTCCGGCACTGCACTCTGAGCCTTTGGTTAATTCCCCTTCCTGGTGGGAAATGAGAGTTAAATTTGCCCGTCCAGACACCTCCAGCTAGTCTCTCATTGGTTCTCCCTATTCCTGTTCATTTTCCGCAGAAATTGCAAACTGGGCCAAACAGGAGGTTAAAGGCACTGACTCTCCAAGTGGGGAGAGTGTTAGTAAAGCGTCTGTAATGTTGCACCCGAGTACCAGGGGACGAAAACTGAGACACCTTTGAACACGTTTCCTAATCACACGGTGGATCATACTCTGGGTTCCACATGCATGTTTTAGCTGAAGGAAGAATCCCTTAAACCTGGAGAGTTGAGACCCATGGAATGGGTATCATGCAATATGACTTCAAAGGGTCTGCATTTGCTCACCGATCCTCACCAATCCTATCACTGCTGCGTTTATGCCGCTGTACACACGCTTGATTCTCTTTCGGAGACATATAAATCCATAGGTTTTAAGATTCTTACTAGTCAGGTATATTCTTAGGCGTTTAATATGGGGTGTTGAGTCCACTTCGTTGAGCAAGGAGTAGCTCTTGTCTATTACATATTTGGCTTATGGAACGGTATCTGTGCTAATTTCAATCTCTGGTTTTATGCAGCACCCCAACTCACCTTTCCCCTTAAGCAAGCATAAGTTGGTTTTCTACATTTGAGACCCTGTTCTGTTTTGTAATTCAGTTCCTGTGTAGCCAAGTTTACATTCCGTGTAGTAGTGATATCTTATGATGTTTCTTTTTCTCTGTGACTTATTTCACTTAGAATCATCATACCTGAATCCACTCGTCATGCTGCTACCAGCCTGATGACATAGATTTCATTGCTGAGTGATATTGCATTGTACGTAAGTACCACAACTTCTTTATCCATTTTTCGCTTTCTGTGATATTGAACTTGTACCCTAAACGAGGTTCTTGTAAACAGAACCGTCCCAAACTTTGGGGTGGCTGTGTCTTTTTGATTTTAATTTCCCTAAGCTATAGGACCATAAGTGAAAGTGCCCCAGGCTCTGTTGCTTTGTTTTGTAGATGTTTCAGGAAACACGATACACTTCTCCAGAGTGGCTGTTGGCAATTTACATCCCGCCCATCAGCATAACAAGGCTCCCAGTTCTCCATGGCCTGTCCTGCCTTTCTGGATTTTACACTTTTTTCAGATGGCCCTTTTGACCGGGGGGCAGTGAGACTTCATTGTAGTGTAGATTTCCTTTGCAAGCTTGCTTGGTTGGCCAAAAAGGGCGTATGCGTTTTTTCCTGAATATATTCAGGAAAAAACGCATACGCCCTTTTTGGCCAAGTGCAACATTGTGGACGTTCTCCCTCTTTTCCTATGCTTTACATGCAATTCCAGTCTACCTCCTGAAATCGGTTTCCTCCAATTCTGCCCCGCTTTCAAGTCCTCTTGGCAGCCTTACTTCAATATATTTTTGGACGATAGCTGTCATTTATAACTCTGCAGGTTTGTGAATGACAGTGCCCCTGAGCTCCTTTCTTCAACTCGCTTTCTTGTGAACTGGCCGCAACACCGCAGGATTGCTTCAGGCCCTAGTGTGGTTCCATCATGGCACGCTGAGCCTTTGGTTAATTCCTCTTCCTGGTGGGAAATGAGAGTTAAATTTGCCCGTCCAGACACCTCCAGCTAGTCGCACATTGGTTCTCCCTATTCCTGTTCATTTTCCGCAGAAATTGCAAACTGGGCCAAACAGGAGGTTAAAGGCACTGACTCTCCAGGTGGGGAGAGTGTTAGTAAAGCGTCTGGAATGTTGAACCCGAGTACCGGGGGACGAAAACTGAGACACCTTTGAACACGTTTCCCAATCACACGGTGGATCATAGTCTGGGTTCCACATGCATGTTTTAGCTGAAGGAAGAATCCCTTAAACCTGGAGAGTTGAGACCCATGGAATGGGTACCATGCAATATGACTTCAAAGGGTCTGCATTTGCTCACCGATACTCACCAACCCTATCACTGCTGCGTTTATGCCACTGTACACACGCTTGATTCTCTTTCGGAGACATATAAATCCATAGGTTTTAAGATTCTTACTAGTCAGGTATATTCTTAGGCGTTTAATATGGGGTGTTGAGTCCACTTCGTTGAGCAAGGAGTAGCTCTTGTCTATTACATATTTGGCTTATGGAACGGTATCTGTGCTAATTTCAATCTCTGGTTTTATGCAGCACCCCAACTCACCTTTCCCCTTAAGCAAGCATAAGTTGGTTTTCTACATGTGAGACCCTGCTCTGTTTTGTAATTCAGTTCCTGTGTAGCCAAGTTTACATTCCGTGTAATAGTGATATCTTAAGATGTTTCTTTTTCTGTGTGACTTATTTCACTTAGAATCATCGTACCTGAATCCACTCATTATGCTGCTACGGGGCTGATGACATAGATTTCATTGCTGAGTGATATTGCATTGTACGTAAGTACCACAACTTCTTTATCCATTTTTCGCTTTCTGCGATATTGAACTTGTACTGTAAACGAGGTTCTTGTAAACAGAGCCGTCCCAAACTTTGGGGTGGCTGTGTCTTTTTGATTTTAATTTCCCTAAGCTATAGGACCATAAGTGGAAGTGCCCTAGGCTCTGTTGCTTTGTTTTGTAGATGTTTCAGGAAACACCATACACTTCTCCAGAGTGGCTGTTGGCAATTTACATCCCTCCCATCAGCATCACAAGGCTCCCAGTTCTCCATGGCCTGTCCTGCCTTTCTGGATTTTACACTTTTTTCAGATGGCCCTTTTGACCGGGGGGCAGTGAGACTTCATTTTAGTGCAGATTTCCTTTGCAAGCTTGCTTGGTTGGCCAAAAAGTGCGTATGCGTTTTTTCCTGAATATATTCAGGAAAAAACGCATACGCCCTTTTTGGCCAAGTGCATCATTGTGGACGTTCTGCCTCTTTTCCTATGCTTTACATGCAATTCCAGTCTACCTCCTGAAATCGGTTTCCTGCAATTCTGCCCCGCTTTCAAGTCCTCTTGGCAGCCTTACTTCAATATATTTTTGGACGATAGCTGTCATTTATAACTCTGCAGGTTTGTGAATGACAGTGCCCCTGAGCTCCTTTCTTCAACTCGCTTTCTTGTGAGCTGGCCGCAACACCGCAGGATTGCTTCAGGCCCTAGTGTTTTTCCGGCATGGCACGCTGAGCCTTTGGTTAATTCCTCTTCCTGGTGGGAAATGAGAGTTAAATTTGCCCGTCCAGACACCTCCAGCTAGTCTCTCATTGGTTCTCCCTATTCCTGTTCATTTTCCGCAGAAATTGCAAACTGGGCCAAACAGGAGGTTAAAGGCACTGACTCTCCAAGTGGGGAGAGTGTTAGTAAAGCATCTGCAATGTTGCACCCGAGTACCAGGGTACGAAAACTGAGACACCTTTGAACACGTTTCCCGATCACACGGTGGATCATACTCTGGGTTCCACATGCGTGTTTTAGCTGAAGGAAGAATCCCTTAAACCTGGAGAGTTGAGACCCATGGAATGGATACCATGCAATATGACTTCAAAGGGTCTGCATTTGCTCACCGATCCTCAACAATCCTATCACTGCTGCGTTTATGCCGCTGTACACACGCTTGATTCTCTTTCGGAGACATATAAATCCATAGGTTTTAAGATTCTTACTAGTCAGGTATATTCTTAGGCGTTTAATATGGGGTGTTGAGTCCACTTCGTTGAGCAAGGAGTAGCTCTTGTCTATTACATATTTGGCTTATGGAACGGTATCTGTGCTAATTTCAATGTCTGGTTTTATGCAGCACCCCAACTCACCTTTCCCCTTAAGGAAGCATAAGTTGGTTTTCTACATTTGAGACCCTGTTCTGTTTTGTAATTCAGTTCCTGTGTAGCCAAGTTTACATTCCGTGTAGTAGTGATATCTTATGATATTTCTTTTTCTGTGTGACTTATTTCACTTAGAATCATCGTACCTGAATCCACTCGGCATGCTGCTACGGGCCTGATGACATAGATTTCATTGCTGAGTGATATTGCATTGTACGTAAGTACCACAACTTCTTTATCCATTTTTCACTTTCTGTGATATTGAACTTGTACCGTAAACGAGGTTCTTGTAAACAGAACAGTCCCAAACATTGGGGTGGCTGTGTGTTTTTGATTTTAATTTCCCTAAGCTATAGGACCATAAGTGGAAATGCCCTAGGCTCTGTTGCTTTGTTTTGTAGGTGTTTCAGGAAACACCATACACTTCTCCAGAGTGGCTGTTGGCAATTTACATCCCGCCCATCAGCATAACAAGGCTCCCAGTTCTCCATGGCCTGTCCTGCCTTTCTGGATTTTACAGATTTTTCAGATGGCCCTTTTGACCGGGGGGCAGTGAGACTTCATTGTAGTGCAGATTTCCTTTGCAAGCTTGCTTGGTTGGCCAAAAAGGGCGTATGCGTTTTTTCCTGAATATATTCAGGAAAAAACGCATACGCCCTTTTTGGCCAAGTGCATCATTGTGGACGTTCTGCCTCTTTTCCTATGCTTTACATACAATTCCAGTCTACCTCCTGAAATCGGTTTCCTGCAATTCTGCCCCGCTTTCAAGTCCTCTTGGCAGCCTTACTTCAATATATTTTTGGACGATAGCTGTCATTTATAACTCTGCAGGTTTGTGAATGACAGTGCCCCTGAGCTCCTTTCTTCAACTCGCTTTCTTGTGAGCTGGCCGCAACACAGCAGGATTGCTTCAGGCCCTAGGTTGGTTCCGGCACGGCACGCTGAGCCTTTGGTTAATTCCTCTTCCTGGTGGGAAATGAGAGTTAAATTTGCCCGTCCAGACACCTCCAGCTAGTCTCTCATTCGTTCTCCCTATTCCTGTTCATTTTCCGCAGAAATTGCAAACTGGGCCAAACAGGAGGTTAAAGGCACTGACTCTCCAAGTGGGGAGAGTGTTAGTAAAGCGTCTGGAATGTTGCACCCGAGTACCAGGGGACGAAAACTGAGACACCTTTGAACACGTTTCCCGATCACACGGTGGATCATACTCTGGGTTCCACGTATGTTTTAGCTGAAGGAAGAATCCCTTAAACCTGGAGAGTTGAGACCCATGGAATGGGTACCATGCAATATGACTTCAAAGGGTCTGCATTTGCTCACCGATCCTCACCAATCCTATCACTGCTGTGTTTATGCCGCTGTACACACGCTTGATTCTCTTTCGGAGACATATAAATCCATAGGTTTTAAGATTCTTACTAGTCAGGTATATTCTTAGGCGTTTAATATGTGGTGTTGAGTCCACTTCGTTGAGCAAGGAGTAGCTCTTGTCTATTACATATTTGGCTTATGGAACGATATCTGTGCTAATTTCAATCTCTGGTTTTATGCAGAACCCCAACTCACCGTTCCCCTTAAGCAAGCATAAGTTGGTTTTCTACATTTGAGACCCTGTTCTGTTTTGTAATTCAGTTCCTGTGTAGCCAAGTTTACATTCCGTGCAGTAGTGATATCTTATGATGTTTCTTTTTCTGTGTGACTTATTTCACTTAGAATCATCGTACCTGAATCCACTCATTATGCTGCTACGGGCCTGATGACATAGATTTCATTGCTGAGTGATATTACATTGTACGTAATACCACAACTTCTTTATCCATTTTTCGCTTTCTGCGATATTGAACTTGTACCGTAAACGAGGTTCTTGTAAACAGAGCCGTCCCAAACTTTGGGGTGGCTGTGTCTTTTTGATTTTAATTTCCCTAAGCTATAGGACCATAAGTGGAAGTGTCCTAGGCTCTGTTGCTTTGTTTTTAAGATGTTTCAGGAAACACCATACACTTCTCCAGAGTGGCTGTTGGCAATTTACATCCCGCCCATCAGCATAACAAGGCTCCCAGTTCTTCATGGCCTGTCCTGCCTTTCTGGATTTTACACATTTTTCAGATGGCCCTTTTGACCGGGGGGCAGTGACACTTCATTGTAGTGCAGATTTCCTTTGCAAGCTTGCTTGGTTGGCCAAAAAGGGCGTACACGTTTTTTCCTGAATATATTCAGTAAAAAACGCATACGCCCTTTTTGGCCAAGTGCATCATTGTGGACGTTCTGCCTCTTTTCCTATGCTTTACATGCAATTCCAGTCTACCTCCTGAAATCGGTTTCCTGCAATTCTGCCCCGCTTTCAAGTCCTCTTGGCAGCCTTACTTCAATATATTTTTGGACGATAGCTGTCATTTATAACTCTGCAGGTTTGTGAATGACAGTGCCCCTGAGCTCCTTTCTTCAACTCGCTTTCTTGTGAGCTGGCCGCAACACCGCAGGATTGCTTCAGGCCCTAGTGTGGTACCGGCATGGCACGCTGAGCCTTTGGTTAATTCCTCTTCCTGGTGGGAAATGAGAGTTAAATTTGCCCGTCCAGACACCTCCAGCTAGTCTCTCATTAGTTCTCCCTATTCCTGTTCAGTTTCCTCAGAAATTGCAAACTGGGCCAAACAGGAGTTTAAAAGCACTGACTCTCCAAGTGGGGAGAGTGTTAGTAAAGCGTCTGGAATGTTGCACCCGAGTACCAGGGGACGAAAACTGTGGTACCTTTGAACACGTTTCCCAATCACATGGTGGATCATACTCTGGGTTCCACATTCATGTTTTAGCTGAAGGAAGAATCCCTTAAACCAGGAGAGTTGAGACCCATGGAATGGGTACCATGCAATATGACTTCAAGGAGTATGCATTTTCTCACCAATCCTCAGCAATCCTATCACTGCTGCGTTTATGCCGCTGTACACACGCTTGATTCTCTTTCGGAGACATATAAATCCATAGGTTTTAAGATTCTTACTAGTAAGGTATATTCTTAGGGTTTTAATATGGGGTGTTGAGTCCACTTCGTTGAGCAAGGAGTAGCTCTTGTCTATTACATATTTGGCTTATGGAACGGTATCTGTGCTAATTTCAATCTCTGGTTTTATGCAGCACCCCAACTCACCTTTCCCCTTAAGCAAGCATAAGTTGGTTTTCTACATTTGAGACCCTGTTCTGTTTTGTAATTCAGTTCTTGTGTAGCCAAGTTTACATTCCGTGTAGTGGTGATATCTTATGATGTTTCTTTTTCTGTATGACTTATTTCACTTAGAATCATCGTACCTGAATCCACTCATTATGTTGCTACGGGCCTGATGACATAGATGTCATTGCTGAGTGATATTGCATTGTACGTAAGTATCACAACTTCTTTATCCATTTTTCGCTTTCTGCGATATTGAACTTGTACCGTAAACGAGGTTCTTGTAAACAGAGCCGTCACAAACTTCGGGGTGGCTGTGTCTTTTTGATTTTAATTTCCCTAAGCTATAGGACCATAAGTGGAAGTGTCCTAGGCTCTGTTGCTTTGTTTTTAAGATGTTTCAGGAAACACCATACACTTCTCCAGAGTGCCTGTTGGCAATTTACATCCCGCCCATCAGCATAACAAGGCTCCCAGTTCTCCATGGCCTGTCCTGCCTTTCTGGATTTTACACATTTTTCAGATGGCCCTTTTGACCGGGGGGCAGTGACACTTCATTGTAGTGCAGATTTCCTTTGCAAGCTTGCTTGGTTGGCCAAAAAGTGCGTATGCGTTTTTTCCTGAATATATTCAGGTAAAAACGCATATGGTCTTTTTGGCCAAGTGCATCATTGTGGACGTTCTGCCTCTTTTCCTATGCTTTACATGCAATTCCAGTCTACCTCCTGAAATCGGTTTCCTGCAATTCTGCCCCGCTTTCAAGTCCTCTTGGCAGCTTTACTTCAATATATTTTTGGACGATAGCTGTCATTTATAACTCTGCAGGTTTGTGAATGACAGTGCCCCTGAGCTCCTTTCTTCAACTCGCTTTCTTGTGAGCTGGCCGCAACACCGCAGGATTGTTTCAGGCCCTAGTGTTTTTCCGGCATGGCACGCTGAGCCTTTGGTTAATTCCTCTTCCTGGTGGGAAATGAGAGTTAAATTTGCCCGTTCAGACACCTCCAGCTAGTCTCTCATTGGTACTCCCTATTCCTGTTCATTTTCCGCAGAAATTGCAAACTGGGACAAACAGGAGGTTAAAGGCACTGACTCTCCAAGTGGGGAGAGTGTTAGTAAAGCTTCTGGAATGTTGCACCCGAGTACCAGGGGACGAAAACTGAGACACCTTTGAACACGTTTCCCGATCACACGGTGGATCATACTCTGGGTTCCACATGCATGTTTTAGCTGAAGGAAGAATCCCTTAAACCTGGAGAGTTGAGACCCATGGAATGGGTACCATGCAATATGACTTCAAAGGGTCTGCATTTGCTCATCGATCCTCACCAATCCTATCACTGCTGCATTTATGCCGCTGTACACACGCTTGATTCTCCTTCGGAGACATATAAATCCATAGGTTTTAAGATTCTTACTAGTCAGGTATATTCTTAGGCGTTTAATATGCAGTGTTGAGTCCACTTCGTTGAGCAAGGAGTAGCTCTTGTCTATTACATATTTGGCTTATGGAACGGTATCTGTGCTAATTTCAATCTCTGGTTTTATGCAGCACCCCAACTCACCTTTCCCCTTAAGGAAGCATAAGTTGGTTTTCTACATTTGAGACCCTGTTCTGTTTTGTAATTCAGTTCCTGTGTAGCCAAGTTTACATTCCGTGTAGTAGTGATATCTTATGATGTTTCTTTTTCTGTGTGACTTATTTCACTTAGAATCATCGTACCTGAATCCACTCATTATGCTGCTACGGGCCTGATGACATAGATTTCATTGCTGAGTGATATTACATTGTACGTAAGTACCACAACTTCTTTATCCATTTTTCGCTTTCTGCGATATTGAACTTGTACCGTAAACGAGGTTCTTGTAAACAGAGCCGTCCCAAACTTCGGGGTGGCTGTGTCTTTTTTATTTTAATTTCCCTAAGCTATAGGACCATAAGTGGAAGTGCCCTAGGCTCTGTTGCTTTGTTTTGTAGATGTTTCAGGAAACACCATACACTTCTCCAGAGTGGCTGTTGGCAATTTACATCCCGCCCATCAGCATAACAAGGCTCCCAGTTCTCCATGGCCTGTCCTGCCATTCTGGATTTTACACTTTTTTCAGATGGCCCTTTTGACCAGGGGGCAGTGAGACTTCATTGTAGTGCAGATTTCCTTTGCAAGCTTGCTTGGTTGGCCAAAAAGGGCGTATGCGTTTTTTCCTGAATATATTCAGGAAAAAACGCATACGCCCTTTTTGGCCAAGTGCATCATTGTGGACGTTCTGCCTCTTTTCCTATGCTTTACATGCAATTCCAGTCTACCTCCTGAAATTGGTTTCCTGCAATTCTGCCCCGCTTTCAAGTCCTCTTGGCAGCCTTACTTCAATATATTTTTGGACGATAGCTGTCATTTATAACTCTGCAGGTTTGTGAATGACAGTGCCCCTGAGCTCCTTTCTTCAACTCGCTTTCTTGTGAGCTGGCCGCAACACCGCAGGATTGTTTCAGGCCCTAGTGTTTTTCCGGCATGGCACGCTGAGCCTTTGGTTAATTCCTCTTCCTGGTGGGAAATGAGAGTTAAATTTGCCCGTTCAGACACCTCCAGCTAGTCTCTCATTGGTTCTCCCTATTCCTGTTCATTTTCCGCAGAAATTGCAAACTGGGCCAAACAGGAGGTTAAAGGCACTGACTCTCCAAGTGGGGAGAGTGTTAGTAAAGCGTCTGGAATGTTGCACCCGAGTACCAGGGGACGAAAACTGAGACACCTTTGAACACGTTTCCCAATCACACGGTCGATCATACTCTGGGTTCCACATGCATGTTTTAGCTGAAGGAAGAATCCCTTAAACCTGGAGAGTTGAGACCCATGGAATGGGTACCATTCAATATGACTTCAAAGGGTCTGCATTTGCTCACCGATCCTCACCAATCCTATCACTGCTGCGTTTATGCCGCTGTACACACGCTTGATTCTCTTTCGGAGACATATAAATCCATAGGTTTTAAGATTCTTACTAGTCAGGTATATTCTTAGGCGTTTAATATGGGGTGTTGAGTCCACTTCGTTGAGCAAGGAGTAGCTCTTGTCTATTACATATTTGGCTTATGGAACGATATCTGTGCTAATTTCAATCTCTGGTTTTATGCAGCACCCCAACTCACCTTTCACCTTAAGCAAGCATAAGTTGGTTTTCTACATTTGAGACCCTGCTCTGTTTTGTAATTCAGTTCCTGTGTAGCCAAGTTTACATTCCGTGTAGTAGTGATATCTTATGATGTTTCTTTTTCTGTGTGACTTATTTCACTTAGAATCATCGTACCTGAATCCACTCATTATGCTGCTACGGGCCTGATGACATAGATTTCATTGCTGAGTGATATTACATTGTACGTAAGTACCACAACTTCTTTATCCATTTTTTGCTTTCTGCGATATTGAACTTGTACCGTAAACGAGGTTCTTGTAAACAGAGCCGTCCCAAACTTTGGGGTGGCTGTGTCTTTTTGATTTTAATTTCCCTAAGCTATAGGACCATAAGTGGAAGTGTCCTAGGCTCTGTTGCTTTGTTTTTAAGATGTTTCAGGAAACACCATACACTTCTCCAGAGTGGCTGTTGGCAATTTACATCCCGCCCATCAGCATAACAAGGCTCCCAGTTCTCCATGGCCTGTCCTGCCTTTCTGGATTTTACACTTTTTTCAGATGGCCCTTTTGACCGGGGGGCAGTGAGACTTCATTGTAGTGCAGATTTCCTTTGCAAGCTTGCTTGGTTGGCCAAAAAGGGCGTATGCGTTTTTTCCTGAATATATTCAGGTAAAAACGCATAAGGTCTTTTTGGCCAAGTGCATCATTGTGGACGTTCTGCCTATTTTCCTATGCTTTACATGCAATTCCAGTCTACCTCCTGAAATCGGTTTCCTGCAATTCTGCCCCGCTTTCAAGTCCTCTTGGCAGCCTTACTTCAATATATTTTTGGACGATAGCTGTCATTTATAACTCTGCAGGTTTGTGAATGACAGTGCCCCTGAGCTCCTTTCTTCAACTCGCTTTCTTGTGAGCTGGCCGCAACACCGCAGGATTGTTTCAGGCCCTAGTGTTTTTCCGGCATGGCACGCTGAGCCTTTGGTTAATTCCTCTTCCTGGTGGGAAATGAGAGTTAAATTTGCCCGTTCAGACACCTCCAGCTAGTCTCTCATTGGTTCTCCCTATTCCTGTTCATTTTCCGCAGAAATTGCAAACTGGGCCAAACAGGAGGTTAAAGGCACTGACTCTCCAAGTGGGGAGAGTGTTAGTAAAGCGTCTGGAATGTTGCACCCGAGTACCAGGGGACGAAAACTGAGACACCTTTGAACACGTTTCCCAATCACACGGTGGATCATACTCTGGGTTCCACATGCATGTTTTAGCTGAAGGAAGAATCCCTTAAACCTGGAGAGTTGAGACCCATGGAATGGGTACCATGCAATATGGCTTCAAAGAGTATGCATTTGCTCACTGATCCTCACCAATCCTATCACTGCTGCGTTTATGCCGCTGTACACACGCTTGATTCTCCTTCGGAGACATATAAATCCATAGGTTTTAAGATTCTTACTAGTCAGGTATATTCTTAGGCGTTTAATATGCAGTGTTGAGTCCACTTCGTTGAGCAAGGAGTAGCTCTTGTCTATTACATATTTGGCTTATGGAACGGTATCTGTGCTAATTTCAATCTCTGGTTTTATGCAGCACCCCAACCCACATTTCCCCTTAAGGAAGCATAAGTTGGTTTTCTACATTTGAGACCCTGTTCTGTTTTGTAATTCAGTTCCTGTGTAGCCAAGTTTACATTCCGTGTAGTAGTGATATCTTATGATGTTTCTTTTTCTGTGTGACTTATTTCACTTAGAATAATCGTACCTGAATCCACTCATTATGCTGCTACGGGCCTGATGACATAGATTTCATTGCTGAGTGATATTACATTGTACATAAGTACCACAACTTCTTTATCCATTTTTCGCTTTCTGCGATATTGAACTTGTACCGTAAACGAGGTTCTTGTAAACAGAGCCGTCCCAAACTTCGGGGTGGCTGTGTCTTTTTGATTTTAATTTCCCTAAGCTATAGGACCATAAGTGGAAGTGCCCTAGGCTCTGTTGCTTTGTTTTGTAGATGTTTCAGGAAACACCATACACTTCTCCAGAGTGGCTGTTGGCAATTTACATCCCGCCCATCAGCATAACAAGGCTCCCAGTTCTCCATGGCCTGTCCTGCCTTTCTGGATTTTACACTTTTTTCAGATGGCCCTTTTGACCTGGGGGCAGTGAGACTTCATTGTAGTGCAGATTTCCTTTGCAAGCTTGCTTGGTTGGCCAGAAAGGGCGTATGCGTTTTTTCCTGAATATATTCAGGAAAAAACGCATACGGTCTTTTTGGCCAAGTGTATCATTGTGGACGTTCTGCCTCTTTTCCTATGCTTTACATGCAATTCCAGTCTACCTCCTGAAATCAGTTTCCTGCAATTCTGCCCCGCTTTCAAGTACTCTTGGCAGCCTTACTTCAATATATTTTTGGATGATAGCTGTCATTTATAACTCTGCAGGTTTGTGAATGACAGTGCCCCTGAGCTCCTTTCTTCAACTCGCTTTCTTGTGAGCTGGCCGCAACACAGCAGGATTGCTTCAGGCCCTAGTGTGGTTCCGGCCCGGCAAGCAGAGCCTTTGGTTAATTCCTCTTCCTGGTGGGAAATGAGAGTTAAATTTGCACGTCCAGACACCTCCAGCTAGTCTCTCATTAGTTCTCCCTATTCCTGTTCAGTTTCCTCAGAAATTGCAAACTGGGCCAAACAGGAGTTTAAAGGCAGTGACTCTCCAAGTGGGGAGAGTGTTAGTAAAGCGTCTGCAATGTTGCACCCGAGTACCAGGGGACGAAAACTGAGATACCTTTGAACACGTTTCCCAATCACATGGTGGATCATACTCTGGGTTCCACATGCATGTTTTAGCTGAAGGAAGAATCCCTTAAACCAGGAGAGTTGAGACCCATGGAATGGGTACCATGCAATATGACTTCAAAGAGTATGCATTTTCTCACCGATCCTCACCAATCCTATCACTGCTGCGTTTATGCCGCTGTACACACGCTTGATTCTCTTTCGGAGACATATAAATCCATAGGTTTTAAGATTCTTACTAGTCAGGTATATTCTTAGGCGTTTAATATGGGGTGTTGAGTCCACTTCGTTGAGCAAGGAGTAGCTCTTGTCTATTACATATTTGGCTTATGGAACGGTATCTGTGCTAATTTCAATCTCTGGTTTTATGCAGCACCCCAACTCACCTTTCCCCTTAAGCAAGCATAAGTTGGTTTTCTACATTTGAGACCCTGTTCTGTTTTGTAATTCAGTTCTTGTGTAGCCAAGTTTACATTCCGTGTAGTGGTGATATCTTATGATGTTTCTTTTTCTGTATGACTTATTTCACTTAGAATCATCGTACCTGAATCCACTCATTATGCTGCTACGGGCCTGATGACATAGATGTCATTGCTGAGTGATATTGCATTGTACGTAAGTACCACAACTTCTTTATCCATTTTTCGCTTTCTGCGATATTGAACTTGTACCGTAAACGAGGTTCTTGTAAACAGAGCCGTCCCAAACTTCGGGGTGGCTGTGTCTTTTTGATTTTAATTTCCCTAACCTATAGGACCATAAGCGGAAGTGCCCTAGGCTCTGTTGCTTTGTTTTTTAGATGTTTCAGGAAACACCATACACTTCTCCAGAGTGGCTGTTGGCAATTTACATCCCGCCCATCAGCATAACAAGGCTCTCATGTCTCCATGGCCTGTCCTGCCTTTCTGGATTTTACATTTTTTTTAGATGGCCCTTTTGACCAGGGGGCAGTGAGACTTCATTGTAGTGCAGATTTCCTTTGCAAGCTTGCTTGGTTGGCCAAAAAGTGCGTATGCGTTTTTTCCTGAATATATTCAGGAAAAAACGCATACGCCCTTTTTGGCCAAGTGCATCATTTTGGACGTTCTGCCTCTTTTCCTATGCTTTACATGCAATTCCAGTCTACCTCCTGAAATCGGTTTCCTGCAATTCTGCCCCGCTTTCAAGTCCTCTTGGCAGCCTTACTTCAATATATTTTTGGACGATAGCTGTCACTTATAACTCTGCAGGTCTGTGAATGACAGTGCCCCTGAGCTCCTTTCTTCAACTCGCTTTCTTGTGAGCTGGCCGCAACACCGCAGGATTGCTTCAGGCCCTAGTGTGGTTCCGGCATGGCACGCTGAGCCTTTGGTTAATTCCTCTTCCTGGTGGGAAATGAGAGTTAAATTTGCCCGTCCAGACACCTCCAGCTAGTCTCTCATTGGTTCTCCCTATTCCTGTTCATTTTCCGCAGAAATTGCAAACTGGGCCAAACAGGAGGTTAAAGGCACTGACTCTCCAAGTGGGGAGAGTGTTAGTAAAGCGTCTGGAATGTTGCACCCGAGTACCAGGGGATGAAAACTGAGACAACTTTGAACACGTTTCCCAATCACACGGTGGATCATAGGCTGGGTTCCACATGCATGATTTAGCTGAAGGAAGAATCCCTTAAACCTGGAGAGTTGAGACCCATGGAATGGGTACCCTGCAATATGACTTCAAAGGGTCTGCATTTGCTCACCGATCCTCACCTATCCTATCACTGCTGCGTTTATGCCGCTGTACACACGCTTGATTCTCTTTCGGAGACATATAAATCCATAGGTTTTAAGATTCTTACTAGTCAGGTATATTCTTAGGCGTTTAATATGGGGTGTTGAGTCCACTTCGTTGAGCAAGGAGTAGCTCTTGTCTATTACATATTTGGCTTATGGAACGGTATCTGTGCTAATTTCAATTTCTGGTTTTATGCAGCACCCCAACTCACCTTTCCCCTTAAGCAAGCATAAGTTGGTTTTCTACATTTGAGACCCTGTTCTGTTTTGTAATTCAGTTCCTGTGTAGCCAAGTTTACATTCCGTGTAGTAGTGATATCTTATGATGTTTCTTTTTCTGTGTGACTTGTTTCACTTAGAATCATCGTACCTGAATCCACTCATTATGCTGCTACGGGCCTGATGACATAGATTTCATTGCTGAGTGATATTGCATTGTATGTAAGTACTACAACTTCTTTATCCATTTTTCGCTTTCTGCAATATTGAACTTGTACCGTAAACGAGGTTCTTGTAAACAGAGCCGTCCCAAACTTTGGGGTGGCTGTGTCTTTTTGATTTTAATTTCCCTAAGCTATAGGACCATAAGTGGAAGTGCCCTAGGCTCTGTTGCTTTGTTTTTTAGATGTTTCAGGAAACACCATACACTTCTCCAGAGTGGCTGTTGGCAATTTACATCCCGCCCATCAGCATAACAAGGCTCCCAGTTCTCCATGGCCTGTCCTGCCTTTCTGGATTTTACACTTTTTTCAGATGGCCCTTTTGACCTGGGGGCAGTGAGACTTCATTGTAGTGCAGATTTCCTTTGCAAGCTTGCTTGGTTGGCCTAAAAGTGCGTATGCGTTTTTTCCTGAATATATTCAGGAAAAGACGCATACGCCCTTTTTGTCCAAGTGCATCATTGTGGACGTTCTGCCTCTTTTCCTATGCTTTACATGCAATTCCAGTCTACCTCCTGAAATCGGTTTCCTGCAATTCTGCCCCGCTTTCAAGTCCTCTTGGCAGCCTTACTTCAATATATTTTTGGACGATAGCTGTCATTTTTAACTCTGCAGGTCTGTGAATGACAGTGCCCCTGAGCTCCTTTCTTCAACTCGCTTTCTTGTGAGCTGGCCGCAACACCGCAGGATTGTTTCAGGCCCTAGTGTTTTTCCGGCATGGCACGCTGAGCCTTTGGTTAATTCCTCTTCCTGGTGGGAAATGAGAGTTAAATTTGCCCGTCCAGACACCTCCAGCTAGTCTCTCATTGGTTCTCCCTATTCCTGTTCATTTTCCGCAGAAATTGCAAACTGGGACAAACAGGAGGTTAAAGGCACTGACTCTCCAAGTGGGGAGAGTGTTAGTAAAGCGTCTGGAATGTTGCACCCGAGTACCAGGTTACGAAAACTGATACACCTTTGAACACGTTTCCCAATCACACGGTGGATCATACTCTGGGTTCCACATGCATGTTTTAGCTGAAGGAAGAATCCCTTAAAACTGGAGAGTTGAGACCCATGGAATGGGTAACATGCAATATGACTTCAAAGGGTCTGCATTTGCTGACCGAACCTCACCAATCCTATCACTGCTGCGTTTATGTCACTGTACACATGCTTGATTCTCTTTCGGAGACATATAAATCCATAGGTTTTAAGATTCTTACTAGTCAGGTATATTCTTAGGCGTTTAATATGGGTTGTTGAGTCCACTTCGTTGAGCAAGGAGTAGCTCTTGTCTATTACATATTTGGCTTATGGAACGGTATCTGTGCTAATTTCAATCTCTGGTTTTATGCAGCACCGCAACTCACCTTTCCCCTTAAGCAAGCATAAGTTGGTTTTCTACATTTGAGACCCTGTTCTGTTTTGTAATTCAGTTCCTGTGTACTCAAGTTTACATTCCGTGTAGTAGTGATATTTTATGATGTTTCTTTTTCTGTGTGACTTGTTTCACTTAGAATCATCGTACCTGAATCCACTCATTATGCTGCTACAGGCCTGATGACATAGATTTCATTGCTGAGTGATATTGCATTGTATGTAAGTACTACAACTTCTTTATCCATTTTTCGCTTTCTGCAATATTGAACTTGTACCGTAAACGAGGTTCTTGTAAACAGAGCCGTCCCAAACTTTGGGGTGGCTGTGTCTTTTTGATTTTAATTTCCCTAAGCTATAGGACCATAAGTGGAAGTGCCCTAGGCTCTGTTGCTTTGTTTTGTAGATGTTTCAGGAAACACCATACACTTCTCCAGAGTGGCTGTTGGCAATTTACATCCCGCCCATCAGCATAACAAGGCTCCCAGTTCTCCATGGCCTGTCCTGCCTTTCTGCATTTTACACTTTTTTCAGATGGCCCTTTTGACCGGGGGGCAGTGAGACTTCATTGTAGTGCAGATTTCCTTTGCAAGCTTGCTTGGTTGGCCTAAAAGTGCGTATGTGTTTTTTCCTGAATATATTCAGGAAAAAACGCATACGCACTTTTTGGCCAAGTGCATCATTGTGGACGTTCTGCCTCTTTTCCTATGCTTTACATGCAATTCCCGTCTACCTCCTGAAATCGGTTTCCTGCAATTCTGCCCCGCTTTCAAGTCCTCTTGGCAGCCTTACTTCAATATATTTTTGAACGATAGCTGTCATTTATAACTCTGCAGGTCTGTGAATGACAGTGCCCCTGGGCTCCTTTCTTCAACTCGCTTTCTTGTGAGCTGGCCGCAACACCGCAGGATTGCTTCAGGCCCTAGTGTGGTTCCGGCATGGCACGCTGAGCCTTTGGTTAATTCCTCTTCCTGGTGGGAAATGAGAGTTAAATTTGCCCGTCC
Source organism: Grampus griseus (assembly GCF_964374135.1). Lineage (NCBI taxonomy): Eukaryota > Metazoa > Chordata > Mammalia > Artiodactyla > Delphinidae > Grampus > Grampus griseus. Next base: position 289,056 of record NW_028133223.1, on the reverse strand, counting down.
AGACACCTCCAGCTAGTCTCTCATTGGTTCTCCCTATTCCTGTTCATTTTCCGCAGAAATTGCAAACTGGGACAAACAGGAGGTTAAAGGCACTGACTCTCCAAGTGGGGAGAGTGTTAGTAAAGCGTCTGGAATGTTGCACCCGAGTACCAGGGGACGAAAACTGAGACACCTTTGAACACGTTTCCCAATCACACGGTGGATCATAGGCTGGGTTCAACATGCATGTTTTAGCTGAAGGAAGAATCCCTTAAACCTGGAGAGTTGAGACCCATGGAATGGGTACCATGCATTATGACTTCAAAGGGTCTGCATTTGCTCACTGATCCTCACCTATCCTATCACTGCTGCGTTTATGCCGCTGTACACACGCTTGATTCTCTTTCGGAGACATATAAATCCATAGGTTTTAAGATTTTTACTAGTAAGGTATATTCTTAGGCGTTTAATATGGGGTGTTGAGTCCACTTCGTTGAGCAAGGAGTAGCTCTTGTCTATTACATATTTGGCTTATGGAATGGTATCTGTGCTAATTTCAATCTGTGGTTTTAATCAGCACCCCAACTCACCTTTCCCCTTAAGCAAGCATAAGTTGGTTTTCTACATTTGAGACCCTGTTCTGTTTTGTAATTCAGTTCCTGTGTAGCCAAGTTTACATTCCATGTAGTAGTGATATCTTATGATGTTTCTTTTTCTGTGTGACTTATTTCACTTAGAATCATCGTACCTGAATCCACTCATTATGCTGCTACGGGCCTGATGACATAGATTTCATTGCTGAGTGATATTGCATTGTACGTAAGTTCCACAACTTCTTTATCCATTTTTCGCTTTCTGTGATATTGAACTTGTACCGTAAACGAGGTTCTTGTAAACAGAGCCGTCCCAAACTTTGGGGTGGCTGTGTCTTTTTGATTTTAATTTCCCTAAGCTATAGGACCATAAGTGGAAGTGCCCTAGGCTCTGTTGCTTTGTTTTTTAGATGTTTCAGGAAACACCATACACTTCTCCAGAGTGGCTGTTGGCAATTTACATCCTGCCCATCAGCATAACGAGGCTCCCAGTTCTCCATGGCCTGTCCTGCCTTTCTGGATTTTACACTTTGTTCAGATGGCCCTTTTGACCGGGGGGCAGTGAGACTTCATTGTAGTGCAGATTTCCTTTGCAAGCTTGCTTGGTTGGCCAAAAAGGGCGTATGCGTTTTTTCCTGAATATATTCAGGTAAAAACGCATACGGTCTTTTTGGCCAAGTGCATCATTGTGGACGTTCTGCCTCTTTTCCTATGCTTTACATGCAATTCCAGTCTACCTCCTGAAATCGGTTTCCTGCAATTCTGCCCCGCTTTCAAGTCCTCTTGGCAGCCTTACTTCAATATATTTTTGGACGATAGCTGTCATTTATAACTCTGCAGGTTTGTGAATGACAGTGCCCCTGAGCTCCTTTCTTCAACTCGCTTTCTTGTGAGCTGGCCGCAACACCGCAGGATTGTTTCAGGCCCTAGTGTTTTTCCGGCATGGCACGCTGAGCCTTTGGTTAATTCCTCTTCCTGGTGGGAAATGAGAGTTAAATTTGCCCGTCCAGACACCTCCAGCTAGTCTCTCATTGGTTCTCCCTATTCCTGTTCATTTTCCGCAGAAATTGCAAACTGGGACAAACAGGAGGTTAAAGGCACTGACTCTCCAAGTGGGGAGAGTGTTAGTAAAGCGTCTGGAATGTTGCACCCGAGTACCAGGGGACGAAAACTGAGACACCTTTGAACACGTTTCCCGATCACACGGTGGATCATACTCTGGGTTCCACATGCATGTTTTAGATGAAGGAAGAATCCCTTAAACCTGGAGAGTTGAGACCCATGGAATGGGTACCATGCAATATGACTTCAAAGGGTCTACATTTGCTCATCGATCCTCACCAATCCTATCACTGCTGCGTTTATGCCGCTGTACACACGGTTGATTCTCCTTCGGAGACATATAAATCCATAGGTTTTAAGATTCTTACTAGTCAGGTATATTCTTAGGCGTTTAATATGCAGTGTTGAGTCCACTTCGTTGAGCAAGGAGTAGCTCTTGTCTATTACATATTTGGCTTATGGAACGGTATCTGTGCTAATTTCAATCTCTGGTTTTATGCAGCACCCCAACTCACCTTTCCCCTTAAGGAAGCATAAGTTGGTTTTCTACATTTGAGACCCTGTTCTGTTTTGTAATTCAGTTCCTGTGTAGCCAAGTTTACATTCCATGTAGTAGTGATATCTTATGATGTTTCTTTTTCTGTGTGACTTATTTCACTTAGAATCATTGTACCTGAATCCACTCATTATGCTGCTACGGGCCTGATGACATAGATTTCATTGCTGAGTGATATTACATTGTACATAAGTACCACAACTTCTTTATCCATTTTTCGCTTTCTGCGATATTGAACTTGTACCGTAAACGAGGTTCTTGTAAACAGAGCCGTCCCAAACTTCGGGGTGGCTGTGTCTTTTTGATTTTAATTTCCCTAAGCTATAGGACCATAAGTGGAAGTGCCCTAGGCTCTGTTGCTTTGTTTTGTAGATGTTTCAGGAAACACCCTACACTTCTCCAGAGTGGCTGTTGGCAATTTACATCCCGCCCATCAGCATAACAAGGCTCCCAGTTCTCCATGGCCTGTCCTGCCTTTCTGGATTTTACACTTTTTTCAGATGGCCCTTTTGACCTGGGGGCAGTGAGACTTCATTGTAGTGCAGATTTCCTTTGCAAGCTTGCTTGGTTGGCCAAAAAGGGCGTATGCGTTTTTTCCTGAATATATTCAGGAAAAAACGCATACGGTCTTTTTGGCCAAGTGCATCATTGTGGACGTTCTGCCTCTTTTCCTATGCTTTACATGCAATTCCAGTCTACCTCCTGAAATCAGTTTCCTGCAATTCTGCCCCGCTTTCAAGTACTCTTGGCAGCCTTACTTCAATATATTTTTGGATGATAGCTGTCATTTATAACTCTGCAGGTTTGTGAATGACAGTGCCCCTGAGCTCCTTTCTTCAACTCGTTTTCTTGTGAGCTGGCCGCAACACCGCAGGATTGCTTTAGGCCCTAGTGTGGTTCCGGCACGGCAAGCAGAGCCTTTGGTTAATTCCTCTTCCTGGTGGGAAATGAGAGTTAAATTTGCCCGTCCAGACACCTCCAGCTAGTCTCTCATTAGTTCTCCCTATTCCTGTTCAGTTTCCTCAGAAATTGCAAACTGGGCCAAACAGGAGTTTAAAGGCAGTGACTCTCCAAGTGGGGAGAGTGTTAGTAAAGCGTCTGCAATGTTGCACCCGAGTACCAGGGGACGAAAACTGAGATACCTTTGAACACGTTTCCCAATCACATGGTGGATCATACTCTGGGTTCCACATGCATGTTTTAGCTGAAGGAAGAATCCCTTATACCAGGAGAGTTGAGACCCATGGAATGGGTACCATGCAATATGACTTCAAAGAGTATGCATTTTCTCACCGATCCTCACCAATCCTATCACTGCTGCGTTTATGCCGCTGTACACACGCTTGATTCTCTTTCGGAGACATATAAATCCATAGGTTTTAAGATTCTTACTAGTCAGGTATATTCTTAGGCGTTTAATATGGGGTGTTGAGTCCACTTCGTTGAGCAAGGAGTAGCTCTTGTCTATTACATATTTGGCTTATGGAACGGTATCTGTGCTAATTTCAATCTCTGGTTTTATGCAGCACCCCAACTCACCTTTCCCCTTAAGCAAGCATAAGTTGGTTTTCTACATTTGAGACCCTGTTCTGTTTTGTAATTCAGTTCTTGTGTAGCCAAGTTTACATTCCGTGTAGTGGTGATATCTTATGATGTTTCTTTTTCTGTATGACTTATTTCACTTAGAATCATCGTACCTGAATCCACTCATTATGCTGCTACGGGCCTGATGACATAGATTTCATTGCTGAGTGATATTACATTGTACGTAAGTACCACAACTTCTTTATCCATTTTTCGCTTTCTGCGATATTGAACTTGTACCGTAAACGAGGTTCTTGTAAACAGAGCCGTCCCTAACTTCGGGGTGGCTGTGTCTTTTTGATTTTAATTTCCCTAAGCTATAGGACCGTAAGTGGAAGTGTCCTAGGCTCTGTTGCTTTGTTTTTAAGATGTTTCAGGAAACACCATACACTTCTCCAGAGTGGCTGTTGGCAATTTACATCCCGCCCATCAGCATAACAAGGCTCCCAGTTCTCCATGGCCTGTCCTGCCTTTCTGGATTTTACACATTTTTCAGATGGCCCTTTTGACCGGGGGGCAGTGACACTTCATTGTAGTGCAGATTTCCTTTGCAAGCTTGCTTGGTTGGCCAAAAAGTGCGTATGCGTTTTTTCCTGAATATATTCAGGAAAAAACGCATACGCCCTTTTTGGCCAAGTGCATCATTGTGGACGTTCTGCCTCTTTTCCTATGCTTTACATGCAATTCCAGTCTACCTCCTGAAATCGGTTTCCTGCAATTCTGCCCCGCTTTCAAGTCCTCTTGGCAGCCTTACTTCAATATATTTTTGGACGATAGCTGTCATTTATAACTCTGCAGGTTTGTGAATGACAGTGCCCCTGAGCTCCTTTCTTCAACTCGCTTTCTTGTGAGCTGGCCGCAACACCGCAGGATTGTTTCAGGCCCTAGTGTTTTTCCGGCATGGCACGCTGAGCCTTTGGTTAATTCCTCTTCCTGGTGGGAAATGAGAGTTAAATTTGCCCGTTCAGACACCTCCAGCTAGTCTCTCATTGGTTCTCCCTATTCCTGTTCATTTTCCGCAGAAATTGCAAACTGGGACAAACAGGAGGTTAAAGGCACTGACTCTCCAAGTGGGGAGAGTGTTAGTAAAGCGTCTGGAATGTTGCACCCGAGTACCAGGGGACGAAAACTGAGACACCTTTGAACACGTTTCCCGATCACACGGTGGATCATACTCTGGGTTCCACATGCATGTTTTAGCTGAAGGAAGAATCCCTTAAACCTGGAGAGTTGAGACCCATGGAATGGGTACCATGCAATATGACTTCAAAGGGTCTGCATTTGCTCATCGATCCTCACCAATCCTATCACTGCTGCGTTTATGCCGCTGTACACACGCTTGATTCTCCTTCGGAGACATATAAATCCATAGGTTTTAAGATTCTTACTAGTCAGGTATATTCTTAGGCGTTTAATATGCAGTGTTGAGTCCACTTCGTTGAGCAAGGAGTAGCTCTTGTCTATTACATATTTGGCTTATGGAACGGTATCTGTGCTAATTTCAATCTCTGGTTTTATGCAGCACCCCAACTCACCTTTCCCCTTAAGCAAGCATAAGTTGGTTTTCTACATTTGAGACCCTGTTCTGTTTTGTAATTGAGTTCCTGTGTAGCCAAGTTTACATTCCGTGTAGTAGTGATATCTTATGATGTTTCTTTTTCTGTGTGACTTATTTCACTTAGAATCATCGTACCTGAATCCACTCATTATGCTGCTACGGGCCTGATGACATAGATTTCATTGCTGAGTGATATTGCATTGTACATAAGTACCACAACTTCTTTATCCATTTTTCGCTTTCTGCAATATTGAACTTGTACCGTAAACGAGGTTCTTGTAAACAGAGCCGTCCCAAACATTGGGGTGGCTGTGTCTTTTTGATTTTAATTTCCCTAAGCTATAGGACCATAAGTGGAAGTGCCCTAGGCTCTGTTGCTTTGTTTTGTAGATGTTTCAGGAAACACCATACACTTCTCCAGAGTGGCTGTTGGCAATTTACATCCCGCCCATCAGCATAACAAGGCTCCCAGTTCTCCATGGCCTGTCCTGCCTTTCTGGGTTTTACACTTTTTTCAGATGGCCCTTTTGACCGGGGGGCAGTGAGACTTCATTGTAGTGAAGATTTCCTTTGCAAGCTTGCTTGGTTGGTTAAAAAGGGCGTATGCGTTTTTTCCTGAATATATTCAGGAAAAAACGCATACGGTCTTTTTGGCCAAGTGCATCATTGTGGACGTTCTGCCTCTTTTCCTATGCTTTACATGCAATTCCAGTCTACCTCCTGAAATCAGTTTCCTGCAATTCTGGCCCGCTTTCAAGTCCTCTTGGCAGCCTTACTTCAATATATTTTTGGATGATAGCTGTCATTTATAACTCTGCAGGTTTGTGAATGACAGTGCCCCTGAGCTCCTTTATTCAACTCGCTTTCTTGTGAGCTGGCCGCAACACCGCAGGATTGCTTCAGGCCCTAGTGTGGTTCCGGCACGGCAAGCAGAGCCTTTGGTTAATTCCTCTTCCTGGTGGGAAATGAGAGTTAAATTTGCCCGTCCAGACACCTCCAGCTAGTCTCTCATTAGTTCTCCCTATTCCTGTTCAGTTTCCTCAGAAATTGCAAACTGGGCCAAACAGGAGGTTAAAGGCACTGACTCTCCAAGTGGGGAGAGTGTTAGTAAAGCGTCTGGAATGTTGCACCCGAGTACCAGGGGACGAAAACTGAGATACCTTTGAACACGTTTCCCAATCACATGGTGGATCATACTCTGGGTTCCACATGCATGTTTTAGCTGAAGGAAGAATCCCTTAAACCAGGAGAGTTGAGACCCATGGAATGGGTACCATGCAATATGACTTCAAAGAGTATGCATTTTCTCACCGATCCTCACCAATCCTATCACTGCTGCGTTTATGCCGCTGTACACACGCTTGATTCTCTTTCGGAGACATATAAATCCATAGGTTTTAAGATTCTTACTAGTAAGGTATATTCTTAGGCGTTTAATATGGGGTGTTGAGTCCACTTCGTTGAGCAAGGAGTAGCTCTTGTCTATTAGATATTTGGCTTATGGAACGGTATCTGTGCTAATTTCAATCTCTGGTTTTATGCAGCACCCCAACTCACCTTTCCCCTTAAGCAAGCATAAGTTGGTTTTCTACATTTGAGACCCTGTTCTGTTTTGTAATTCAGTTCTTGTGTAGCCAAGTTTACATTCCGTGTAGTGGTGATATCTTATGATGTTTCTTTTTCTGTATGACTTATTTCACTTAGAATCATCGTACCTGAATCCACTCATTATGCTGCTACGGGCCTGATGACATAGATGTCATTGCTGAGTGATATTGCATTGTACGTAAGTACCACAACTTCTTTATCCATTTTTCGCTTTCTGCGATATTGAACTTGTACCGTAAACGAGGTTCTTGTAAACAGAGCCGTCCCAAACTTTGGGGTGGCTGTGTCTTTTTGATTTTAATTTCCCTAAGCTATAGGACCATAAGCGGAAGTGCCCTAGGCTCTGTTGCTTTGTTTTTTAGATGTTTCAGGAAACACCATACACTTCTCCAGAGTGGCTGTTGGCAATTTACATCCCGCCCATCAGCATAACAAGGCTCTCATGTCTCCATGGCCTGTCCTGCCTTTCTGGATTTTACATTTTTTTCAGATGGCCCTTTTGACCAGGGGGCAGTGAGACTTCATTGTAGTGCAGATTTCCTTTGCAAGCTTGCTTGGTTGGCCAAAAAGTGCGTATGCGTTTTTTCCTGAATATATTCAGGAAAAAACGCATACGCCCTTTTTGGCCAAGTGCATCATTTTGGACGTTCTGCCTCTTTTCCTATGCTTTACATGCAATTCCAGTCTACCTCCTGAAATCGGTTTCCTGCAATTCTGCCCCGCTTTCAAGTCCTCTTGGCAGCCTTACTTCAATATATTTTTGGACGATAGCTGTCATTTATAACTCTGCAGGTTTGTGAATGACAGTGCCCCTGAGCTCCTTTCTTCAACTCGCTTTCTTGTGAGCTGGCCGCAACACCGCAGGATTGTTTCAGGCCCTAGTGTTTTTCCGGCATGGCACGCTGAGCCTTTGGTTAATTCCTCTTCCTGGTGGGAAATGAGAGTTAAATTTGCCCGTTCAGACACCTCCAGCTAGTCTCTCATTAGTTCTCCCTATTCCTGTTCAGTTTCCTCAGAAATTGCAAACTGGGCCAAACAGGAGTTTAAAGGCAGTGACTCTCCAAGTGGGGAGAGTGTTAGTAAAGCGTCTGCAATGTTGCACCCGAGTACCAGGGGACGAAAACTGAGATACCTTTGAACACGTTTCCCGATCACATGGTGGATCATACTCTGGGTTCCACATGCATGTTTTAGCTGAAGGAAGAATCCCTTAAACCAGGAGAGTTGAGACCCATGGAATGGGTACCATGCAATATGACTTCAAAGAGTATGCATTTTCTCACCGATCCTCACCAATCCTATCACTGCTGCGTTTATGCCGCTGTACACACGCTTGATTCTCTTTCGGAGACATATAAATCCATAGGTTTTAAGATTCTTACTAGTCAGGTATATTCTTAGGCGTTTAATATGGGGTGTTGAGTCCACTTCGTTGAGCAAGGAGTAGCTCTTGTCTATTACATATTTGGCTTATGGAACGGTATCTGTGCTAATTTCAATCTCTGGTTTTATGCAGCACCCCAACTCACCTTTCCCCTTAAGCAAGCATAAGTTGGTTTTCTACATTTGAGACCCTGTTCTGTTTTGTAATTCAGTTCTTGTGTAGCCAAGTTTACATTCCGTGTAGTGGTGATATCTTATGATGTTTCTTTTTCTGTATGACTTATTTCACTTAGAATCATCGTACCTGAATCCACTCATTATGCTGCTACGGGCCTGATGACATAGATTTCATTGCTGAGTGATATTACATTGTACGTAAGTACCACAACTTCTTTATCCATTTTTCGCTTTCTGCGATATTGAACTCGTACCGTAAACGAGGTTCTTGTAAACAGAGCCGTCCCAAACTTCGGGGTGGCTGTGTCTTTTTGATTTTAATTTCCCTAAGCTATAGGACCGTAAGTGGAAGTGTCCTAGGCTCTGTTGCTTTGTTTTTAAGATGTTTCAGGAAACACCATACACTTCTCCAGAGTGGCTGTTGGCAATTTACATCCCGCCCATCAGCATAACAAGGCTCCCAGTTCTCCATGGCCTGTCCTGCCTTTCTGGATTTTACACATTTTTCAGATGGCCCTTTTGACCGGGGGGCAGTGACACTTCATTGTAGTGCAGATTTCCTTTGCAAGCTTGCTTGGTTGGCCAAAAAGGGCGTATGCGTTTTTTCCTGAATATATTCAGGTAAAAACGCATATGGTCTTTTTGGCCAAGTGCATCATTGTGGACGTTCTGCCTCTTTTCCTATGCTTTACATGCAATTCCAGTCTACCTCCTGAAATCGGTTTCCTGCAATTCTGCCCCGCTTTCAAGTCCTCTTGGCAGCCTTACTTCAATATATTTTTGGACGATAGCTGTCATTTATAACTCTGCAGGTTTGTGAATGACAGTGCCCCTGAGCTCCTTTCTTCAACTCGCTTTCTTGTGAGCTGGCCGCAACACCGCAGGATTGTTTCAGGCCCTAGTGTTTTTCCGGCATGGCACGCTGAGCCTTTGGTTAATTCCTCTTCCTGGTGGGAAATGAGAGTTAAATTTGCCCGTTCAGACACCTCCAGCTAGTCTCTCATTGGTTCTCCCTATTCCTGTTCATTTTCCGCAGAAATTGCAAACTGGGACAAACAGGAGGTTAAAGGCACTGACTCTCCAAGTGGGGAGAGTGTTAGTAAAGCCTCTGGAATGTTGCACCCGAGTACCAGGGGACGAAAACTGAGACACCTTTGAACACGTTTCCCGATCACACGGTGGATCATACTCTGGGTTCCACATGCATGTTTTAGCTGAAGGAAGAATCCCTTAAACCTGGAGAGTTGAGACCCATGGAATGGGTACCATGCAATATGACTTGAAAGGGTCTGCATTTGCTCATCGATCCTCACCAATCCTATCACTGCTGCGTTTATGCCACTGTACACACGCTTGATTCTCCTTCGGAGACATATAAATCCATAGGTTTTAAGATTCTTACTAGTCAGGTATATTCTTAGGCGTTTAATATGCAGTGTTGAGTCCACTTCGTTGAGCAAGGAGTAGCTCTTGTCTATTACATATTTGGCTTATGGAACGGTATCTGTGCTAATTTCAATCTCTGGTTTTATGCAGCACCCCAACTCACCTTTCCCCTTAAGGAAGCATAAGTTGGTTTTCTACATTTGAGACCCTGTTCTGTTTTGTAATTGAGTTCCTGTGTAGCCAAGTTTACATTCCGTGTAGTAGTGATATCTTATGATGTTTCTTTTTCTGTGTGACTTATTTCACTTAGAATCATCGTACCTGAATCCACTCATTATGCTGCTACGGGCCTGATGACATAGATTTCATTGCTGAGTGATATTGCATTGTACATAAGTACCACAACTTCTTTATCCATTTTTCGCTTTCTGCAATATTGAACTTGTACCGTAAACGAGGTTCTTGTAAACAGAGCCGTCCCAAACTTTGGGGTGGCTGTATCTTTTTGATTTTAATTTCCCTAAGCTATAGGACCATAAGTGGAAGTGCCCTAGGCTCTGTTGCTTTGTTTTGTAGATGTTTCAGGAAACACCATACACTTCTCCAGAGTGGCTGTTGGCAATTTACATCCCGCCCATCAGCATAACAAGGCTCCCAGTTCTCCATGGCCTGTCCTGCCTTTCTGGATTTTACACTTTTTTCAGATGGCCCTTTTGACCGGGGGGCAGTGAGACTTCATTGTAGTGAAGATTTCCTTTGCAAGCTTGCTTGGTTGGTTAAAAAGGGCGTATGCGTTTTTTCCTGAATATATTCAGGAAAAAACGCATACGGTCTTTTTGGCCAAGTGCATCATTGTGGACGTTCTGCCTCTTTTCCTATGCTTTACATGCAATTCCAGTCTACCTCCTGAAATCAGTTTCCTGCAATTCTGCCCCGCTTTCAAGTCCTCTTGGCAGCCTTACTTCAATATATTTTTGGATGATAGCTGTCATTTATAACTCTGCAGGTTTGTGAATGACAGTGCCCCTGAGCTCCTTTCTTCAACTCGCTTTCTTGTGAGCTGGCCGCAACACCGCAGGATTGCTTCAGGCCCTAGTGTGGTTCCGGCACGGCAAGCAGAGCCTTTGGTTAATTCCTCTTCCTGGTGGGAAATGAGAGTTAAATTTGCCCGTCCAGACACCTCCAGCTAGTCTCTCATTAGTTCTCCCTATTCCTGTTCAGTTTCCTCAGAAATTGCAAACTGGGCCAAACAGGAGGTTAAAGGCACTGACTCTCCAAGTGGGGAGAGTGTTAGTAAAGCGTCTGGAATGTTGCACCCGAGTACCAGGGGACGAAAACTGAGATACCTTTGAACACGTTTCCCAATCACATGGTGGATCATACTCTGGGTTCCACATGCATGTTTTAGCTGAAGGAAGAATCCCTTAAACCAGGAGAGTTGAGACCCATGGAATGGGTACCATGCAATATGACTTCAAAGAGTATGCATTTTCTCACCGATCCTCACCAATCCTATCACTGCTGCATTTATGCCGCTGTACACACGCTTGATTCTCTTTCGGAGACATATAAATCCATAGGTTTTAAGATTCTTACTAGTAAGGTATATTCTTAGGCGTTTAATATGGGGTGTTGAGTCCACTTCGTTGAGCAAGGAGTAGCTCTTGTCTATTAGATATTTGGCTTATGGAACGGTATCTGTGCTAATTTCAATCTCTGGTTTTATGCAGCACCCCAACTCACCTTTCCCCTTAAGCAAGCATAAGTTGGTTTTCTACATTTGAGACCCTGTTCTGTTTTGTAATTCAGTTCTTGTGTAGCCAAGTTTACATTCCGTGTAGTGGTGATATCTTATGATGTTTCTTTTTCTGTATGACTTATTTCACTTAGAATCATCGTACCTGAATCCACTCATTATGCTGCTACGGGCCTGATGACATAGATGTCATTGCTGAGTGATATTGCATTGTACGTAAGTACCACAACTTCTTTATCCATTTTTCGCTTTCTGCGATATTGAACTTGTACCGTAAACGAGGTTCTTGTAAACAGAGCCGTCCCAAACTTTGGGGTGGCTGTGTCTTTTTGATTTTAATTTCCCTAAGCTATAGGACCATAAGCGGAAGTGCCCTAGGCTCTGTTGCTTTGTTTTTTAGATGTTTCAGGAAACACCATACACTTCTCCAGAGTGGCTGTTGGCAATTTACATCCCGCCCATCAGCATAACAAGGCTCTCATGTCTCCATGGCCTGTCCTGCCTTTCTGGATTTTACATTTTTTTCAGAGGGCCCTTTTGACCAGGGGGCAGTGAGACTTCATTGTAGTGCAGATTTCCTTTGCAAGCTTGCTTGGTTGGCCAAAAAGTGCGTATGCGTTTTTTCCTGAATATATTCAGGAAAAAACGCATACGCCCTTTTTGGCCAAGTGCATCATTGTGGACGTTCTGCCTCTTTTCCTATGCTTTACATGCAATTCCAGTCTACCTCCTGAAATCGGTTTCCTGCAATTCTGCCCCGCTTTCAAGTCCTCTTGGCAGCCTTACTTCAATATATTTTTGGACGATAGCTGTCATTTATAACTCTGCAGGTTTGTGAATGACAGTGCCCCTGAGCTCCTTTCTTCAACTCGCTTTCTTGTGAGCTGGCCGCAACACCGCAGGATTGTTTCAGGCCCTAGTGTTTTTCCGGCATGGCACGCTGAGCCTTTGGTTAATTCCTCTTCCTGGTGGGAAATGAGAGTTAAATTTGCCCGTTCAGACACCTCCAGCTAGTCTCTCATTGGTTCTCCCTATTCCTGTTCATTTTCCGCAGAAATTGCAAACTGGGACAAACAGGAGGTTAAAGGCACTGACTCTCCAAGTGGGGAGAGTGTTAGTAAAGCGTCTGGAATGTTGCACCCGAGTACCAGGGGACGAAAACTGAGACACCTTTGAACACGTTTCCCGATCACACGGTGGATCATACTCTGGGTTCCACATGCATGTTTTAGCTGAAGGAAGAATCCCTTAAACCTGGAGAGTTGAGACCCATGGAATGGGTACCATGCAATATGACTTCAAAGGGTCTGCATTTGCTCATCGATCCTCACCAATCCTATCACTGCTGCGTTTATGCCACTGTACACACGCTTGATTCTCCTTCGGAGACATATAAATCCATAGGTTTTAAGATTCTTACTAGTCAGGTATATTCTTAGGCGTTTAATATGCAGTGTTGAGTCCACTTCGTTGAGCAAGGAGTAGCTCTTGTCTATTACATATTTGGCTTATGGAACGGTATCTGTGCTAATTTCAATCTCTGGTTTTATGCAGCACCCCAACTCACCTTTCCCCTTAAGCAAGCATAAGTTGGTTTTCTACATTTGAGACCCTGTTCTGTTTTGTAATTGAGTTCCTGTGTAGCCAAGTTTACATTCCGTGTAGTAGTGATATCTTATGATGTTTCTTTTTCTGTGTGACTTATTTCACTTAGAATCATCGTACCTGAATCCACTCATTATGCTGCTACGGGCCTGATGACATAGATTTCATTGCTGAGTGATATTGCATTGTACATAAGTACCACAACTTCTTTATCCATTTTTCGCTTTCTGCAATATTGAACTTGTACCGTAAACGAGGTTCTTGTAAACAGAGCCGTCCCAAACTTTGGGGTGGCTGTGTCTTTTTGATTTTAATTTCCCTAAGCTATAGGACCATAAGTGGAAGTGCCCTAGGCTCTGTTGCTTTGTTTTGTAGATGTTTCAGGAAACACCATACACTTCTCCAGAGTGGCTGTTGGCAATTTACATCCCGCCCATCAGCATAACAAGGCTCCCAGTTCTCCATGGCCTGTCCTGCCTTTCTGGGTTTTACACTTTTTTCAGATGGCCCTTTTGACCGGGGGGCAGTGAGACTTCATTGTAGTGAAGATTTCCTTTGCAAGCTTGCTTGGTTGGTTAAAAAGGGCGTATGCGTTTTTTCCTGAATATATTCAGGAAAAAACGCATACGGTCTTTTGGCCAAGTGCATCATTGTGGACGTTCTGCCTCTTTTCCTATGCTTTACATGCAATTCCAGTCTACCTCCTGAAATCAGTTTCCTGCAATTCTGGCCCGCTTTCAAGTCCTCTTGGCAGCCTTACTTCAATATATTTTTGGATGATAGCTGTCATTTATAACTCTGCAGGTTTGTGAATGACAGTGCCCCTGAGCTCCTTTCTTCAACTCGCTTTCTTGTGAGCTGGCCGCAACACCGCAGGATTGCTTCAGGCCCTAGTGTGGTTCCGGCACGGCAAGCAGAGCCTTTGGTTAATTCCTCTTCCTGGTGGGAAATGAGAGTTAAATTTGCCCGTCCAGACACCTCCAGCTAGTCTCTCATTAGTTCTCCCTATTCCTGTTCAGTTTCCTCAGAAATTGCAAACTGGGCCAAACAGGAGGTTAAAGGCACTGACTCTCCAAGTGGGGAGAGTGTTAGTAAAGCGTCTGGAATGTTGCACCCGAGTACCAGGGGACGAAAACTGAGATACCTTTGAACACGTTTCCCAATCACATGGTGGATCATACTCTGGGTTCCACATGCATGTTTTAGCTGAAGGAAGAATCCCTTAAACCAGGAGAGTTGAGACCCATGGAATGGGTACCATGCAATATGACTTCAAAGAGTATGCATTTTCTCACCGATCCTCACCAATCCTATCACTGCTGCGTTTATGCCGCTGTACACACGCTTGATTCTCTTTCGGAGACATATAAATCCATAGGTTTTAAGATTCTTACTAGTAAGGTATATTCTTAGGCGTTTAATATGGGGTGTTGAGTCCACTTCGTTGAGCAAGGAGTAGCTCTTGTCTATTAGATATTTGGCTTATGGAACGGTATCTGTGCTAATTTCAATCTCTGGTTTTATGCAGCACCCCAACTCACCTTTCCCCTTAAGCAAGCATAAGTTGGTTTTCTACATTTGAGACCCTGTTCTGTTTTGTAATTCAGTTCTTGTGTAGCCAAGTTTACATTCCGTGTAGTGGTGATATCTTATGATGTTTCTTTTTCTGTATGACTTATTTCACTTAGAATCATCGTACCTGAATCCACTCATTATGCTGCTACGGGCCTGATGACATAGATGTCATTGCTGAGTGATATTGCATTGTACGTAAGTACCACAACTTCTTTATCCATTTTTCGCTTTCTGCGATATTGAACTTGTACCGTAAACGAGGTTCTTGTAAACAGAGCCGTCCCAAACTTTGGGGTGGCTGTGTCTTTTTGATTTTAATTTCCCTAAGCTATAGGACCATAAGCGGAAGTGCCCTAGGCTCTGTTGCTTTGTTTTTTAGATGTTTCAGGAAACACCATACACTTCTCCAGAGTGGCTGTTGGCAATTTACATCCCGCCCATCAGCATAACAAGGCTCTCATGTCTCCATGGCCTGTCCTGCCTTTCTGGATTTTACATTTTTTTCAGATGGCCCTTTTGACCAGGGGGCAGTGAGACTTCATTGTAGTGCAGATTTCCTTTGCAAGCTTGCTTGGTTGGCCAAAAAGTGCGTATGCGTTTTTTCCTGAATATATTCAGGAAAAAACGCATACGCCCTTTTTGGCCAAGTGCATCATTTTGGACGTTCTGCCTCTTTTCCTATGCTTTACATGCAATTCCAGTCTACCTCCTGAAATCGGTTTCCTGCAATTCTGCCCCGCTTTCAAGTCCTCTTGGGAGCCTTACTTCAATATATTTTTGGACGATAGCTGTCATTTATAACTCTGCAGCTTTGTGAATGACAGTGCCCCTGAGCTCCTTTCTTCAACTCGCTTTCTTGTGAGCTGGCCGCAACACCGCAGGATTGTTTCAGGCCCTAGTGTTTTTCCGGCATGGCACGCTGAGCCTTTGGTTAATTCCTCTTCCTGGTGGGAAATGAGAGTTAAATTTGCCCGTTCAGACACCTCCAGCTAGTCTCTCATTGGTTCTCCCTATTCCTGTTCATTTTCCGCAGAAATTGCAAACTGGGACAAACAGGAGGTTAAAGGCACTGACTCTCCAAGTGGGGAGAGTGTTAGTAAAGCGTCTGGAATGTTGCACCCGAGTACCAGGGGACGAAAACTGAGACACCTTTGAACACGTTTCCCGATCACACGGTGGATCATACTCTGGGTTCCACATGCATGTTTTAGCTGAAGGAAGAATCCCTTAAACCTGGAGAGTTGAGACCCATGGAATGGGTACCATGCAATATGACTTCAAAGGGTCTGCATTTGCTCATCGATCCTCACCAATCCTATCACTGCTGCGTTTATGCCGCTGTACACACGCTTGATTCTCCTTCGGAGACATATAAATCCATAGGTTTTAAGATTCTTACTAGTCAGGTATATTCTTAGGCGTTTAATATGCAGTGTTGAGTCCACTTCGTTGAGCAAGGAGTAGCTCTTGTCTATTACATATTTGGCTTATGGAACGGTATCTGTGCTAATTTCAATCTCTGGTTTTATGCAGCACCCCAACTCACCTTTCCCCTTAAGGAAGCATAAGTTGGTTTTCTACATTTGAGACCCTGTGCTGTTTTGTAATTGAGTTCCTGTGTAGCCAAGTTTACATTCCGTGTAGTAGTGATATCTTATGATGTTTCTTTTTCTGTGTGACTTATTTCACTTAGAATCATCGTACCTGAATCCACTCATTATGCTGCTATGGGCCTGATGACATAGATTTCATTGCTGAGTGATATTGCATTGTACATAAGTACCACAACTTCTTTATCCATTTTTCGCTTTCTGCAATATTGAACTTGTACCGTAAACGAGGTTCTTGTAAACAGAGCCGTCCCAAACTTTGGGGTGGCTGTGTCTTTTTGATTTTAATTTCCCTAAGCTATAGGACCATAAGTGGAAGTGCCCTAGGCTCTGTTGCTTTGTTTTGTAGATGTTTCAGGAAACACCATACACTTCTCCAGAGTGGCTGTTGGCAATTTACATCCCGCCCATCAGCATAACAAGGCTCCCAGTTCTCCATGGCCTGTCCTGCCTTTCTGGATTTTACACTTTTTTCAGATGGCCCTTTTGACCGGGGGGCAGTGAGACTTCATTGTAGTGAAGATTTCCTTTGCAAGCTTGCTTGGTTGGTCAAAAAGGGCGTATGCGTTTTTTCCTGAATATATTCAGGAAAAAACGCATACGGTCTTTTTGGCCAAGTGCATCATTGTGGACGTTCTGCCTCTTTTCCTATGCTTTACATGCAATTCCAGTCTACCTCCTGAAATCAGTTTCCTGCAATTCTGCCCCGCTTTCAAGTCCTCTTGGCAGCCTTACTTCAATATATTTTTGGATGATAGCTGTCATTTATAACTCTGCAGGTTTGTGAATGACAGTGCCCCTGAGCTCCTTTCTTCAACTCGCTTTCTTGTGAGCTGGCCGCAACACCGCAGGATTGCTTCAGGCCCTAGTGTGGTTCCGGCACGGCAAGCAGAGCCTTTGGTTAATTCCTCTTCCTGGTGGGAAATGAGAGTTAAATTTGCCCGTCCAGACACCTCCAGCTAGTCTCTCATTAGTTCTCCCTATTCCTGTTCAGTTTCCTCAGAAATTGCAAACTGGGCCAAACAGGAGGTTAAAGGCACTGACTCTCCAAGTGGGGAGAGTGTTAGTAAAGCGTCTGGAATGTTGCACCCGAGTACCAGGGGACGAAAACTGAGATACCTTTGAACACGTTTCCCAATCACATGGTGGATCATACTCTGGGTTCCACATGCATGTTTTAGCTGAAGGAAGAATCCCTTAAACCAGGAGAGTTGAGACCCATGGAATGGGTACCATGCAATATGACTTCAAAGAGTATGCATTTTCTCACCGATCCTCACCAATCCTATCACTGCTGCGTTTATGCCGCTGTACACACGCTTGATTCTCTTTCGGAGACATATAAATCCATAGGTTTTAAGATTCTTACTAGTAAGGTATATTCTTAGGCGTTTAATATGGGGTGTTGAGTCCACTTCGTTGAGCAAGGAGTAGCTCTTGTCTATTACATATTTGGCTTATGGAACGGTATCTGTGCTAATTTCAATCTCTGGTTTTATGCAGCACCCCAACTCACCTTTCCCCTTAAGCAAGCATAAGTTGGTTTTCTACATTTGAGACCCTGTTGTGTTTTGTAATTCAGTTCTTGTGTAGCCAAATTTACATTCCATGTAGTGGTGATATCTTATGATGTTTCTTTTTCTGTATGACTTATTTCACTTAGAATCATCGTACCTGAATCCACTCATTATGCTGCTACGGGCCTGATGACATAGATATCATTGCTGAGTGATATTGCATTGTACGTAAGTACCACAACTTCTTTATCCATTTTTCGCTTTCTGCGATATTGAACTTGTACCGTAAACGAGGTTCTTGTAAACAGAGCCGTCCCAAACTTTGGGGTGGCTGTGTCTTTTTGATTTTAATTTCCCTAAGCTATAGGACCATAAGCGGAAGTGCCCTAGGCTCTGTTGCTTTGTTTTTTAGATGTTTCAGGAAACACCATACACTTCTCCAGAGTGGCTGTTGGCAATTTACATCCCGCCCATCAGCATAACAAGGCTCTCAGGTCTCCATGGCCTGTCCTGCCTTTCTGGATTTTACATTTTTTTCAGATGGCCCTTTTGACCAGGGGGCAGTGAGACTTCATTGTAGTGCAGATTTCCTTTGCAAGCTTGCTTGGTTGGCCAAAAAGTGCGTATGCGTTTTTTCCTGAATATATTCAGGAAAAAACGCATACGCACTTTTTGGCCAAGTGCATCATTTTGGACGTTCTGCCTCTTTTCCTATGCTTTATATGCAATTCCAGTCTACCTCCTGAAATTGGTTTCCTGCAATTCTGCCCCGCATTCAAGTCCTCTTGGCAGCCTTACTTCAATATATTTTTGGACGATAGCTGTCATTTATAACTCTGCAGCTTTGTGAAAGACAGTGCCCCTAAGCTCCTTTCTTCAACTCGCTTTCTTGTGAGCTGGCCGCAACACCACAGGATTGCTTCAGGCCCTAGTGTGGTTCCAGCATGGCACGCTGAGCCTTTGGTTAATTCCTCTTCCTGGTGGGAAATGAGAGTTAAATTTGCACGTCCAGACACCTCCAGCTAGTCTCTCATTGGTTCTCCCTATTCCTGTTCATTTTCCGCAGAAATTGCAAACTGGGACAAACAGGAGGTTAAAGGCACTGACTCTCCAAGTGGGGAGAGTGTTAGTAAAGCGTCTGGAATGTTGCACCCGAGTACCTGGGGACGAAAACTGAGACACCTTTGAACACATTTCCCAATCACACGGTGGATCATATTCTGGGTTCCACATGCATGTTTTAGCTGAAGGAAGAATCCCTTAAACCTGGAGAGTTGAGACCCATGGAATGGGTACCATGCAATATGACTTCAAAGGGTCTGCATTTGCTCACCGATCCTCACCAATCCTATCACTGCTGCGTTTATGCCGCTGTACACACGCTTGATTCTCTTTCGGAGACATATAAATCCATAGGTTTTAAGATTCTTACTAGTCAGGTATATTCTTAGGCGTTTAATATGGGGTGTTGAGTCCACTTCGTTGAGCAAGGAGTAGCTCTTGTCTATTACATATTTGGCTTATGGAACGATATATGTGCTAATTTCAATCTCTGGTTTTATGCAGCACCCCAACTCACCTTTCCCCTTAAGCAAGCATAAGTTGGTTTTCTACATTTGAGACCCTGCTCTGTTTTGTAATTCAGTTCCTGGGTAGCCAAGTTTACATTCCGTGTAGTAGTGATATCTTATGATGTTTCTTTTTCTGTGTGACTTATTTCACTTAGAATCATCGTACCTGAATCCACTCATTATGCTGCTACGGGCCTGATGACATAGATTTCATTGCTGAGTGATATTACATTGTACGTAAGTACCACAACTTCTTTATCCATTTTTCGCTTTCTGCGATATTGACCTTGTACCGTAAACGAGGTTCTTGTAAACAGAGCCGTCCCAAACTTTGGGGTGGCTCTGTCTTTTTGATTTTAATTTCCCTAAGCTATAGGACCATAACTGGAAGTGTCCTAGGCTCAGTTGCTTTGTTTTTAAGATGTTTCAGGAAACACCGTACAGTTCTCCAGAGTGGCTGTTGGCAATTTACATCCCGCCCATCAGCATAACAAGGTTCCCAGTTCTCCATGGTCTGTCCTGCCTTTCTGAATTTTACACTTTTTTCAGATGGTCCTTTTGACCGGGGGGCAGTGAGACTTCATTGTAGTGCAGATTTCCTTTGCAAGCTTGCTTGGTTGGCCAAAAAGGACATATGCGTTTTTTCCTGAATATATTCAGTAAAAAACGCATACGCCCTTTTTGGCCAAGTGCATCATTGTGGACGTTCTGCCTCTTTTCCTATGCTTTACATGCAATTCCAGTCTACCTCCTGAAATCGGTTTCCTGCAATTCTGCCCCGCTTTCAAGTCCTCTTGGCAGCCTTACTTCAATATATTTTTGGACGATAGCTGTCATTTATAACTCTGCAGGTTTGTGAATGACAGTGCCCCTGAGCTCCTTTCTTCAACTCGCTTTCTTTTGCGCTGGCCGCAACACCGCAGGATTGTTTCAGGCCCTAGTGTGGTTCCGGCATGGCACGCTGAGCCTTTGGTTAATTCCTCTTCCTGGTGGGAAATGAGAGTTAAATTTGCCCGTTCAGACACCTCCAGCTAGTCTCTCATTGGTTCTCCCTATTCCTGTTCATTTTCCGCAGAAATTGCAAACTGGGACAAACAGGAGGTTAAAGGCACTGACTCTCCAAGTGGGGAGAGTGTTAGTAAAGCGTCTGGAATGTTGCACCCGAGTACCAGGGGACGAAAACTGAGACACCTTTGAACACGTTTCCCGATCACACGGTGGATCATACTCTGGGTTCCACATGCATGTTTTAGCTGAAGGAAGAATCCCTTAAACCAGGAGAGTTGAGACCCATGGAATGGGTACCATGCAATATGACTTCAAAGAGTATGCATTTGCTCACCGATCCTCACCAATCCTATCACTGCTGCGTTTATGCCGCTGTACACACGCTTGATTCTCTTTCAGAGACATATAAATCCATAGGTTTTAAGATTCTTACTAGTAAGGTATATTCTTAGGCGTTTAATATGCGGTGTTGAGTCCACTTCGTTGAGCAAGGAGTAGCTCTTGTCTATTACATATTTGGCTTATGGAACGGTATCTGTGTTAATTTCAATCTGTGGTTTTATGCAGCACCCCAACTCACCTTTCCCCTTAAGCAAGCATAAGTTGGTTTTCTACATTTGAGACCCTGTTCTGTTTTGTAATTCAGTTCCTGTGTAGCCAAGTTTACATTCCGTGTAGTAGTGATATCTTATGATGTTTCTTTTTCTGTGTGACTTATTTCACTTAGAATCATCGTACCTGAATCCACTCATTATGCTGCTATGGGCCTGATGACATAGATGTCATTGCTGAGTGATATTGCATTGTACGTAAGTACCACAACTTCTTTATCCATTTTTCGCTTTCTGCGATATTGAACTTGTACCGTAAATGAGGTTCTTGTAAACAGAGCCGTCCCAAACTTTGGGGTGGCTTTGTCTTTTTGATTTTAATTTCCCTAAGCTATAGGACCATAAGTGGAAGTGCCCTAGGCTCTGTTGCTTTGTTTTGTAGATGTTTCAGGAAACACCATACACTTCTGCAGAGTGGCTGTTGGCAATTTACATCCTGCCCATCAGCATAACAAGGCTCCCAGTTCTCCATGGCCTGTCCTGCCTTTCTGGATTTTACACTTTTTTCAGATGGCCCTTTTGACCGGGGGGCAGTGAGACTTCATTGTAGTGCAGATTTCCTTTGCAAGCTTGCTTGGTTGGCCAAAAAGGGCGTATGCGTTTTTTCCTGAATATATTCAGGTAAAAACGCATACGCCATTTTTGGCCAAGTGCATCATTGTGGACGTTCTGCCTCTTTTCCTATGCTTTACATGCAATTCCAGTCTACCTCCTGAAATTGGTTTCCTGCAATTCTGCACCGCTTTGAAGTCCTCTTGGCAGCCTTACTTCAATATATTTTTGGATGATAGCTGTCATTTATAACAATGCAGGTTTGTGAAAGACAGTGCCCCTGAGCTCCTTTCTTCTTCTCGCTTTCTTATGAACTGGCCGCAACACCGCAGGATTGCTTCAGGCCCTAGTGTGGTTCCGGCACGGCACGCTGAGCCTTTGGATAATTCCTCTTCCTGCTGGGAAATGAGAGTTAAATTTGCCCGTCCAGACACCTCCAGCTAGTCTCTCATTGGTTCTCCCTATTCCTGTTCATTTTCCGCAGAAATTGCAAACTGGGACAAACAGGAGGTTAAAGGCACTGACTCTCCAAGTGGGGAGAGTGTTAGTAAAGCATCTGGAATGTTGCACCCGAGTACCAGGGGACGAAAACTGAGACACCTTCGAACACGTTTCCCGATCACACGGTGGATCATACTCTGGGTTCCACATACATGTTTTAGCTGAAGGAAGAATCTCTTAAACCTGGAGAGTTGAGACCCATGGAATGGGTACCATGCAATATGACTTCAAAGGGTCTGCATTTGCTCACCGATCCTCACCAATCCTATCACTGCTGCGTTTATGCCGCTGTACACACGCTTGATTCTCTTTCGGAGACATACAAATCCATAGGTTTTAAGATTCTTACTAGTCAGGTATATTCTTAGGCGTTTAATATGGTGTGTTGAGTCCACTTCGTTGAGCAAGGAGTAGCTCTTTTCTATTACATATTTGGCTTATGGAACGGTATCTGTGCTAATTTCAATCTCTGGTTTTATGCAGCACCCCAATTCACCTTTCCCCTTAAGGAAGCATAAGTTGGTTTTCTACATTTGAGACCCTGTTCTGTTTTGTAATTCAGTTCCTGTGTAGCCAAGTTTACATTCCGTGTAGTAGTGATATCTTATGATGTTTCTTTTTCTGTGTGACTTATTTCACTTAGAATCATCGTACCTGAATCCACTGATTATGCTGCTACGGCCCTAATTACATAGATTTCATTGCTGAGTGATATTGCATTGTACGTAAGTACCACAATTTCTTTATCCATTTTTCGCTTTCTGCGATATTGAACTTGTACCATAAACGAGGTTCTTGTAAACAGAGCTGTCCCAAACTTTGGGGTGGCTGTGTCTTTTTGATTTTAATTTCCCTAAGCTATAGGACCATAAGTGGAAGTGCCCTAGGCTCTGTTGCTTTGTTTTGTAGATGTTTCAGGAAACACCATACACTTCTCCAGAGTGGCTGTTGGCAATTTACATCCCGCCCATCAGCATAACAAGTCTCCCAGTTCTCCATGGCCTGTCCTGCCTTTCTGGATTTTACACTTTTTTCAGATGGCCCTTTTGACCGGGGGGCAGTGAGACTTCATTGTAGTGCAGATTTCCTTTGCAAGCTTGCTTGGTTGGCCAAAAAGGGCGTATGCGTTTTTTCCTGTATATATTCAGGAAAAAACGCATACGGTCTTTTTGGCCAAGTGCATCATTTTGGACGTTCTGCCTCTTTTCCTATGCTTTACATGCAATTCCAGTCTACCTCCTGAAATCAGTTTCCTGCAATTCTGCCCCGCATTCAAGTCCTCTTGGCAGCCTTACTTCAATATATTTTTGGAGGATAGCTGTCATTTATAACAATGCAGGTTTGTGAAAGACAGTGCCCCTGAGCTCCTTTCTTCAACTCGCTTTCTTGTGAGCTGGCCGCAACACCGCAGGATTGCTTCAGGCCCTAGTGTGGTTCCGGCATGGCACGCTGAGCCTTTGGTTAATTCCTCTTCCTGGTGGGAAATGAGAGTTAAATTTGCCCGTCCAGACACCTCCAGCTAGTCTCTCATTGGTTCTCCCTATTCCTGTTCATTTTCCGCAGAAATTGCAAACTGGGACAAACAGGAGGTTAAAGGCACTGACTCTCCAAGTGGGGAGAGTGTTAGTAAAGCGTCTGGAATGTTGCACCCGAGTACCAGGGTACGAAAACTGATACACCTTTGAACACGTTTCCCAATCACACGGTGGATCATACTCTGGGTTCCACATGCATGTTTTAGCTGAAGGAAGAATCCCTTAAAACTGGAGAGTTGAGACCCATGGAATGGGTAACATGCAATATGACTTCAAAGGGTCTGCATTTGCTGACCGAACCTCACCAATCCTATCACTGCTGCGTTTATGCCACTGTACACATGCTTGATTCTCTTTCGGAGACATATAAATCCATAGGTTTTAAGATTCTTACTAGTAAGGTATATTCTTAGGCGTTTAATATGGGGTGTTGAGTCCACTTCGTTGAGCAAGGAGTAGCTCTTGTCTATTACATATTTGGCTTATGGAACGGTATCTGTGCTGATTTCAATCTCTGGTTTTATGCAGCACCCCAACTCACCTTTCCCCTTAAGGAAGCATAAGTTGGTTTCCTACATTTGAGACCCTGTTCTGCTTTGTAATTCAGTTCCTGTGTAGCCAAGTTTACATTCCGTGTAGTAGTGATATCTTATGATGTTTCTTTTTCTGTGTGACTTATTTCACTTAGAATCATCGTACCTGAATCCACTCATTATGCTGCTACGGGCCTGATGACATAGATTTCATTGCTGAGTGATATTGCATTGTACGTAAGTTCCACAACTTCTTTATCCATTTTTGGCTTTCTGTGATATTGAACTTGTACCGTAAACGAGGTTCTTGTAAACAGAGCCGTCCCAAACTTTGGGGTGGCTGTGTCTTTTTGATTTTAATTTCCATAAGCTATAGGACTATAAGTGGAAGTGCCCTAGGCTCTGTTGCTTTGTTATTTAGATGTTTCAGGAAACACCATACACTTCTCCAGAGTGGCTGTTGGCAATTTACATCCCGCCCATCAGCATAACGAGGCTCCCAGTTCTCCATGGCCTGTCCTGCCTTTCTGGATTTTACACTTTTTTCAGATGGCCCTTTTGACCGGGGGGCAGTGAGACTTCATTGTAGTGCAGATTTCCTTTGCAAGCTTGCTTGGTTGGCCAAAAACGGCGTATGCGTTTTTTCCTGAATATATTCAGGAAAAAACGCATACGCCCTTTTTAGCCAAGTGCATCATTGTGGACGTTCTGCCTCTTTTCCTATGCTTTACATGCAATTCCAGTCTACCTCCTGAAATCGGTTTCCTGCAATTCTGCCCCGCTTTCAAGTCCTCTTGGCAGCCTTACTTCAATATATTTTTGGACGATAGCTGTCATTTATAACTCTGCAGTTTTGTGAGTGACAGTGACCCTGAGCTCCTTTCTTCAACTCGCTTTCTTGTGAGCTGGCCTCAACACCGCAGGATTGCTTCAGGCCCTAGTGTGGTTATGGCATGGCACGCTGAGCCTTTGGTTAATTCCTCTTCCTGGTGGGAAATGAGAGTTAAATTTGCCCATTCAGACACCTCCAGCTAGTCTCTCATTGGTTCTCCCTATTCCTGTTCATTTTCCGCAGAAATTGCAAACTGGGACAAACAGGAGGTTAAAGGCACTGACTCTCCAAGTGGGGAGAGTGTTAGTAAAGCGTCTGGAATGTTGCACCCGAGTACCAGGGGACGAAAACTGAGACACCTTTGAACACGTTTCCCAATCACACGGTGGATCATACTCTGGGTTCCACATGCATGTTTTAGCTGAAGGAAGAATCCCTTAAACCAGGAGAGTTGAGACCCATGGAATGGGTACCATGCAATATGACTTCAAAGAGTATGCATTTGCTCACCGATCCTCACCAATCCTATCACTGCTGCGTTTATGCCGCTGTACACACGCTTGATTCTCTTTCAGAGACATATAAATCCATAGGTTTTAAGATTCTTACTAGTCAGGTATATTCTTAGGCGTTTAATATGGGGTGTTGAGTCCACT
Organism: Grampus griseus; assembly: GCF_964374135.1. Taxonomy (NCBI): domain Eukaryota; kingdom Metazoa; phylum Chordata; class Mammalia; order Artiodactyla; family Delphinidae; genus Grampus; species Grampus griseus. Next base: position 263,308 of record NW_028133223.1, on the reverse strand, counting down.
TCGTTGAGCAAGGAGTAGCTCTTGTCTATTACATATTTGGCTTATGGAACGGTATCTGTGTTAATTTCAATCTCTGGTTTTATGCAGCACCCCAACTCACCTTTCCCCTTAAGCAAGCATAAGTTGGTTTTCTACATTTGAGACCCTGTTCTGTTTTGTAATTCAGTTCCTGTGTAGCCAAGTTTACATTCCGTGTAGTAGTGATATCTTATGATGTTTCTTTTTCTGTGTGACTTATTTCACTTAGAATCATCGTACCTGAATCCACTCATTATGCTGCTATGGGCCTGATGACATAGATGTCATTGCTGAGTGATATTGCATTGTACGTAAGTACCACAACTTCTTTATCCATTTTTCGCTTTCTGCGATATTGAACTTGTACCGTAAACGAGGTTCTTGTAAACAGAGCCGTCCCAAACTTTGGGGTGGCTGTGTCTTTTTGATTTTAATTTCCCTAAGCTATAGGACCATAAGTGGAAGTGCCCTAGGCCCTGTTGCTTTGTTTTGTAGATGTTTCAGGAAACACCATACACTTCTCCAGAGTGGCTGTTGGCAATTTACATCCTGCCCATCAGCATAACAAGGCTCCCAGTTCTCCATGGCCTCTCCTGCCTTTCTGGATTTTACACTTTTTTCAGATGGCCCTTTTGACCGGGGGGCAGTGAGACTTCATTGTAGTGCAGATTTCCTTTGCAAGCTTGCTTGGTTGGCCAAAAAGGGCGTATGCGTTTTTTCCTGAATATATTCAGGAAAAAACGCATACGCCATTTTTGGCCAAGTGCATCATTGTGGACGTTCTGCCTCTTTTCCTATGCTTTACATGCAATTCCAGTCTACCTCCTGAAATTGGTTTCCTGCAATTCTGCACCGCTTTGAAGTCCTCTTGGCAGCCTTACTTCAATATATTTTTGGATGATAGCTGTCATTTATAACAATGCAGGTTTGTGAAAGACAGTGCCCCTGAGCTCCTTTCTTCTTCTCGCTTTCTTATGAACTGGCCGCAACACCGCAGGATTGCTTCAGGCCCTAGTGTGGTTCCGGCACGGCACGCTGAGCCTTTGGTTAATTCCTCTTCCTGGTGGGAAATGAGAGTTAAATTTGCCCGTCCAGACACCTCCAGCTCGTCTCTCATTGGTTCTCCCTATTCCTGTTCATTTTCCGCAGAAATTGCAAACTGGGACAAACAGGAGGTTAAAGGCACTGACTCTCCAAGTGGGGAGAGTGTTAGTAAAGCATCTGGAATGTTGCACCCGAGTACCAGGGGACGAAAACTGAGACACCTTCGAACACGTTTCCCGATCACACGGTGGATCATACTCTGGGTTCCACATACATGTTTTAGCTGAAGGAAGATTCTCTTAAACCTGGAGAGTTGAGACCCATGGAATGGGTACCATGCAATATGACTTCAAAGGGTCTGCATTTGCTCACCGATCCTCACCAATCCTAACACTGCTGCGTTTATGCCGCTGTACACACGCTTGATTCTCTTTCGGAGACATACAAATCCATAGGTTTTAAGATTCTTACTAGTAAGGTATATTCTTAGGCGTTTAATATGGGGTGTTGAGTCCACTTCGTTGAGCAAGGAGTAGCTCTTGTCTATTACATATTTGGCTTATGGAACGGTATCTGTGCTGATTTCAATCTCTGGTTTTATGCAGCACCCCAACTCACCTTTCCCCTTAAGGAAGCATAAGTTGGTTTCCTACATTTGAGACCCTGTTCTGCTTTGTAATTCAGTTCCTGTGTAGCCAAGTTTACATTCCGTGTAGTAGTGATATCTTATGATGTTTCTTTTTCTGTGTGACTTATTTCACTTAGAATCATCGTACCTGAATCCACTCATTATGCTGCTACGGGCCTGATGACATAGATTTCATTGCTGAGTGATATTGCATTGTACGTAAGTTCCACAACTTCTTTATCCATTTTTGGCTTTCTGTGATATTGAACTTGTACCGTAAACGAGGTTCTTGTAAACAGAGCCGTCCCAAACTTTGGGGTGGCTGTGTCTTTTTGATTTTAATTTCCATAAGCTATAGGACCATAAGTGGAAGTGCCCTAGGCTCTGTTGCTTTGTTATTTAGATGTTTCAGGAAACACCATACACTTCTCCAGAGTGGCTGTTGGCAATTTACATCCCGCCCATCAGCATAACGAGGCTCCCAGTTCTCCATGGCCTGTCCTGCCTTTCTGGATTTTACACTTTGTTCAGATGGCCCTTTTGACCGGGGGGCAGTGAGACTTCATTGTAGTGCAGATTTCCTTTGCAAGCTTGCTTGGTTGGCCAAAAACGGCGTATGCGTTTTTTCCTGAATATATTCAGGAAAAAACGCATACGCCCTTTTTGGCCAAGTGCATCATTGTGGACGTTCTGCCTCTTTTCCTATGCTTTACATGCAATTCCAGTCTACCTCCTGAAATCGGTTTCCTGCAATTCTGCCCCGCTTTCAAGTCCTCTTGGCAGCCTTACTTCAATATATTTTTGGACGATAGCTGTCATTTATAACTCTGCAGGTTTGTGAGTGACAGTGACCCTGAGCTCCTTTCTTCAACTCGCTTTCTTGTGAGCTGGCCGCAACACCGCAGGATTGCTTCAGGCCCTAGTGTGGTTCCGGCATGGCACGCTGAGCCTTTGGTTAATTCCTCTTCCTGGTGGGAAATGAGAGTTAAATTTGCCCGTCCAGACACCTCCAGCTAGTCTCTCATTGGTTCTCCCTATTCCTGTTCATTTTCCGCAGAAATTGCAAACTGGGCCAAACAGGAGGTTAAAGGCACTGACTCTCCAAGTGGGGAGAGTGTTAGTAAAGCGTCTGGAATGTTGCACCCGAGTAGCAGGGGACGAAAACTGAGACAACTTTGAACACGTTTCCCAATCACACGGTGGATCATAGGCTGGGTTCCACATGCATGTTTTAGCTGAAGGAAGAATCCCTTAAACCTGGAGAGTTGAGACCCATGGAATGGGTACCATGCAATATGACTTCAAAGGGTCTGCATTTGCTCACCGATCCTCACCTATCCTATCACTGCTGCGTTTATGCCGCTGTACACACGCTTGATTCTCTTTCGGAGACATATAAATCCATAGGTTTTAAGATTCTTACTAGTCAGGTATATTCTTAGGCGTTTAATATGGGGTGTTGAGTCCACTTCGTTGAGCAAGGAGTAGCTCTTGTCTATTACATATTTGGCTTATGGAACGGTATCTGTGCTAATTTCAATTTCTGGTTTTATGCAGCACCCCAACTCACCTTTCCCCTTAAGCAAGCATAAGTTGGTTTTCTACATTTGAGACCCTGTTCTGTTTTGTAATTCAGTTCCTGTGTAGCCAAGTTTACATTCCGTGTAGTAGTGATATCTTATGATGTTTCTTTTTCTGTGTGACTTATTTCACTTAGAATCATCGTACCTGAATCCACTCATTATGCTGCTACGGGCCTGATGACATAGATTTCATTGCTGAGTGATATTGCATTGTACGTAAGTTCCACAACTTCTTTATCCATTTTTGGCTTTCTGTGATATTGAACTTGTACCGTAAACGAGGTTCTTGTAAACAGAGCCGTCCCAAACTTTGGGGTGGCTGTGTCTTTTTGATTTTAATTTCCCTAAGCTATAGGACCATAAGTGGAAGTGCCCTAGGCTCTGTTGCTTTGTTTTTTAGATGTTTCAGGAAACACCATACACTTCTCCAGAGTGGCTGTTGGCAATTTACATCCTGCCCATCAGCATAACGAGGCTCCCAGTTCTCCATGGCCTGTCCTGCCTTTCTGGATTTTACACTTTGTTCAGATGGCCCTTTTGACCGGGGGGCAGTGAGACTTCATTGTAGTGCAGATTTCCTTTGCAAGCTTGCTTGGTTGGCCAAAAAGGGCGTATGCGTTTTTTCCTGAATATATTCAGGAAAAAACGCATACGCACTTTTTGGCCAAGTGCATCATTGTGGACGTTCTGCCTCTTTTCCTATGCTTTACATGCAATTCCAGTCTACCTCCTGAAATCGGTTTCCTGCAATTCTGCCCCGCTTTCAAGTCCTCTTGGCAGCCTTACTTCAATATATTTTTGGACGATAGCTGTCATTTATAACTCTGCAGGTTTGTGAATGACAGTGCCCCTGAGCTCCTTTCTTCAACTCGCTTTCTTGTGAGCTGGCCGCAACACCGCAGGATTGCTTCAGGCCCTAGTGTGGTTCCGGCACGGCTCGCTGAGCCTTTGGTTAATTCCTCTTCCTGGTGGGAAATGAGAGTTAAATTTGCCCGTCCAGACACCTCCAGCTAGTCTCTCATTGGTTCTCCCTATTTCTGTTCAATTTCCGCAGAAATTGCAAACTGGGACAAACAGGAGGTTAAAGGCACTGACTCTCCAAGTCGGGAGAGTGTTAGTAAAGCGTCTGGAATGTTGCACCCGAGTAGCAGGGGACGAAAACTGAGACACCTTTGAACACGTTTCCCAATCACACGGTGGATCATACTCTGGGTTCCACATGCATGTTTTAGCTGAAGGAAGAATCCCTTAAAACTGGAGAGTTGAGACCCATGGAATGGGTAACATGCAATATGACTTCAAAGGGTCTGCATTTGCTGACCGAACCTCACCAATCCTATCACTGCTGCGTTTATGCCGCTGTACACACGCTTGATTCTCTTTCGGAGACATATAAATCCATAGGTTTTAAGATTCTTACTAGTAAGGTATATTCTTAGGCGTTTAATATGGGGTGTTGAGTCCACTTCGTTGAGCAAGGAGTAGCTCTTGTCTATTACATATTTGGCTTATGGAACGGTATCTGTGCTGATTTCAATCTCTGGTTTTATGCAGCACCCCAACTCACCTTTCCCCTTAAGCAAGCATAAGTTGGTTTCCTACATTTGAGACCGTGTTCTGCTTTGTAATTCAGTTCCTGTGTAGCCAAGTTTACATTCCGTGTAGTAGTGATATCTTATGATGTTTCTTTTTCTGTGTGACTTATTTCACTTAGAATCATCGTACCTGAATCCACTCATTATGCTGCTACGGGCCTGATGACATAGATTTCATTGCTGAGTGATATTGCATTGTACGTAAGTTCCACAACTTCTTTATCCATTTTTCGCTTTCTGTGATAATGAACTTGTACCGTAAACGAGGTTCTTGTAAACAGAGCCGTCCCAAACTTTGGGGTGGCTGTGTCTTTTTGATTTTAATTTCCCTAAGCTATAGGACCATAAGTGGAAGTGCCCTAGGCTCTGTTGCTTTGTTTTTTAGATGTTTCAGGAAACACAATACACTTCTCCAGAGTGGCTGTTGGCAATTTACATCCCGCCCATCAGCATAACAAGGCTCCCAGTTCTCCATGGCCTGTCCTGCCTTTCTGGATTTTACACTTTTTTCAGATGGCCCTTTTGACCGGGGGGCAGTGAGACTTCATTGTAGTGTAGATATCCTTTGCAAGCTTGCTTGGTTGGCCAAAAAGGTCGTATGCGTTTTTTCCTGAATATATTCAGGAAAAAACGCATACGCCCTTTTTGGCCAAGTGCATCATTGTGGACGTTCTGCCTCTTTTCCTATGCTTTACATGCAATTCCAGTCTACCTCCTGAAATCGGTTTCCTGCAATTCTGCCCCGCTTTCAAGTCCTCTTGGCAGCCTTACTTCAATATATTTTTGGACGATAGCTGTCATTTATAACTCTGCAGGTTTGTGAATGACAGTGCCCCTGAGCTCCTTTCTTCAACTCGCTTTCTTGTGAGCTGGCCGCAACACCGCAGGATTGCTTCAGGCCCTAGTGTGGTTCCGGCACGGCACGCTGAGCCTTTGGTTAATTCCTCTTCCTGGTGGGAAATGAGAGTTAAATTTGCCCGTCCAGACACCTCCAGCTAGTCTCTCATTGGTTCTCCCTATTCCTGTTCAATTTCCGCAGAAATTGCAAGCTGGGACAAACAGGAGGTTAAAGGCACTGACTCTCCAAGTCGGAAGAGTGTTAGTAAAGCGTCTGGAATGTTGCACCCGAGTACCAGGGGACGAAAACTGAGACACCTTTGAACACGTTTCCCAATCACACAGTGGATCATACTCTGGGTTCCACATGCATGTTTTAGCTGAAGGAAGAATCCCTTAAACCTGGAGAGTTGAGACCCATGGAATGGGTACCATGCAATATGACTTCAAAGGGTCTGCAATTGCTCACCGATCCTCACGAATCCTATCACTGCTGCGTTTATGCCGCTGTACACACGCTTGATTCTCTTTCGGAGACATATAAATCCATAGGTTTTAAGATTCTTACTAGTCAGGTATATTCTTAGGCGTTTAATATGGGGTGTTGAGTCCACTTCGTTGAGCAAGGAGTAGCTCTTGTCTATTACATATTTGGCTTATGGAACGGTATCTGTGCTAATTTCAATCTCTGGTTTTATGCAGCACCCCAACTCACCTTTCCCCTTAAGCAAGCATAAGTTGGTTTTCTACATTTGAGACCCTGTTCTGTTTTGTAATTCAGTTCCTGTGTACTCAAGTTTACATTCCGTGTAGTAGTGAATCTTATGATGTTTTTTTTCTGTGTGACTTGTTTCACTTAGAATCATCGTACCTGAATCCACTCATTATTCTGCTACGGGCCTGATGACATAGATTTCATTGCTGAGTGATATTGCATTGTATGTAAGTACTACAAATTCTTTATCCATTTTTCGCTTTCTGCAATATTGAACTTGTACCGTAAACGAGGTTCTTGTAAACAGAGCCGTCCCAAACTTTGGGGTGGCTGTGTCTTTTTGATTTTAATTTCCCTAAGCTATAGGACCATAAGTGGAAGTGCCCTAGGCTCTGTTGCTTTGTTTTGTAGATGTTTCAGGAAACACCATACACTTCTCCAGAGTGGCTGTTGGCAATTTACATCCCGCCCATCAGCATAACAAGGCTCCCAGTTCTCCATGGCCTGTCCTGCCTTTCTGGATTTTACACTTTTTTCAGATGGCCCTTTTGACCGGGGGGCAGTGAGACTTCATTGTAGTGCAGATTTCCTTTGCAGGCTTGCTTGGTTGGCCTAAAAGTGCGTATGTGTTTTTTCCTGAATATATTCAGGAAAAAACACATACACCCTTTTTGGCCAAGTGCATCATTGTGGAGGTTCTGCCTCTTTTCCTATGCTTTACATGCAATTCCAGTCTACCTCCTGAAATCGGTTTCCTACAATTCTGCCCCGCTTTCAAGTCGTCTTGGTAGCCTTACTTCAATATATTTTTGGACGATAGCTGTCATTCATAACTCTGCAGGTTTGTGAGTGACAGTGCCACTGAGCTCCTTTCTTCAACTCGCTTTCTTGTGAGCTGGCCGCAACACCGCATGATTGCTTCAGGCCCTAGTGTGGTTCCGGCATGGCACGCTGAGCCTTTGGTTAATTCCTCTTCCTGGTGGGAAATGAGAGTTAAATTTGCCAGTCTAGGCACCTCCAGCTAGTCTCTCTTTGGTTCTCCCTATTTCTGTTCATTTTCCGCAGAAATTGCAAACTGGGCCAAACAGGAGGTTAAAGGCACTGACTCTCCAAGTCGGGAGAGTGTTAGTAAAGCATCTGGAATGTTGCACCCGAGTACCAGGGTACGAAAACTGATACACCTTTGAACACGTTTCCCAATCACACGGTGGATCATACTCTGGGTTCCACATGCATGTTTTAGCTGAAGGAAGAATCCCTTAAAACTGGAGAGTTGAGACCCATGGAATGGGTAACATGCAATATGACTTCAAAGGGTCTGCATTTGCTGACCGAACCTCACCAATACTATCACTGCTGCGTTTATGCCACTGTACACATGCTTGATTCTCTTTCGGAGACATATAAAACCATAGGTTTTAAGATTCTTACTAGTAAGGTATATTCTTAGGCGTTTAATATGGGGTGTTGAGTCCACTTCGTTGAGCAAGGAGTAGCTCTTGTCTATTACATATTTGGCTTATGGAACGGTATCTGTGCTGATTTCAATCTCTGGTTTTATGCAGCACCCCAACTCACCTTTCCCCTTAAGCAAGCATAAGTTGGTTTCCTACATTTGAGACCGTGTTCTGCTTTGTAATTCAGTTCCTGTGTAGCCAAGTTTACATTCCGTGTAGTAGTGATATCTTATGATGTTTCTTTTTCTGTGTGACTTATTTCACTTAGAATCATCGTACCTGAATCCACTCATTATGCTGCTACGGGCCTGATGACATAGATTTCATTGCTGAGTGATATTGCATTGTACGTAAGTACCACAAGTGCTTTATCCATTTTTCGCTTTCTGCGATATTGAACTTGTACCGTAAACGAGGTTTTTGTAAACAGAGCCGTCCCAAATTTTGGGGTGGCTGTGTCTTTTAGATTTTAATTTCCCTAAGCTATAGGACCATAAGTGGAAGTGCCCTAGGCTCTGTTGCTTTGTTTTTTAGATGTTTCAGGAAACACCATACACTTCTCCAGAGTGGCTGTTGGCAATTTACATCCCGCCCATCAGCATAACAAGGCTCCCAGTTCTCCATGGCCTGTCCTGCCTTTCTGGATTTTACACTTTTTTCAGATGGCCCTTTTGACCGGGGGGCAGTGAGACTTCATTGTAGTGGAGATTTCCTTTGCAAGCTTGCTTGGTTGGCCAAAAAGGGCGTATGCGTTTTTTCCTGAATATATTCAGGAAAAAACGCATACGCCCTTTTTGGCCAAGTGCATCATTGTGGACATTCTGCCTCTTTTCCTATGCTTTACATGCAATTCCAGTCTACCTCCTGAAATCGGTTTCCTGCAATTCTGCCCCGCTTTCAAGTCCTCTTGGCAGCCTTACTTCAATATATTTTTGGACGATAGCTGTCATTTTTAACTCTGCAGGTATGTGAATGACAGTGCCCCTGAGCTCCTTTCTTCAACTCGCTTTCTTGTGAGCTGGCCGCAACACCACATCATTGCTTCAGGCCCTAGTGTGGTTCCGGCACCGCACGTTGAGCCTTTGGTTAATTCCTCTTCCTGGTGGGAAATGAGAGTTAAATTTGCCCGTCCAGACACCTCCAGCTAGTCTCTCATTGGTTCTCCCTATTCCTGTTCATTTTCCGCAAAAATTGCAAACTGGGACAAACAGGAGGTTAAAGGCACTGACTCTCCAAGTGGGGAGAGAGTAAGTAAAGCGTCTGGAATGTTGCACCCGAGTACCAGGGGACGAAACCTGAGACACCTTTGAACACGTTTCCCAATCACACGGTGGATCATACTCTGGGTTCCACATGCATGTTTTAGCTGAAGGAAGAATCCCTTAAACCTGGAGAGTTGAGACGCATGGAATGGGTACCATGCAATATGGCTTCAAAAAGTATGCATTTGCTCACCGATCCTCACCAATCCTTTCACTGCTGCATTTATTGCGCTGTACACACGCTTGATTCTCTTTCGGAGACATATAAATCCATAGGTTTTAAGATTCTTACTAGTCAGGTATATTCTTAGGCGTTTAATATGGGGTGTTGAGTCCACTTCGTTGAGCAAGGAGTAGCTCTTGTCTATTACATATTTGGCTTATGGAACGGTATCTGTGCTAATTTCAATCTCTGGTTTTATGCAGCACCCCAACTCACCTTTCCCCTTAAGCAAGCATAAGTTGGTTTTCTACATTTGAGACCCTGTTCTGTTTTGTAATTCAGTTCCTGTGTAGCCAAGTTTACATTCCGTGTAGTAGTGATATCTTATGATGTTTCTTTTTCTGTGTGACTTATTTCACTTAGAATCATCGTACCTGAATCCACTCATTATGCTGCTATGGGCCTGATGACATAGATTTCATTGCTGAGTGATATTGCATTGTACGTAAGTACCACAACTTCTTTATCCATTTTTCACTTTCGGTGATAATGAACTTGTACCGTAAACGAGGTTCTTGTAAACAGAGCCGTCACCAAATTTGGGGTGGCTGTGTCTTTTTGATTTTAATTTCCCTAAGCTATAGGACCATAAGTGGAAGTGCCCTAGGCTCTGTTGCTTTGTTTTTTAGATGTTTCAGGAAACACCATACACTTCTCCAGAGTGGCTGTTGGCAATTTACATCCCGCCCATCAGCATAACAAGGCTCGCAGTTCTCCATGGCCTGTCCTGCCTTTCTGGATTTTACACTTTGTTCAGATGGCCCTTTTGACCGGGGGGCAGTGAGACTTCATTGTAGTGCAGAGTTCCTTTGCAAGCTTGCTTGGTTGGCCAAAAAGGACGTATGCGTTTTTTCCTGAATATATTCAGGAAAAAACGCATACGCCCTTTTTGGCCAAGTGCATCATTGTGGAGGTTCTGCCTCTTTTCCTATGCTTTACATGCAATTCCAGTCTACCTCCTGAAATCGGTTTCCTGCAATTCTGCCCCGCTTTCAAGTCCTCTTGGCAGCCTTACTTCAATATATTTTTGGACGATAGCTGTCATTTATAACTCTGCAGGTCTGTGAATTACAGTGCCCCTGAGCTCCTTTCTTCAACTCGCTTTCTTGTGAGCTGGCCGCAACACCGCAGGATTGCTTCAGGCCCTAGTGTGGTTCCGGCATGGCACGCTGAGCCTTTGGTTAATTCCTCTTCCTGGTGGGAAATGAGAGTTAAATTTGCCCGTCCAGACACCTCCAGCTAGTCTCTCATTGGTTCTCCCTATTTCTGTTCATTTTCCGCAGAAATTGCAAACTGGGTCAAACAGGAGGTTAAAGGCACTGACTCTCTAAGTGGGGAGAGTGTTAGTAAAGCGTCTGGAATGTTGCACCCGAGTACCAGGGATCGAAAACTGAGACACATTTGAACACGTTTCCCCATCACACGGTGGATCATACTCTGGGTTCCACATGCATGTTTTAGCTGAAGGAAGAATCCCTTAAACCTGGAGAGTTGAGACCCATGGAATGGGTACCATGCAGTATGACTTCAAAGGGTCTGCATTTGCTCACCGATCCTCACCAATCCTATCACTGCTGCGTTTATGCCGCTGTACACACGCTTGATTCTCTTTTGGAGACATATAAATCCATAGGTTTTAAGATTCTTACTAGTAAGGTATATTCTTCGGCGTTTAATATGGGGTGTTGAGTCCACTTCATTGAGCAAGGAGTAGCTCTTGTCTATTACATATTTGGCTTATGGAACGGTATCTGTGCTAATTTCAATCTCTGGTTTTATGCAGCACCCCAACTCACCTTTCCCCTTAAGCAAGCATAAGTTGGTTTCCTACATTTGAGACCCTGTTCTGTTTTCTAATTCACTTCCTGTGTAGCCAAGTTTACATTCCGTGTAGTAGTGATATCTTATGATGTTTCTTTTTCTGTGTGACTTATTTCACTTAGAATCATCATACCTGAATCCACTCATTATGCTGCTACGGGCCTGATGACATAGATTTCATTGCTGAGTGATATTGCATTGTACGTAAGTACCACAACTTCTTTATCCATTTTTCGCTTTCTGCGATATTGAACTTGTACCGTAATCGAGGTTCTTGTAAACAGAGTCGTCCCAAAGTTTGGGGTGGCTGTGTCTTTTTGATTTTAATTTCCCTAAGCTATAGGACCATAAGTGGAAGTGCCCTAGGCTCTGTTGCTTTGTTTTGTAGATGTTTCAGGAAACACCATACACTTCTCCAGAGTGGCTGTTGGCAATTTACATCCCGCCCATCAGCATAACAAGGCTCCCAGTTCTGCATGGCCTGTCCTGCCTTTCTGGATTTTACACTTTTTTCTGATGGCCCTTTTGACCGGGGGGCAGTGAGACTTCATTGTAGTGCAGATTTCCTTTGCAAGCTTGCTTGGTTGGCCAAAAAGGGCGTATGCGTTTTTTCCTGAATATATTGAGGAAAAAACGCATACGCTCTTTTTGGCCAAGGGCATCATTGTGGACGTTCTGCCTCTTTTCCTATGCTTTACATGCAATTCCAGTCTACCTCCTGAAATCGGTTTCCTGCAATTCTGCCCCACTTTCAAGTCCTCTTGGCAGCCTTACTTCAATATATTTTTGGACGATAGCTGTCATTTTTAACTCTGCAGGTATGAGAATGACAGTGCCCCTGAGCTCCTTTCTTCAACTTGGTTTCTTGTCAGCTGGCCGCAACACTGCAGCATTGCTTTAGGCCCTTGTGTGGTTCTGGCATGGCACGCTGAGCCTTTGGTTAATTCCTCTTCCTGGTGGGAAATGAGAGTTAAATTTGCCCGTCCAGACACCTCCAGGTAGTCTCTCTTTGGTTCTCCCTATTTCTGTTCATTTTCCACAGAGATTGCAAACTGGGACAAACAGGAGGTTAAAGGCACTGACTCTCCAAGTGGGGAGAGTGTTAGTAAAGCGTCTGGAATGTTGCACCCGAGTACCAGGGGACGAAAACAGAGACACCTTTGAACACGTTTCCCACTCACACGGTGGATCATAGGCTGGGTTCCACATGCATGTTTTAGCTGAAGGAAGAATCCCTTAAACCTGGAGAGTTGAGACCCATGGAATGGGTACCATGCAATATGACTTCAAAGGGTCTGCATTTGCTCACCGATCCTCACCAATCCTATCACTGCTGCGTTTATGCCACTGTACACACGCTTGATTCTCTTTTGGAGACATATATCCATAGGTTTTAAGATTCTTACTAGTCAGGTATATTCTTAGGCGTTTAATATGGGGTGTTGAGGCCACTTCGTTGAGCAAGGAGTAGCTCTTGTCTATTACATATTTGGCTTATGGAACGGTATCTGTGCTAATTTCAATCTGTGGTTTTATGCAGCACCCCAACTCACCTTTCCCCTTAAGCAAGCATAAGTTGGTTTTCTACATTTGAGACCCTGTTCTGTTTTGTATTTCAGTTCCTGTGTAGCCAAGTTTACATTCCGTGTAGTAGAGATATCTTATGATGTTTCTTTTTCTGTGTGACTTATTTCACTTAGAATCATCGTACCTGAATCCACTCATTATGCTGCTACGGGCCTGATGACATAGATTTCATTGCTGAGTGATATTGCATTGTACGTAAGTACCACAACTTCTTTATCCATTTTTCGCTTTCTGCGATATTGAACTTGTACCGTAATCGAGGTTCTTGTAAACACAGCCGTCCCAAACTTTGGGGTGGCTGTGTCTTTTTGATTTTAATTTCCCTAAGCTATAGGACAATAAGTGGAAGTGCCCTAGGCTCTGTTGCTTTGTTTTGTAGATGTTTCAGGAAACACCATACACTTCTCCAGAGTGGCTGTTGGCAATTTACATCCCGCCCATCAGCATAACAAGGCTCCCAGTTCTCCATGGCCTGTCCTGCCTTTCTGGATTTTACACTTTTTTCAGATGGCCCTTTTGACCGGGGGGCAGTGAGACTTCATTGTAGTGCAGATTTCCTTTGCAAGCTTGCTTGGTTGGCCAAAAAGGGCGTATGCGTTTTTTCCTGAATATATTCAGGAAAAAACGCATACGCCCTTTTTGGCCAAGTGCAGCATTGTGGACGTTCTGCCTCTTTTCCTATGCTTTACATGCAAATCCAGTCTACCTCCTGAAATCGGTTTCCTGCAATTCTGCCCCGCTTTCAAGTCCTCTTGGCAGCCTTACTTCAATATATTTTTGGACGATAGCTGTCATTTATAACTCTACAGGTCTGTGAATTACAGTGCCCCTGAGCTCCTTTCTTCAACTCGCTTTCTTGTGAGCTGGCCGCAACACCGCAGGATTGCTTCATGCCCTAGTGTGGTTGCGGCACCGCACACTGAGCCTTTGGTTAATTCCTCTTCCTGGTGGGAAATGAGAGTTAAATTTGCCCATCCAGACACCTGCAGCTAGTCTCTCATTGGTTCTCCCTATTCCTGTTCATTTTCTGCAGAAATTGCAAACTGGGCCAAACAGGAGGTTAAAGGCACTGACTCTCCAAGTGGGGAGAGAGTAAGTAAAGCGTCTGGAATGTTGCACCCGAGTACCAGGGGACAAAACCTGAGACACCTTTGAACACGTTTCCCAATCCCACGGTGGATCATACTCTGGGTTCCACATGCATGTTTTAGCTTAAGGAAGAATCCCTTAAACCTGGAGAGTTGAGACCCATGGAATGGGTACCATGCTATATGGCTTCAAAGAGTATGCATTTGCTCACCGATCCTCACCAATCCTTTCACTGCTGCGTTTATTGCGCTGTACACACGCTTGATTCTCTTTCGGAGACATATAAATCCATAGGTTTTAAGATTCTTACTAGTCAGGTATATTCTTAGGCGTTTAATATGGGGTGTTGAGTCCACTTCGTTGAGCAAGGAGTAGCTCTTGTCTATTAAATATTTGGCTTATGGAACGGTATCTGTGCTAATTTCAATCTCTGGTTTTATGCAGCACCCCAACTCACCTTTCCCCTTAAGCAAGCATAAGTTGGTTTTCTACATTTGAGAGCCTGTTCTGTTTTGTAATTCAGTTCCTGGGTAACCAAGTTTACATTCCGTGTAGTAGTGATATCTTATGATGTTTCTTTTTCTGGGTGACTTATTTCACTTAGAATCATCGTACCTGAATCCACTCATTATGCTGCTATGGGCCTGATGACATAGATTTCATTGCTGAGTGATATTGCATTGTACGTAAGTACCACAACTTCTTTATCCATTTTTCGCTTTCTGTGATAATGAACTTGTACCATAAACGAGGTTCTTGTAAACAGAGCCGTCCCAAACTTTGGGGTGGCTGTGTCTTTTTGATTTTAATTTCCCTAAGCTATAGGACCATAAGTGGAAGTGCCCTAGGCTCTGTTGCTTTGTTTTTTAGATGTTTCAGGAAACACCATACACTTCTCCAGAGTGGCTGTTGGCAATTTACATCCTTCCCATCAGCATAACAAGGCTCCCAGTTCTCCATGGCCTGTCCTGCCTTTCTGGATTTTACACTTTGTTCAGATGGCCCTTTTGACCGGGGGGCAGTGAGACTTCATTGTAGTGCAGATTTCCTTTGCAAGCTTGCTTGGTTGGCCAAAAGGGCGTATGCGTTTTTTCCTGAATATATTCAGGAAAAAACGCATACGCCGTTTTTGGCCAAGTGCATCATTGTGGACGTTCTGCCTCTTTTCCAATGCTTTACATGCAATTCCAGTCTACCTCCTGAAATCGGTTTCCTGCAATTCTGCCCCGCTTTCAAGTCCTCTTGGCAGCCTTTCTTCAATATATTTTTGGACGATAGCTGTCATTTTTAACTCTGCAGGTATGTGAATGACAGTGCCCCTGAGCTCCTTTCTTCAACTCGCTTTCTTGTGAGCTGGCCGCAACACCGCAGGATTGCTTCAGGCCCTAGTGTGGTTCCGGCATGGCACGCTGAGCCTTTGGTTAATTCCTCTTCCTGGTGGGAAATGAGAGTTAAATTTGCCCGTCCAGACACCTCCAGCTAGTCTCTCATTGGTTCTCACTATTCCTGTTCATTTTCCGCAGAAATTGCAAACTGGGCCAAACAGGAGGTTAAAGGCACTGACTCTCCAAGTGGGGAGAGTGTTAGTAAAGCGTCTGGAATGTTGCACCCGAGTACCAGGGGACGAAAACTGAGACACCTTTGAACACGTTTCCCAATCACACGGTGGATCATAGTCTGGGCTCCACATGCATGTTTTAGCTGAAGGTAGAATCCATTAAACCTGGAGAGTTGAGACCCATGGAATGGGTACCATGCAATATGACTTCAAAGGGTCTGCATTTGCTCACCAATCCTCACCAATCCTATCACTGTTGCGTTTATGCCGCTGTACACACGCTTGATTCTCCTTCGGAGACATATAAATCCATAGGTTTTAAGATTCTTACTAGTCAGGTATATTCTTAGGCGTTTAATATGGGGTGTTGAGTCCACTTCGTTGAGCAAGGAGTAGCTCTTGTCTATTACATATTTGGCTTATGGAACGGTATCTGTGCTAATTTCAATCTCTGGTTTTATGCAGCACCCCAACTCACCTTTCCCCTTAAGCAAGCATAAGTTGGTTTTCTACATTTGAGACCCTGTTCTGTTTTGTAATTCAGTTCCTGTGTAGCCAAGTTTACATTCCGTGTAGTAGTGATATCTTATGATGTTTCTTTTTCTCTGTGACTTATTTCACTTAGAATCATCGTACCTGAATCCACTCATCATGCTGCTACGGGCCTGATGAGATAGATTTCATTGCTGAGTGATATTGCATTGTACGTAAGTACCACAACTTCTTTATCCAATTTTCGCTTTCTGTGATATTGAACTTGTACCGTAAAGGAGGTTCTTGTAAACAGAACCGTCCCAAACTTTGGGGTGGCTGTGTCTTTTTGATTTTAATTTCCCTAAGCTATAGGACCATAAGTGGAAGTGCCCTAGGCTCTGTTGCTTTGTTTTTTAGATGTTTCAGGAAACACCATACACTTCTCCAGAGTGGCTGTTGGCAATTTACATCCCGCCCATCAGCATAACAAGGCTCCCAGTTCTCCATAGCCTGTCTTGCCTTTCTGGATTTTGCACTTTTTTCAGATGGCCCTTTTGACTGGGGGGAAGTGAGACTTCATTGTAGTGCAGATTTCCTTTGCAAGCTTGCTTGGTTGGCCACAAAGGGCGTATCCGTTTTTTCCTGAATATATTCAGGAAAAAACTCATACGCCCTTTTTGGCCAAGTGCATCATTGTGGACGTTCTGCCTCTTTTCCTATGCTTTACATGCAATTCCAGTCTACCTCCTGAAATCGGTTTCCTGCAATTCTGCCCCGCTTTCAAGTCCTCTTGGCAGCCTTACTTCAATATATTTTTGGACGATAGCTGTCATTTATAACTCTGCAGGTTTGTGAATGACAGTGCCCTTGAGCTCCTTTCTTCAACTCACTTTCTTGTGAGCTGGCCACAACACCGCAGGATTGCTTCAGGCCCTATTGTGGTTCCGGCACGGCACGCTGAGCCTTTGGTTAATTCCTCTTCCTGGTGGGAAATGAGAGTTAAATTTGCCCGTCCAGACACCTCCAGCTAGTCTCTCATTGGTTCTCCCTATTCCTGTTCATTTTCCGCAGAAATTGCAAACTGGGCCAAACAGGAGGTTAAAGGCATTGACTCTCCAAGTGGGGAGAGTGTTAGTAAAGCGTCTGGAATGTTGCACCCGAGTACCAGGGGACGAAAACTGAGACACCTTTGAACACGTTTCCCGATCACACGGTGGATCATAGTCTGGGTTCCACATGCATGTTTTAGCTGAAGGAAGAATCCCTTAAACCTGGAGAGTTGAGACCCATGGAATGGGTACCATGCAATATGACTTCAAAGGGTCTGCATTTGCTCACCGATCCTCACCAATCCTATCACTGCTGCGTTTATGCCGCTGTACACACGCTTGATTCTCTTTCGGAGACATATAAATCCATAGGTTTTAAGATTCTTACTAGTCAGGTATATTCTTAGGCGTTTAATATGGGGTGTTGAGTCCACTTCGTTGAGCAAGGAGTAGCTCTTGTATATTACATATTTGGCTTATGGAACGGAATCTGTGCTAATTTCAATCTCTGGTTTTATGCAGCACCCCAACTCACCTTTCCCCTTAAGGAAGCATAAGTTGGTTTTCTACATTTGAGACCCTGTTCTGTTTTGTAATTCAGTTCCTGTGTAGCCAAGTTTACATTCCGTGTAGTAGTGATATCTTATGATGTTTCTTTTTCTCTGTGTCTTATTTCACTTAGGATCATCGTACCTGAATCCACTCGTCATGCTGCTACGGGCCTGATGACATAGATTTCATTGCTGAGTGATATTGCATTGTACGTAAGTACCACAACTTCTTTATCTATTTTTCACTTTCTGTGATATTGAACTTGTACCGTAAACGAGGTTCTTGTAAACAGAACCGTCCCAAACTTTGGGGTGGCTGTGTCTTTTTGGTTTTAATTTCCCTAAGCTATAGGACCATAAGTGGAAGTGCCCTAGGCTCTGTTGCTTTGTTTTTTAGATGTTTCAGGAAACACCATACACTTCTCCAGAGTGGCTGTTGGCAATTTACATCCCGCCCATCAGCATAACAAGGCTCCCAGTTCTCCATGGCCTGTCCTGCCTTTCTGGATTTTACACTTTTTTCAGATGGCCCTTTTGACCAAGGGGCAGTGAGACTTCATTGTAGTGCAGATTTCCTTTGCAAGCTTGCTTGGTTGGCCAAAAAGGGCGTATGCGTTTTTTCCTGAATATATTCAGGAAAAAACGCATACGCCCTTTTTGGCCAAGTGCATCATTGTGGACGTTCTGCCTCTTTTTCCTATGCTTTACATGCAATTCCAGTCTACCTCCTGAAATCGGTTTCCTGCAATTCTGCCCCGCTTTCAAGTCCTCTTGGCAGCCTTACTTCTATATATATTTGGACGATAGCTGTCATTTATAACTCTGCAGGTTTGTGAATGACAGTGCCCCTGAGCTCCTTTCTTCAACTCGCTTTCTTGTGAGCTGTCCGCAACACCGCAGGATTGCTTCAGGCCCTAGTGTGGTTCCAGCACGGCACGCTGAGCCTTTGGTTAATTCCTCTTCCTGGTGGGAAATGAGAGTTAAATTTGCCCGTCCAGACACCTCCAGCTAGTCTCTCATTGGTTCTCCCTATTCCTGTTCATTTTCCGCAGAAATTGCAAACTGGGCCAAACAGGAGGTTAAAGGCACTGACTCTACAAGTGGGGAGAGTGTTAGTAAAGCGTCTGGAATGTTGCACCCGAGTACCAGGAGACGAAAACTGAGACAACTTTGAACACGTTTCCCGATCACACGGTGGATCATACCCTGGGTTCCACATGCATGTTTTAGCTGAAGGAAGAATCCCTTAAAACTGGAGAGTTGAGACCCATGGAATGGGTACCATGCAATATGACTTCAAAGGGTCTGCATTTGCTCACCGATCCTCACCAATCCTATCACTGCTGCGCTTATGCCGCTGTACACACGCTTTATTCTCTTTCAGAGACATATAAATCCATAGGTTTTAAGATTCTTACTAGTCAGGTATATTCTTAGGCGTTTAATATGGGGTGTTGAGTCCACTTCGTTGAGCAAGGAGTAGCTCTTGTCTATTACATATTTGGCTTATGGAACGGTATCTGTGCTAATTTCAATCTCTGGTTTTATGCAGCACCCCAACTCACCTTTCCCCTTAAGCAAGCATAAGTTGGTTTTCTACATTTGAGACCCTGTTCTGTTTTGTAATTCAGTTCCTGTGTAGCCAAGTTTACATTCCGTGTAGTAGTGATATCTTATGATGTTTCTTTTTCTGTGTGACTTATTTCACTTAGAATCATCGTACCTGAATCCACTCATTATGCTGCTATGGCCCTGATGACATAGATTTCATTGCTGAGTGATATTGCATTGTACGTAAGTACCACAACTTCTTTATGCATTTTTCGCTTTCTGCGATTTTGAACTTGTACCTTAAAAGAGGTTCTTGTAAACAGAGCCGTCCCAATCTTTGGGGTGGCTGTGTCTTTTTGATGTTAATTTCCCTAAGCTATAGGACCATAAGTGGAAGTGCCCTAGGCTCTGTTGCTTTGTTTTTTAGATGTTTCAGGAAACACCATACACTTCTCCAGAGTGGCTGTTGGCAATTTACATCCCGCCCATCAGCATAACAAGGCTCCCAGTTCTCCGTGGCCTGTCCTGCCTTTCTGGATTTTACACTTTTTTCAGATCGCCCTTTTGACCGGGGGGCTGTGAGACTTCATTGTAGTGCAGATTTCCTTTGCAAGCTTGCTTGGTTGGCCAAAAAGTGCGTATGCATTTTTTCCTGAATATATTCAGGAAAAAACGCATACGCCCTTTTTGGCCAAGTGCATCATTGTGGACGTTCTGCCTCTTTTCCTATGCTTTACATGCAATTCCAGTCTACCTCCTGAAATCGGTTTCCTGCAATTCTGCCCCGCTTTCAAGTCCTCTTGGCAGCCTTACTTCAATATACTTTTGGACGATAGCTGTCATTTATAACTCTGCAGGTTTGTGAATGACAGTGCCCCTGAGCTCCTTTCTTCAACTCGCTTTCTTGTGAACTGGCCGCAACACCGCAGGATTGCTTCAGGCCCTAGTGTGGTTCCGGCATGGCACGCTGAGCCTTTGGTTAATTCCTCTTCCTGGTGGGAAATGAGAGTTAAATTTGCCCGTCCAGACACCTCCAGCTAGTCTCTCATTGGTTCTCCCTATTCCTATTCATTTTCCGCAGAAATTGCAACCTGGGCCAAACAAGAGGTTAAAGGCACTGACTCTCCAAGTGGGGAGAGTGTTAGTAAAGCGTCTGGAATGTTGCACCCGAGTACCAGGGGACGAAAACTGAGACACCTTTGAACACGTTTCCCGATCACACGGTGGATCATAGTCTGGGTTCCACATGCATGTTTTAGCTGAAGGAAGAATCCCTTAAACCTGGAGAGTTGAGACCCATGGAATGGGTACCATGCAATATGACTTCAAAGGGTCTGCATTTGCTCACCGATCCTCACCAATCCTATCACTGCTGCGCTTATGCCGCTGTACACACGCTTTATTCTCTTTCAGAGACATATAAATCCATAGGTTTTAAGATTCTTACTAGTCAGGTATATTCTTAGGCGTTTAATATGGGGTGTTGAGTCCACTTCGTTGAGCAAGGAGTAGCTCTTGTCTATTACATATTTGGCTTATGGAACGGTATCTGTGCTAATTTCAATCTCTGGTTTTATGCAGCACCCCAACTCACCTTTCCCCTTAAGCAAGCATAAGTTGGTTTTCTACATTTGAGACCCTGTTCTGTTTTGTAATTCAGTTCCTGTGTAGCCAAGTTTCCATTCCGTGTAGTACTGATATCTTATGATGTTTCTTTTTCTGTGTGACTTATTTCACTTAGAATGATCGTACCTGAATCCACTCATTATGCTGCTACGGCCCTGATGACATAGATTTCATTGCTGAGTGATATTGCATTGTACGTAAGTACCACAACTTCTTTATGCATTTTTCGCTTTCTGCGATTTTGAACTTGTACCTTAAAAGAGGTTCTTGTAAACAGAGCCGTCCCAAACTTTGGGGTGGCTGTGTCTTTTTGATGTTAATTTCCCTAAGCTATAGGACCATAAGTGGAAGTGCCCTAGGCTCTGTTGCTTTGTTTTTTAGATGTTTCAGGAAACACCATACACTTCTCCAGAGTGGCTGTTGGCAATTTACATCCCGCCCATCAGCATAACAAGGCTCCCAGTTCTCCGTGGCCTGTCCTGCCTTTCTGGATTTTACACTTTTTTCAGATCGCCCTTTTGACCGGGGGGCTGTGAGACTTCATTGTAGTGAAGATTTCCTTTGCAAGCTTGCTTGGTTGGCCAAAAAGTGCGTATGCGTTTTTTCCTGAATATATTCAGGAAAAAACGCATACGCCCTTTTTGGCCAAGTGCATCATTGTGGACGTTCTGCCTCTTTTCCTATGCTTTACATGCAATTCCAGTCTACCTCCTGAAATCGGTTTCCTGCAATTCTGCCCCGCTTTCAAGTCCTCTTGGCAGCCTTACTTCAATATACTTTTGGACGATAGCTGTCATTTATAACTCTGCAGGTTTGTGAATGACAGTGCCCCTGAGCTCCTTTCTTCAACTCGCTTTCTTGTGAACTGGCCGCAACACCGCAGGATTGCTTCAGGCCCTAGTGTGGTTCCGGCATGGCACGCTGAGCCTTTGGTTAATTCCTCTTCCTGGTGGGAAATGAGAGTTAAATTTGCCCGTCCAGACACCTCCAGCTAGTCTCTCATTGGTTCTCCCTATTCCTATTCATTTTCCGCAGAAATTGCAACCTGGGCCAAACAGGAGGTTAAAGGCACTGACTCTCCAAGTGGGGAGAGTGTTAGTAAAGCGTCTGGAATGTTGCATCCGAGTACCAGGTGACAAAAACTGAGACACCTTTGAACACGTTTCCCGATCACACGGTGGATCATACTCTGGGTTCCACATACATGTTTTAGCTGAAGGAAGAATCCCTTAAACCTGGAGAGTTGAGACCCATGGAATGGGTACCATGCAATATGACTTCAAAGGGTCTGCATTTGCTCACCAATCCTCACCAATCCTATCACTGCTGCGTTTATGCCGCTGTGCACACGCTTGATTCTCCTTCGGAGACATATAAATCCATAGGTTTTAAGATTCTTACTAGTCGGGTATATTCTTAGGCGTTTAAAATGGGGTGTTGAGTCCACTTCGTTGAGCAAGGAGTAGCTCTTGTCTATTACATATTTGGCTTATGGAACGGTATCTGTGCTGATTTCAATCTCTGGTTTTATGCAGCACCCCAACTCACCTTTCCCCTTAAGCAATCATAAGTTGGTTTTCTACATTTGAGACCCTGTTCTGTTTTGTAATTCAGTTCCTGTGTAGCCAAGTTTACATTCCGTGTAGTAGTGATATCTTATGATGTTTCTTTTTCTGTGTGACTTATTTCACTTAGAATCATCGTACTTGAATCCACTCATTATGCTGCTACGGGCCTGATGACATAGATTTCATTGCTGAGTGATATTGCATTGTACGTAAGTACCACAAATTCTTTATCCATTTTTCACTTTCTGCGATATTGAACTCGTACCGTAAACGAGGTTCTTGTAAACAGAGCCGTCCCAAACTTTGGGGTGGCTGTGTCTTTTTGATTTTAATTTCCCTAAGCTATAGGACCATAAGTGGAAGTACCCTAGGCTCTGTTGCTTTATTTTGTAGATGTTTCAGGAAACACCATACACTTCTCCAGAGTGGCTGTTGGCAATTTACATCTCGCCTATCAGCATAACAAGGCTCCCAGTTCTCCATGGCCTGTCCTGCCTTTCTGGATTTTACACTTTTTTCAGATGGCCCTTTTGACCGGGGGGCAGTGAGACTTCATTGTAGTGCAGATTTCCTTTGCAAGCTTGCTTGGTTGGTCAAAAAGGGCGTATGCGTTTTTTCCTGAATATATTCAGGAAAAAAGGCATACGCCCTTTTTGGCCAAGTGCATCATTGTGGACGTTCTGCCTCTTTCCCTATGCTTTACATGCAATTCCAGTCTACCTCCTGAAATCGGTATCCTGCAATTCTGCCCCGCTTTCAAGTCCTCTTGGCAGCCTTACTTCAATATATTTTTGGACGATAGCTGTCATTTATAACTCTGCAGGTTTGTGAATGACAGTGCCCCTGAGCTCCTTTCTTCAACTCGCTTTCTTGTGAGCTGGCCGCAACACCACAGGATTGCTTCAGGACCTAGTGTCGTTCCGGCATGGCACGCTGAGCCTTTGGTTAATTCCTCTTCCTGGTGGGAAATGAGAGTTAAATTTCCCCGTACACACACCTCCAGCTAGTCTCTCATTGGTTCTCCCTATTCCTGTTCATTTTCCGCAGAAATTGCAAACTGGGCCAAAGAGGAGGTTAAAGGCACTGACTCTCCAAGTGGGGAGAGTGTTAGTAAAGCGTCTGGAATGTTGCACCCGAGTACCAGGGGACGAAAACTGAGACACCTTTGAACTCGTTTACTAATCACACGGTGGATTATACTCTGGGTTCCACATGCATGTTTTAGCTGAAGGAAGAATCCCTTAAACCTGGAGAGTTGAGACCCATGGAATGGGTACCATGCAATATGACTTCAAAGTTTCTGCATTTGCTCACCGATCCTCACCAATCCTATCACTGCTGCGTTTATGCCGCTGTACACACGCTTGATTCTCTTTCGGAGACATATAAATCCATAGGTTTTAAGATTCGTACTAGTCAGGTATATTCTTAGGCGTTTAATATGGGGTGTTGAGTCCACTTCGTTGAGCAAGGAGTAGCTCTTGTCTATTACATATTTGGCTTATGGAACGGTATCTGTGCTAATTTCAATCTCTGGTTTTATGCAGCACCCCAACTCACCTTTCCCCTTAAGCAAGCATAAGTTGGTTTTCTACATTTGAGACCCTGTTCTGTTTTGTAATTCAGTTCCTGTGTAGCCAAGTTTACATTCCGTGTAGTAGTGATATCTTATGATGTTTCTTTTTCTGTGTGACTTATTTCACTTAGAATCATCGTACCTGATTCCACTCATTATGCTGCTATGGGCCTGATGACATAGATTTCATTGCTGAGTGATATTGCATTGTACGTAAGTACCACAACTTCTTTATGCATTTTTCGCTTTCTGCAATTTTGAACTTGTACCGTAAACGAGTTTCTTGTAAACAGAGCCCTCCCAAACTTTGTGGTGGCTGTGTCTTTTTGATTTTAATTTCCCTAAGCTATAGGACCATAAGTGGAAGTGCCCTAGGCTCTGTTGCTTTGTTTTTTAGATGTTTCAGGCAACACCATACACTTCTCCAGAGTGGCTGTTGGCAATTTACATCCCGCCCATCAGCATAACAAGGCTCCCAGTTCTCCGTGGCCTGTCCTGCTTTTCTGGATTTTACACTTTTTTCAGATGGCCCTTTTGACCTGGGGGCAGTGAGACTTCATTGTAGTGCAGATTTACTTTGCAAGCTTGCTTGGTTGGCCAAAAACGGCGTATGCGTTTTTTCCTGAATATATTCAGGAAAAAACGCATACGCCCTTTTTGGCCAAGTGCATCATTGTGGACGTTCTGCCTCTTTTCCTATGCTTTACATGCAATTCCAGTCTACCTCCTGAAATCGGTTTCCTGCAATTCTGCCCCGCTTTCAAGTCCTCTTGGCAGCCTTACTTCAATATACTTTTGGACGATAGCTGTCATTTATAACTCTGCAGGTTTGTGAATGACAGTGCCCCTGAGCTCCTTTCTTCAACTCGCTTTCTTGTGAACTGGCCGCAACACCGCAGGATTGCTTCAGGCCCTAGTGTGGTTCCGGCATGGCACGCTGAGCCTTTGGTTAATTCCTCTTCCTGATGGGAAATGAGAGTTAAATTTGCCCGTCCAGACACCTCCAGCTAGTCTCTCATTGGTTCTCCCTATTCCTGTTCATTTTCCACAGAAATTGCAAACTGGGACAAACAGGAGGTTAAAGGCACTGACTCTCCAAGTGGGGAGAGTGTTAGTAAAGCATCTGGAATGTTGCACCCGAGTACCAGGGGACGAAAACTGAGACACCTTTGAACACGTTTCCCAATCACACGGTGGATCATAGTCTGGGTTCCACATGCATGTTTTAGCTGAAGGAAGAATCCCTTAAACCTGGAGAGTTGAGACCCATGGAATGGGTACCATGCAATATGACTTCAAAGTTTCTGCATTTGCTCACCGATCCTCACCAATCCTATCACTGCTGCGTTTATGCCACTGTACACACGCTTGATTCTCTTTCGGAGACATATAAATCCATAGGTTTTAAGATTCTTACTAGTCAGGTATATTCTTAGGCGTTTAATATGGGGTGTTGAGTCCACTTCGTTGAGCAAGGAGTAGCTCTTGTCTATTACATATTTGGCTTATGGAACGGTATCTGTGCTAATTTCAATCTCTGATTTCATGCAGCACCCCAACTCACCTTTCCCCTTAAGCAAGCATCAGTTGGTTTTCTACATTTGAGACCCTGTTCTGTTTTGTAATTCAGTTCCTGTGTAGCCAAGTTTACATTCCGTGTAGTAGTGATATCTTATGATGTTTCTTTTTCTGTGTGACTTATTTCACTTAGAATCATCGTACCTGAATCCACTCATTATGCTGCTACGGGCCTGATAACATAGATTTCATTGCTGAGTGATATTGCATTGTACGTAAGTACCACATCTTCTTTATCCATTTTTCGCTTTCTGCGATATTGAACTTGTAACGTAAACGAGGTTCTTGTAAACAGAGCCGTCCCAAACTTTGGGGTGGCTGTGTCTTTTTGATTTTAATTGCCCTAAGCTATAGGACCATAAGCGGAAGTACCCTAGGCTCTGTTGGTTTGTTTTATAGATGTTTCAGGAAACACCATACACTTCTCCAGAGTGGCTGTTGGCAATTTACATCCCGACCATCAGCATAACAAGGCTCCCATGTCTCCATGGCCTGTCCTGCCTTTCTGGATTTTACACTTTTTTCAGATGGCCCGTTTGACCGGGGGGCAGTGAGACTTCATTGTAGTGCAGATTTCCTTTGCAAGCTTGCTTTGTTGGCCAAAAAGGGCGTATGCGTTTTTTCCTGAATATATTCAGGAAAAAACGCATACGCCCTTTTTGGTCAGGTGCATCATTGTGGACGTTCTGCCTCTTTTCCTATGCTTTACATGCAATTCCAGTCTACCTCCTGAAATCGGTTTCCTGCAATTCTGCCCCGCTTTCAAGTCCTCTTGGCAGCCTTACTTCAATATATTTTTGGACGATAGCTGTCATTTATAACTCTGCAGGTGTGTGAATGACAGTGCCCCTGAGCTCCTTTCTTCAACTCGCTTTCTTGTGAGCTGGCCGCAACACCGCAGGATTGTTTCAGGCCCTAGTGTGGTTCCGGCATGGCACGCTGAGCCTTTGGTTAATTCCTCTTCCTGGTGGGAAATGAGAGTTAAATTTGCCCGTCCAGACACCTCCAGCTAGTCTCTCATTGGTTCTCCCTATTCCTGTTCATTTTCCGCAGAAATTGCAACCTGGGCCAAACAGGAGGTTAAAGGCACTGACTCTCCAAGTGGGGAGAGTGTTAGTAAAGCGTCTGGAATGTTGCACCCGAGTACCAGGGGACGAAAACTGAGACACCTTTGAACACGTTTCCCAATCACACGGTGGATCATACTCTGGGTTCCACATGCATGTTTTAGCTGAAGGAAGAATCCCTTAAAGCTGGAGAGTTGAGACCCATGGAATGGGTACCATGCAATATGACTTCAAAGTTTCTGCATTTGCTCACCGATCCTCACCAATCGTATCACTGCTTCATTTATGCCGCTGTACACACGCTTGATTCTCTTTCGGAGACATATAAATCCATAGGCTTTAAGATTCTTACTAGTAAGGTATATTCTTAGGCGTTTAATATGGGGTGTTGAGTCCACTTCGTTGAGCAAGGAGTAGCTCTTGTCTATTACATATTTGGCTTATGGAACGGTATCTGTGCTAATTTCAATCTCTGGTTTTATGCAACACTGCAACTCACCTTTCCCCTTAAGCAAGCATAAGTTGGTTTTCTACATTTGAGACCCTGTTCTGTTTTGTAATTCAGTTCCTGTGTAGCCACGTTTACATTACGTGTAGTAGTGATATCTTATGATGTTTCTTTTTCTGTGTGACTTATTTCACTTAGAATCATCGTACCTGAATCCACTCATTATGCTGCTATGGGCCTGATGACATAGATTTCATTGCTGAGTGATATTGCATTGTACGTAAGTACCACAACTTCTTTATCCATTTTTCGCTTTCTGTGATATTGAACTTGTACCGTAAACGAGGTTCTTGTAAACAGAGCCGTCCCAAACTTTGGGGTGGCTGTGTCTTTTTGATTTTAATTTCCCTAAGCTATAGGACCATAAGTGGAAGTGCCCTAGGCTCTGTTGCTTTGTTTTGTAGATGTTTCAGGAAACACCATACACTTCTCCAGAGTGGCTGTTGGCAATTTTCATCCCGCCCATCAGCATAACAAGGCTCCCAGTTCTCCATGGCCTGTCCTGCCTTTCTGGATTTTACACTTTTTTCAGATGGCCCTTTTGACCGGGGGGCAGTGAGACTTCATTGTAGTGCAGATTTCCTTTGCAAGCTTGCTTGGTTGGCCAAAAAGGGCGTATGCGTTTTTTCCTGAATATATTCAGGAAAAAACGCATACGCCCTTTTTGGCCAAGTGCATCATTGTGGACGTTCTGCCTCTTTTCCTATGCTTTACATGCAATTCCAGTCTACCTCCTGAAATCGGTTTCCTGCAATTCTGACCCGCTCTCAACTCCTCTTCGCAGCCTTACTCCAATATATTTTTGGACGATAGCTGTCATTTATAACTCTGCAGGTCTGTGAATGACAGTGCCCCTGAGCTCCTTTCTTCAACTCGCTTTCTTGTGAGCTAGCCGCAACACCGCAGGATTGCTTCAGGCCCTAGTGTGGTTCCGGCATGGCACGCTGAGCCTTTGGTTAATTCCTCTTCCTGGTGGGAAATGAGAGTTAAATTTGCCCGTCCAGACACCTCCAGCTAGTCTCTCATTGGTTCTCCCTATTCCTGTTCATTTTCCGCAGAAATTGCAAACTGGGCCAAACAGGAGGTTAAAGGCACTGACTCTCCAAGTGGGGAGAGAGTTAGTAAAGCGTCTGGAATGTTGCACCCGAGTACCAGGGGACGAAAACTGAGACACCTTTGAACACGTTTCCCGATCACACGGTGGATCATACTCTGGGTTCCACATGCATGTTTTAGCTGAAGGAAGAATCCCTTAAACCTGGAGAGTTGAGACCCATGGAATGGGTACCATGAAATATGACTTCAAAGGGTCTGCATTTGCTCACCGATCCTCACCAATCCTATCACTGCTGCATTTATGCCGCTATACACACGCTTGATTCTCTTTCGGAGACATATAAATCCATAGGTTTTAAGATTCTTACTAGTCAGGTATATTCTTAGGCGTTTAATATGGGATGTTGAGTCCACTTCGTTGAGCAAGGAGTAGCTCTTGTCTATTACATATTTGGCTTATGGAACGGTATCTGTGCTAATTTCAATCTCTGGTTTTATGCAGCACCCCAACTCACCTTTCCCCTTAAGCAAGCATAAGTTGGTTTTCTACATTTGAGACCCTGTTCTGTTTTGTAATTCAGTTCCTGGGTAGCCAAGTTTACATTCCGTGTAGTAGTGATATCTTATGATGTTTCTTTTTCTGTGTGACTTGTTTCACTTAGAATCATCGTACCTGAATCCACTCATTATGCTGCTACGGGCCTGATGACATAGATTTCATTGCTGAGTGATATTGCATTGTACGTAAGTACTACAACTTCTTTATCCATTTTTCGCTTTCTGCAATATTGAACTTGTACCGTAAACGAGGTTCTTGTAAACAGAGCCGTCCCAAACTTTGGGGTGGCTGTGTCTTTTTGATTTTAATTTCCCTAAGCTATAGAACCATAAGTGGAAGTGCCCTAGGCTCTGTTGCTTTGTTTTTTAGATGTTTCAGGAAACACCATACACTTCTCCAGAGTGGCTGTTGGCAATTTACATCCGGCCCATCAGCATAACAAGGCTCCCAGTTCTCCATGGCCTGTCCTGCCTTTCTGGATTTTACACTTTTTTCAGATGGCCCTTTTGACCGGGGGGCAGTGAGACTTCATTGTAGTGCAGATTTCCTTTGCAAGCTTGCTTGGTTGGCCAAAAAGGGCATATGCGTTTTTTCCTGAATATATTCAGGAAAAAACGCATACGCCCTTTTTGGCCAAGTGCATCATTGTGGACGTTCTGCCTCTTTTCCTGTGCTTTACATGCAATTCCAGTCTACCTCCTGAAATCGGTTTCCTGCAATTCTGCCCCGCTTTCAAGTCCTCTTGGCAGCCTTACTCCAATATATTTTTGGACGATAGCTGTCATTTATAACTCTGCAGGTCTGTGAATGACAGTACCCCTGAGCTCCGTTTTTCAACTCGCTTTCTTGTGAGCTGGCCGCAACACCGCAGGATTGCTTCATGCCCTAGTGTGGTTCTGGCACGGCACGCTGAGCCTTTGGTTAATTCCTCTTCCTGGTGGGAAATGAGAGTTAAATTTGCCCGTCCAGACACCTCCAGCTAGTCTCTCATTGGTTCTCCCTATTCCTGTTCATTTTCCGCAGAAATTGCAAACTGGGACAAACAGGAGGTTAAAGGCACTGACTCTCCAAGTGGGGAGAGAGTTAGTAAAGCGTCTGGAATGTTGCACCCGAGTACCAGGGGACGAAAACTGAGACACCTTTGAACACGTTTCCCAATCACACGGTGGATCATACTCTGGGTTCCACATGCATGTTTTAGCTGAAGGAAGAATCCCTTAAACCTGGAGAGTTGAGACCCATGGAATGGGTACCATGCAATATGGCTTCAAAGAGTATGCATTTGCTCACTGATCCTCACCAATCCTATCACTGCTGCATTTATGGCACTGTACACACTCTTGATTCTCTTTTGGAGATATATATCCATAGGTTTTAAGATTCTTACTAGTCAGGTATATTCTTAGGCGTTTAATATGGGGTGTTGAGTCCACTTCGTTGAGCAAGGAGTAGCTCTTGTCTATTACATATTTGGCTTATGGAACGGTATCTGTGCTAATTTCAATCTGTGGTTTTATGCAGCACCCCAACTCACCTTTCCCCTTAAGCAAGCATAAGTTGGTTTTCTACATTTGAGACCCTGTTCTGTTTTGTAATTGAGTTCCTGTGTAGCCAAGTTTACATTCCGTGTAGTAGTGATATGTTATGATGTTTCTTTTTCTGTGTGACTTATTTCACTTAGAATCATCGTACCTGAATCCACTCATTATGCTCCTATGGGCCTGATGACATAGATCTCATTGCTGAGTGATATTGCATTGTACGTAAGTACCACAACTTCTTTATCCATTTTTCGCTGTCTGTGATATTGAACTTGTACCGTAAATGAGGTTCTTGTAAACAGAGCCGTCCCAAACTTTGGGGTGGCTGTGTCTTTTTGATTTTAATTTCCCTAAGCTATAGGACCATAAGTGGAAGTGCCCTAGGCTCTGTTGCTTTGTTTTGTAGATGTTTCAGGAAACACCATACACTTCTCCAGAGTGGCTGTTGGCAATTTACATCCCGCCCATCAGCATAACAAGGCTCCCAGTTCTCCATGGCCTGTCCTGCCTTTCTGGATTTTACACTTTTTTCAGATGGCCCTTTTGACCGGGGGGCAGTGAGACTTCATTGTAGTGCAGATTTCCTTTGCAAGCTTGCTTGGTTGGCCAAAAAGGGCGTATGCGTTTTTTCCTGAATATATTCAGGAAAAAACGCATACGGTCTTTTTGGCCAAGTGCATCATTGTGGACGTTCTGCCTCTTTTTCTATGCTTTACATGCAATTCCAGTCTACCTCCTGAAATCGGTTTCCTGAAATTCTGCCGCGCTTTCAAGTCCTCTTGGCAGCCTTACTTCAATATATTTTTGGACGATAGCTGTCATTTATAACTCTGCAGGTTTGTGAGTGACAGTGCCCCTGAGCTCCTTTCTTCAACTCGCTTTCTTGTGAGCTGGCCGCAACACCGCAGGATTGCTTCAGGTCCTAGTGTGGTTCCGGCATGGCATGCTGAGCCTTTGGTTAATTCCTCTTCCTGGTGGGAAATGAGAATTAAATTTGCCCGTCCAGACACTTCCAGCTAGTCTCTCATTGGTTCTTCCTATTCCTGTTCATTTTCCGCAGAAATTGCAAACTGGGCCAAACAGGAGGTTAAAGGCACTGACTCTCCAAGTAGGGAGAGTGTTAGTAAAGCGTCTGGTATGTTGCACCCGAGTAGCAGGGGACGAAAACTGAGACACCTTTGAACACGTTTCCCAATCACACGGTGGATCATAGGCTGGGTTCCACATGCATGTTTTAGCTGAAGGAAGAATCCCTTAAACCTGGAGAGTTGAGACCCATGGAATGGGTACCATGCAATATGGCTTCAAAGAGTATGCATTTGCTCACTGATCCTCACCAATCCTATCACTGCTGCATTTATGGCACTGTACACACTCTTGATTCTCTTTTGGAGACATATATCCATAGGTTTTAAGGTTCTTACTAGTCAGGTATATTCTTAGGCGTTTAATATGGGGTGTTGAGTCCACTTCGTTGAGCAAGGAGTAGCTCTTATCTATTACATATTTGGCTTATGGAACGGTATCTGTGCTAATTTCAATCTGTGGTTTTATGCAGCACCCCAACTCACCTTTCCCCTTAAGCAAGCATAAGTTGGTTTTCTACATTTGAGACCCTGTTCTGTTTTGTAATTCAGTTCCTGTGTAGCCAAGCTTACATTCCGTGTAGTAGTGATATCTTATGATGTTTCTTTTTCTGTGTGACTTATTTCACTTAGAATCATCGTACCTGAATCCACTCATTATGCTGCTATGGGCCTGATGACATAGATCTCATTGCTAAGTGATATTGCATTGTACGTAAGTACCACAACTTCTTTATCCATTTTTCGCTTTCTGTGATATTGAACTTGTACCGTAAACGAGGTTCTTGTAAACAGAGCCGTCCCAAACTTTGGGGTGGCTGTGTCTTTTTGATTTTAATTTCCCTAAGCTATAAGACCATAACTGGAAGTGACCTAGGCTCTGTTGCTTTGTTTTTTAGGTGTTTCAGGAAACACCATACACTTCTCCAGAGTGGCTGTTGGCAATTTACATCCCGCCCATCAGCATAACAAGGCTCCCAGTTCTCCATGGCCTGTCCTGCCTTTCTGGATTTTACACTTTTTTCAGATGGCCCTTTTGACCGGGGGGCAGTGAGACTTCATTGTAGTGCAGATTTCCTTTGCAAGCTTGCTTGGTTGGCCAAAAAGGGCGTATGCGTTTTTTCCTGAATATATTCAGGAAAAAACGCATACGCCCTTTTTGGCCAAGTGCATCATTGTGGACGTTCTGCCTCTTTTCCTATGCTTTACATGCAATTCCAGTCTACCTCCTGAAATCGGTTTCCTGCAATTCTGCCCCACTTTCAAGTCCTCTTGGCAGCCTTACTCCAATATATTTTTGGACGATAGCTGTCATTTATAACTCTGCAGGTCTGTGAATGACAGTAGCCCTGAGCTCCGTTTTTCAACTCGCTTTCTTGTGAGCTGGCCGCAACACCGCAGGATTGCTTCATGCCCTAGTGTGGTTCCGGCACGGCACGCTGAGCCTTTGGTTAATTCCTCTTCCTGGTGGGAAATGAGAGTTAAATTTGCCCGTCCAGACACCTCCAGCTAGTCTCTCATTGGTTCTCCCTATTCCTGTTCATTTTCCGCAGAAATTGCAAACTGGGCCAAACAGGAGGTTAAAGGCACTGACTCTCCAAGTGGGGAGAGAGTTAGTAAAGCGTCTGGAATGTTGCACCCGAGTACCAGGGGACGAAAACTGAGACACCTTTGAACACGTTTCCCAATCACACGGTGGATCATAGTCTGGGTTCCACATGCATGTTTTAGCTGAAGGAAGAATCCCTTAAACCTGGAGAGTTGAGACCCATGGAATGGGTACCATGCAATATGGCTTCAAAGAGTATGCATTTGCTCACTGATCCTCACCAATCCTATCACTGCTGCATTTATGGCACTGTACACACTCTTGATTCTCTTTTGGAGACATATATCCATAGGTTTTAAGGTTCTTACTACTCAGGTATATTCTTAGGCGTTTAATATGGGGTGTTGAGTCCACTTCGTTGAGCAAGGAGTAGCTCTTGTCTATTACATATTTGGCTTATGGAACGGTATCTGTGCTAATTTCAATCTGTGGTTTTGTGCAGCACCCCAACTCACCTTTCCCCTTAAGCAAGCATAAGTTGGTTTTCTACATTTGAGACCCTGTTCTGTTTTGTAATTCAGTTCCTGTGTAGCCAAGTTTACATTCCGTGTAGTAGAGATATCTTATGATGTTTCTTTTTCTGTGTGACTTGTTTCACTTAGAATCATCGTACCTGAATCCTCTCATTATGCTGCTATGGGCCTGATGACATAGATTTCATTGCTGAGTGATATTGCATTGTATGTAAGTACTACAACTTCTTTATCCATTTTTTGCTTTCTGCAATATTGAACTTGTACCGTAAACGAGGTTCTTGTAAACAGAGCCGTCCCAAACTTTGGGGTGGCTGTGTCTTTTTGATTTTAATTTCCCTAAGCTATAAGACCATAAGTGGAAGTGCCCTAGGCTCTGTAGCTTTGTTTTTTAGGTGTTTCAGGAAACACCATACACTTCTCCAGAGTGGCTGTTGGCAATTTACATCCCGCCCATCAGCATAACAAGGCTCCCAGTTCTCCATGGCCTCTCCTGCCTTTCTGGATTTTACACTTTTTTCAGATGGCCCTTTTGACCGGGGGGCAGTGAGACTTCATTGTAGTGCAGATTTCCTTTGCAAGCTTGCTTGGTTGGCCAAAAAGGGCGTATGCGTTTTTTCCTGAATATATTCAGGAAAAAACGCATACGCCCTTTTTGGCCAAGTGCATCATTGTGGACGTTCTGCCTCTTTTCCTATGCTTTACATGCAATTCCAGTCTACCTCCTGAAATCGGTTTCCTGCAATTCTGCCCTGCTTTCAAGTCCTCTTGGCAGCCTTGCTTCAATATATTTTTGGACGATAGCTGTCATTTATAACTCTGCAGGTTTGTGAGTGACAGTGCCCCTGAGCTCCTTTCTTCAACTCGCTTTCTTGTGAGCTGGCCGCAACACCGCAGGATTGCTTCTGGCCCTAGTGTGGTTCCGGCATGGCACGCTGAGCCTTTGGTTAATTCCTCTTCCTGGTGGGAAATGAGAGTTAAATTTGCCCGTCCAGACACCTCCAGCTAGTCTCTCATTGGTTCTCCCTATTCCTGTTCATTTTCCGCAGAAATTGCAAACTGGGACAAACAGGAGGTTAAAGGCACTGACTCTCCAAGTGGAGAGAGAGTTAGTAAAGCGTCTGGAATGTTGCACCCGAGTACCAGGGGACGAAAACTGAGACATCTTTGAACACGTTTCCCAATCACACGGTGGATCATACTCTGGGTTCCACATGCATGTTTTAGCTGAAGGAAGAATCCCTTAAACCTGGAGAGTTGAGACCCATGGAATGGGTACCATGCAATATGGCTTCAAAGAGTATGCATTTGCTCACTGATCCTCACCAATCCTATCACTGCTGCATTTATGGCACTGTACACAATCTTGATTCTCTTTTGGAGACATATATCCATAGGTTTTAAGATTCTTACTAGTCAGGTATATTCTTAGGCGTTTAATATGGGGTGTTGAGGCCACTTCGTTGAGCAAGGAGTAGCACTTGTCTATTACATATTTGGCTTATGGAACGGTATCTGTGCTAATTTCAATCTCTGGTTTTATGAAGCACCCCAACTCACCTTTCCCCTTAAGCAAGCATAAGTTGGTTTTCTACATTTGAGACCCTGTTCTGTTTTGTAATTCAGTTCCTGTGTAGCCAAGTTTACATTCCGTGTAGTAGTGATATCTTATGATGTTTCTTTTTCTGTGTGACTTGTTTCACTTAGAATCATCGTACCTGAATCCTCTCATTATGCTGCTATGGGCCTGATGACATAGATTTCATTGCTGAGTGATACTGCATTGTATGTAAGTACTACAACTTCTTTATCCATTTCTTGCTTTCTGCAATATTGAACTTGTACCGTAAACGAGGTTCTTGTAAACAGAGCCGTCCCAAACTTTGGGGTGGCTGTGTCTTTTTGATTTTAATTTCCCTAAGCTATAAGACCATAACTGGAAGTGACCTAGGCTCTGTTGCTTTGTTTTTTAGGTGTTTCAGGAAACACCATACACTTCTCCAGAGTGGCTGTTGGCAATTTACATCCCGCCCATCAGCATAACAAGGCTCCCAGTTCTCCATGGCCTCTCCTGCCTTTCTGGATTTTACACTTTTTTCAGATGGCCCTTTTGACCGGGGGGCAGTGAGACTTCATTGTAGTGCAGATTTCCTTTGCAAGCTTGCTTGGTTGGCCAAAAAGGGCGTATGCGTTTTTTCCTGAATATATTCAGGAAAAAACGCCTACGGTCTTTTTGGCCAAGTGCATCATTGTGGACGTTCTGCCTCTTTTCCTATGCTTTACATGCAATTCCAGTCTACCTCCTGAAATCGGTTTCCTGCAATTCTGCCCCGCTTTCAAGTCCTCTTGGCAGCCTTACTTCAATATATTTTTGGACGATAGCTGTCATTTATAACTCTGCAGGTTTGTGAGTGACAGTGCCCCTGAGCTCCTTTCTTCAACTCGCTTTCTTGTGAGCTGGCCGCAACACCGCAGGATTGCTTCAGGCCCTAGTGTGGTTCCGGCATGGCACGCTGAGCCTTTGGTTAATTCCTCTTCCTGGTGGGAAATGAGAGTTAAATTTGCCCGTCCAGACACCTCCAGCTAGTCTCTCGTTGGTTCTCCCTATTCCTGTTCATTTTCCGCAGAAATTGCAAACTGGGCCAAACAGGAGGTTAAAGGCACTGACTCTCCAAGTGGGGAGAGTGTTAGTAAAGCGTCTGGAATGTTGCACCCGAGTACCAGGGGACGAAAACTGAGACACCTTTGAACACGTTTCCCAATCACACGGTGGATCATAGGCTGGGTTCCACATGCATGTTTTAGCTGAAGGAAGAATCCCTTAAACCTGGAGAGTTGAGACCCATGGAATGGGTACCATGCAATATGACTTCAAAGGGTCTGCATTTGCTCACCGATCCTCACCAATCCTATCACTGCTGCATTTATGCCGCTGTACACATGCTTGATTCTCTTTTGGAGACATATATCCATAGGTTTTAAGATTCTTACTAGTCAGGTATATTCTTAGGCGTTTAATATGGGATGTTGAGTCCACTTCGTTGACCAAGGAGTAGCTCTTGTCTATTACATATTTGGCTCATGGAACGGTATCTGTGCTAATTTCAATCTGTGGTTTTATGCAGCACCCCAACTCACCTTTCCCCTTAAGCAAGCATAAGTTGGTTTTCTACATTTGAGACCCTGTTCTGTTTTGTAATTCAGTTCCTGTGTAGCCAAGTTTACATTCCATGTAGTAGTGATATCTTATGATGTTTCTTTTTCTGTGTGACTTATTTCACTTAGAATTATCGTACCTGAATCCACTCATTATGCTGCTATGGGCCTGATGACATAGATTTCATTGCTGAGTGATATTGCATTGTACGTAAGTACCACAACTTCTTTATCCATTTTTCGCTTTCTGTGATATTGAACTTGTACCGTAAACGAGGTTCTTGTAAACAGAGCCGTCCCAAACTTTTGGGTGGCTGTGTCTTTTTGATTTTAATTTCCCTAAGCTATAGGACCATAAGTGGAAGTGCCCTAGGCTCTGTTGCTTTGTTTTGTAGATGTTTCAGGAAACACCATACACTTCTCCAGAGTGGCTGTTGGCAATTTACATCCCGCCCATCAGCATAACAAGGCTCCCAGCTCTCCATGGCCTGTCCTGCCCTTCTGGATTTTACACTTTTTTCAGATGGCCCTTTTGACCGGGGGGCAGTGAGACTTCATTGTAGTGCAGATTTCCTTTGCAAGCTTGCTTGGTTGGCCAAAAAGGGCGTATGCGATTTTTCCTGAATATATTCAGGAAAAATCGCATACGCCCTTTTTGGCCAAGTGCATCATTGTGGACGTTCTGCCTCTTTTCCTATGCTTTACATGCAATTCCAGTCTACCTCCTGAAATCGGTTTCCTGCAATTCTGCCCCGCTTTCAAGTCCTCTTGGCAGCGTTACTTCAGTATATTTTTGGACGATAGCTGTCATTTATAACTCTGCAGGTTTGTGAATGACAGTGCCCCTGAGCTCCTTTCTTCAACTCGCTTTCTTGTGAGCTGGCCGCAACACCGCAGGATTGCTTCAGGCCCTAGTGTGGTTCCGGCACGGCACGCTGAGCCTTTGGTTAATTCCTCTTCCTGGTGGGAAATGAGAGTTAAATTTGCCCGTCCAGACACCTCCAGCTAGTCTCTCATTGGTTCTCCCTATTCCTGTTCATTTTCCGCAGAAATTGCAAACTGGGCCAAACAGGAGGTTAAAGGCACTGACTCTCCAAGTGGGGAGAGAGTTAGTAAAGCGTCTGGAATGTTGCACCCGAGTACCAGGGGACGAAAACTGAGACACCTTTGAACACGTTTCCCAATCACACGGTGGATCATACTCTGGGTTTCACATGCATGTTTTAGCTGAAGGAAGAATCCCTTAAACCTGGAGAGTTGAGACCCATGGAATGGGTACCATGCAATATGGCTTCAAAGAGTATGCATTTGCTCACTGATCCTCACCAATCCTATCACTGCTGCATTTATGACACTGTACACACTCTTGATTCTCTTTTGGAGACATATATCCATAGGTTTTAAGGTTCTTACTACTCAGGTATATTCTTAGGCGTTTAATATGGGGTGTTGAGTCCACTTCGTTGAGCAAGGAGTGGCTCTTGTCTATTACATATTTGGCTTATGGAACGGTATCTGTGCTAATTTCAATCTGTGGTTTTATGCAGCACCCCAACTCACCTTTCCCCTTAAGCAAGCATAAGTTGGTTTTCTACATTTGAGACCCTGTTCTGTTTTGTAATTCAGTTCCTGGGTAGCCAAGTTTACATTCCGTGTAGTAGTGATATCTTATGATGTTTCTTTTTCTGTGTGACTTGTTTCACTTAGAATCATCGTACCTGAATCCACTCATTATGCTGCTATGGGCCTGATGACATAGATCTCATTGCTGAGTGATATTGCATTGTACGTAAGTACCACAACTTCTTTATCCATTTTTCGCTGTCTGTGATATTGAACTTGTACCGTAAACGAGGTTCTTGTAAACAGAGCCGTCCCAAACTTTGGGGTGGCTGTGTCTTTTTGATTTTAATTTCCCTAAGCTATAGGACCATAAGTGGAAGTGCCCTAGGCTCTGTTGCTTTGTTTTGTAGATGTTTCAGGAAACACCATACACTTCTCCAGAGTGGCTGTTGGCAATTTACATCCCGCCCATCAGCATAACAAGGCTCCCAGTTCTCCATGGCCTGTCCTGCCCTTCTGGATTTTACACTTTTTTCAGATGGCCCTTTTGACCGGGGGGCAGTGAGACTTCATTGTAGTGCAGATTTCCTTTGCAAGCTTGCTTGGTTGGCCAAAAAGGGCGTATGCGATTTTTCCTGAATATATTCAGGAAAAATCGCATACGCCCTTTTTGGCCAAGTGCATCATTGTGGACGTTCTGCCTCTTTTCCTATGCTTTACATGCAATTCCAGTCTACCTCCTGAAATCGGTTTCCTGCAATTCTGCCCCGCTTTCAAGTCCTCTTGGCAGCGTTACTTCAGTATATTTTTGGACGATAGCTGTCATTTATAACTCTGCAGGTTTGTGAATGACAGTGCCCCTGAGCTCCTTTCTTCAACTCGCTTTCTTGTGAGCTGGCCGCAACACCGCAGGATTGCTTCAGGCCCTAGTGTGGTTCCGGCACGGCACGCTGAGCCTTTGGTTAATTCCTCTTCCTGGTGGGAAATGAGAGTTAAATTTGCCCGTCCAGACACCTCCAGCTAGTCTCTCATTGGTTCTCCCTATTCCTGTTCATTTTCCGCAGAAATTGCAAACTGGGCCAAACAGGAGGTTAAAGGCACTGACTCTCCAAGTGGGGAGAGAGTTAGTAAAGCGTCTGGAATGTTGCACCCGAGTACCAGGGGACGAAAACTGAGACACCTTTGAACACGTTTCCCAATCACACGGTGGATCATACTCTGGGTTTCACATGCATGTTTTAGCTGAAGGAAGAATCCCTTAAACCTGGAGAGTTGAGACCCATGGAATGGGTACCATGCAATATGGCTTCAAAGAGTATGCATTTGCTCACTGATCCTCACCAATCCTATCACTGCTGCATTTATGACACTGTACACACTCTTGATTCTCTTTTGGAGACATATATCCATAGGTTTTAAGGTTCTTACTACTCAGGTATATTCTTAGGCGTTTAATATGGGGTGTTGAGTCCACTTCGTTGAGCAAGGAGTGGCTCTTGTCTATTACATATTTGGCTTATGGAACGGTATCTGTGCTAATTTCAATCTGTGGTTTTATGCAGCACCCCAACTCACCTTTCCCCTTAAGCAAGCATAAGTTGGTTTTCTACATTTGAGACCCTGTTCTGTTTTGTAATTCAGTTCCTGGGTAGCCAAGTTTACATTCCGTGTAGTAGTGATATCTTATGATGTTTCTTTTTCTGTGTGACTTGTTTCACTTAGAATCATCGTACCTGAATCCACTCATTATGCTGCTATGGGCCTGATGACATAGATCTCATTGCTGAGTGATATTGCATTGTACGTAAGTACCACAACTTCTTTATCCATTTTTCGCTGTCTGTGATATTGAACTTGTACCGTAAACGAGGTTCTTGTAAACAGAGCCGTCCCAAACTTTGGGGTGGCTGTGTCTTTTTGATTTTAATTTCCCTAAGCTATAGGACCATAAGTGGAAGTGCCCTAGGCTCTGTTGCTTTGTTTTGTAGATGTTTCAGGAAACACCATACACTTCTCCAGAGTGGCTGTTGGCAATTTACATCCCGCCCATCAGCATAACAAGGCTCCCAGTTCTCCATGGCCTGTCCTGCCCTTCTGGATTTTACACTTTTTTCAGATGGCCCTTTTGACCGGGGGGCAGTGAGACTTCATTGTAGTGCAGATTTCCTTTGCAAGCTTGCTTGGTTGGCCAAAAAGGGCGTATGCGATTTTTCCTGAATATATTCAGGAAAAATCGCATACGCCCTTTTTGGCCAAGTGCATCATTGTGGACGTTCTGCCTCTTTTCCTATGCTTTACATGCAATTCCAGTCTACCTCCTGAAATCGGTTTCCTGCAATTCTGCCCCGCTTTCAAGTCCTCTTGGCAGCGTTACTTCAGTATATTTTTGGACGATAGCTGTCATTTATAACTCTGCAGGTTTGTGAATGACAGTGCCCCTGAGCTCCTTTCTTCAACTCGCTTTCTTGTGAGCTGGCCGCAACACCGCAGGATTGCTTCAGGCCCTAGTGTGGTTCCGGCACGGCACGCTGAGCCTTTGGTTAATTCCTCTTCCTGGTGGGAAATGAGAGTTAAATTTGCCCGTCCAGACACCTCCAGCTAGTCTCTCATTGGTTCTCCCTATTCCTGTTCATTTTCCGCAGAAATTGCAAACTGGGCCAAACAGGAGGTTAAAGGCACTGACTCTCCAAGTGGGGAGAGAGTTAGTAAAGCGTCTGGAATGTTGCACCCGAGTACCAGGGGACGAAAACTGAGACACCTTTGAACACGTTTCCCAATCACACGGTGGATCATACTCTGGGTTTCACATGCATGTTTTAGCTGAAGGAAGAATCCCTTAAACCTGGAGAGTTGAGACCCATGGAATGGGTACCATGCAATATGGCTTCAAAGAGTATGCATTTGCTCACTGATCCTCACCAATCCTATCACTGCTGCATTTATGACACTGTACACACTCTTGATTCTCTTTTGGAGACATATATCCATAGGTTTTAAGGTTCTTACTACTCAGGTATATTCTTAGGCGTTTAATATGGGGTGTTGAGTCCACTTCGTTGAGCAAGGAGTGGCTCTTGTCTATTACATATTTGGCTTATGGAACGGTATCTGTGCTAATTTCAATCTGTGGTTTTATGCAGCACCCCAACTCACCTTTCCCCTTAAGCAAGCATAAGTTGGTTTTCTACATTTGAGACCCTGTTCTGTTTTGTAATTCAGTTCCTGGGTAGCCAAGTTTACATTCCGTGTAGTAGTGATATCTTATGATGTTTCTTTTTCTGTGTGACTTGTTTCACTTAGAATCATCGTACCTGAATCCACTCATTATGCTGCTATGGGCCTGATGACATAGATCTCATTGCTGAGTGATATTGCATTGTACGTAAGTACCACAACTTCTTTATCCATTTTTCGCTGTCTGTGATATTGAACTTGTACCGTAAACGAGGTTCTTGTAAACAGAGCCGTCCCAAACTTTGGGGTGGCTGTGTCTTTTTGATTTTAATTTCCCTAAGCTATAGGACCATAAGTGGAAGTGCCCTAGGCTCTGTTGCTTTGTTTTGTAGATGTTTCAGGAAACACCATACACTTCTCCAGAGTGGCTGTTGGCAATTGACATCCCGCCCATCAGCATAACAAGGCTCCCAGTTCTCCATGGCCTGTCCTGCCTTTCTGGATTTTACACTTTTTTCAGATGGCCCTTTTGACCAGGGGGCAGTGAGACTTCATTGTAGTGCAGATTTCCTTTGCAAGCTTGCTTGGTTGGCCAAAAAGGGCGTATGCGATTTTTCCTGAATATATTCAGGAAAAATCGCATACGCCCTTTTTGGCCAAGTGCATCATTGTGGACGTTCTGCCTCTTTTCCTATGCTTTACATGCAATTCCAGTCTACCTCCTGAAATCGGTTTCCTGCAATTCTGCCCCGCTTTCAAGTCCTCTTGGCAGCCTTACTCCAATATATTTTTGGACGATAGCTGTCATTTATAACTCTGCAGGTTTGTGAATGACAGTGCCCCTGAGCTCCTTTCTTCAACTCGCTTTCTTTTGAGCTGGCCGCAACACCGCAGGATTGCTTCAGGCCCTAGTGTGGTTCCGGCACGGCACGCTGAGCCTTTGGTTAATTCCTCTTCCTGGTGGGAAATGAGAGTTAAATTTGCCCGTCCAGACACCTCCAGCTAGTCTCTCATTGGTTCTCCCTATTCCTGTTCATTTTCCACAGAAATTGCAAACTGGGCCAAACAGGAGGTTAAAGGCACTGACTCTCCAAGTGGGGAGAGAGTTAGTAAAGCGTCTGGAATGTTGCACCCGAGTACCAGGGGACGAAAACTGAGACACCTTTGAACACGTTTCCCAATCACACGGTGGATCATACTCTGGGTTCCACATGCATGTTTTAGCTGAAGGAAGAATCCCTTAAACCTGGAGAGTTGAGACCCATGGAATGGGTACCATGCAATATAGCTTCAAAGAGTATGCATTTGCTCACTGATCCTCACCAATCCTATCACTGCTGCATTTATGGCACTGTACACACTCTTGATTCTCTTTTGGAGACATATATCCATAGGTTTTAAGATTCTTACTAGTCAGGTATATTCTTAGCCGTTTAATATGGGGTGTTGAGTCCACTTCGTTGAGCAAGGAGTAGCTCTTGTCTATTACATATTTGGCTTATGGAACGGTATCTGTGCTAATTTCAATCTGTGGTTTTATGCAGTACCCCAACTCACCTTTCCCCTTAAGCAAGCATAAGTTGGTTTTCTACATTTGAGACCCTGTTCTGTTTTGTAATTCAGTTCCTGTGTAGCCAAGTTTACATTCCGTGTAGTAGTGATATCTTATGATGTTTCTTTTTCTGTGTGACTTATTTCACTTAGAATCATAGTACCTGAATCCACTCATTATGCTGCTATGGCCCTGATGACATAGATTTCATTGCTGAGTGATATTGCATTGTACGTAAGTACCACAACTTCTTTATCCATTTTTCGCTTTCTGTGATATTGAACATGTACCGTAAACGCGGTTCTTGTAAACAGAGCCGTCCCAAACTTTGGGGTGGCTGTGTCTTTTTGATTTTAATTTCCCTAAGCTATAGGACTATAAGTGGAAGTGCCCTAGGCTCTGTTGCTTTGTTTTGTAGATGTTTCAGGAAACACCATACACTTCTCCAGAGTGGCTGTTGGCAATTTACATCCCGCCCATCAGCATAACAAGGCTCCCAGTTCTCCATGGCCTGTCCTGCCTTTCTGGATTTTACACTTTTTTCAGATGGCCCTTTTGACCGGGGGGCAGTGAGACTTCATTGTAGTGCAGATTTCCTTTGCAAGCTTGCTTGGTTGGCCAAAAAGGGCGTATGCGTTTTTTCCTGAATATATTCAGGAAAAAACGCATACGCCCTTTTTGGCCAAGTGCATCATTGTGGACGTTCTGCCTCTTTTCCTATGCTTTACATGCAATTCCAGTCTACCTCCTGAAATCGGTTTCCTGCAATTCTGCCCCGCTTTCAAGTCCTCTTGGCAGCCTTACTCCAATATATTTTTGGACGATAGCTGTCATTTATAACTCTGCAGGTTTGTGAATGACAGTGCCCCTGAGCTCCTTTCTTCAACTCGCTTTCTTGTGAGCTGGCCGCAACACCGCAGGATTGCTTCATGCCCTAGTGTGGTTCTGGCACGGCACGCTGAGCCTTTGGTAATTCCTCTTCCTGGTGGGAAATGAGAGTTAAATTTGCCCGTCCAGACACCTCCAGCTAGTCTCTCATTGGTTCTCCCTATTCCTGTTCATTTTCCGCAGAAATTGCAAACTGGGCCAAACAGGAGGTTAAAGGCACTGACTCTCCAAGTGGG
Source organism: Grampus griseus (assembly GCF_964374135.1). Taxonomy (NCBI): domain Eukaryota; kingdom Metazoa; phylum Chordata; class Mammalia; order Artiodactyla; family Delphinidae; genus Grampus; species Grampus griseus. The sequence goes on along the minus strand of NW_028133223.1, from coordinate 219,451 downwards.
GAGAGAGTTAGTAAAGCGTCTGGAATGTTGCACCCGAGTACCAGGGGACGAAAACTGAGACACCTTTGAACACGTTTCCCAATCACACGGTGGATCATACTCTGGGTTCCACATGCATGTTTTAGCTGAAGGAAGAATCCCTTAAACCTGGAGAGTTGAGACCCATGGAATGGGTACCATGCAATATGACTTCAAAGGGTCTGCATTTGCTCACCGATCCTCACCAATCCTATCACTGCTGCATTTATGCCGCTGTACACACGCTTGATTCCCTTTCGGAGACATATACATCCATAGGTTTTAAGATTCTTACTAGTCAGGTATATTCTTAGGCGTTTAATATGGGGTGTTGAGTCCACTTCGTTGAGCAAGGAGTAGCTCTTGTCTATTACATATTTGGCTTATGGAACGGTATCTGTGCTAATTTCAATCTGTGGTTTTATGCAGCACCCCAACTCACCTTTCCCCTTAAGCAAGCATAAGTTGGTTTTCTACATTTGAGACCCTGTTCTGTTTTGTAATTCAGTTCCTGGGTAGCCAAGTTTACATTCCGTGTAGTAGTGATATCTTATGATGTTTCTTTTTCTGTGTGAATTGTTTCACTTAGAATCATCGTACCTGAATCCACTCATTATGCTGCGACGGGCCTGATGACATAGATTTCATTGCTGAGTGATATTGCATTGTATGTAAGTACTACAACTTCTTTATCCATTTTTCGCTTTCTGCAATATTGAACTTGTACCGTAAACGAGGTTCTTGTAAACAGAGCTGTCCCAAACTTAGGGGTGGCTGTGTATTTTGGAATTTAATTTCCCTAAGCTATAGAACCATAAGTGGAAATGCCCTAGGCTCTGTTGCTTTGTTTTTTAGATGTTTCAGGAAACACCATACACTTCTCCAGAGTGGCTGTTGGCAATTTACATCCTTCCCATCAGCAAAACAAGGCTCCCAGTTCTCCATGGCCTGTCCTGCCTTTCTGAATTTTACACTTTTTTCAGATGGCCCTTTTGACCGGGGGGCAGTGAGACTTCATTGTAGTGCAGATTTCCTTTGCAAGCTTGCTTGGTTGGCCAAAAAGGGCGTATGCGTTTTTTCCTGAATATATTCAGGAAAAAACGCATACGGTCTTTTTGGCCAAGTGCATCATTGTGGACGTTCTGCCTCTTTTCCTATGCTTTACATGCAATTCCAGTCTACCTCCTGAAATCGGTTTCCTGCAATTCTGCCCCGCTTTCAACTCCTCTTGGCAGCCTTACTCCAATATATTTTTGGACGATAGCTGTCATTTATAACTCTGCAGGTTTGTGAATGACAGTGTCCCTGAGATCCTTTTTTCAACTCGCTTTCTTGTGAGCTGGCCGCAACACCGCAGGATTGCTTCAGGCCCTAGTGTGGTTCCGGCATGGCACGCTGAGCCTTTGGTTAATTCCTCTTCATGGTGGGAAATGAGAGTTAAATTTGCCCGTCCAGACACCTCCAGCTAGTCTCTCATTGGTTCTCCCTATTCCTGTTCATTTTCCGCAGAAATTGCAAACTGGGCCAAACAGGAGGTTAAAGGCACTGACTCTCCAAGTGGGGAGAGTGTTAGTAAAGCGTCTGGAATGTTGCACCCGAGTACCAGGGGACAAAAACTGAGACACCTTTGAACACGTTTCCCAATCACACGGTGGATCATACTCTGGGTTCTACATGCATGTTTTAGCTGAAGGAAGAATCCCTTAAACCTGGAGAGTTGAGACCCATGGAATGGGTACCATGCAATATGACTTCAAAGGGTCTGCATTTGCTCACCGATCCTCACCATTCCTATCACTGCTGCATTTATGCCGCTGTACACACGCTTGATTCTCTTTCGGAGACATATAAATCCATAGGTTTTAAGATTCTTACTAGTCAGGTATATTCTTAGGCGTTTAATATGGGGTGTTGAGTCCACTTCGTTGAGCAAGGAGTAGCTCTTGTCTATTACATATTTGGCTTATGGAACGGTATCTGTGCTAATTTCAATCTGTGGTTTTATGCAGCACCCCAACTCACCTTTCCCCTTAAGCAAGCATAAGTTGGTTTTCTACATTTGAGACCCTGTTCTGTTTTGTAATTCAGTTCCTGGGTAGCCAAGTTTACATTCCGTGTAGTAGTGATATCTTATGATGTTTCTTTTTCTGTGTGACTTATTTCACTTAGAATCATCGTACCTGAATCCACTCATTATGCTGCTATGGGCCTGATGACATAGATCTCATTGCTGAGTGATATTGCATTGTACGTAAGTACCACAACTTCTTTATCCATTTTTCGCTTTCTGTGATATTGAACTTGTACCGTAAACGAGGTTCTTGTAAACAGAGCCGTCCCAAACTTTGGGGTGGCTGTGTCTTTTTGATTTTAATTTCCCTAAGCTATAGGACCATAAGTGGAAGTGCCCTAGGCTCTGTTGCTTTGTTTTGTAGATGTTTCAGGAAACACCATACACTTCTCCAGAGTGGCTGTTGGCAATTTACATCCCGCCCATCAGCATAACAAGGCTCCCAGTTCTCCATGGCCTGTCCTGCCTTTCTGGATTTTACACTTTTTTCAGATGGCCCTTTTGACCGGGGGGCAGTGAGACTTCATTGTAGTGCAGATTTCCTTTGCAAGCTTGCTTGGTTGGCCAAAAAGGGCGTATGCGTTTTTTCCTGAATATATTCAGGAAAAAACGCATACGCCCTTTTTAGCCAAGTGCATCATTGTGGACGTTCTGCCTCTTTTCCTATGCTTTACATGCAATTCCCGTCTACCTCCTGAAATCGATTTCCTACAATTCTGCCCCGCTTTCAAGTCCTCTTGGCAGCCTTACTCCAATATATTTTTGGACGATAGCTGTCATTTATAACTCTGCAGGTTTGTGAATGACAGTGCCCCTGAGCTCCTTTCTTCAACTCGCTTTCTTGTGAGCTGGCCGCAACACCGCAGGATTGGTTCAGGCCCTAGTGTGGTTCCGGCACGGCACGCTGAGCCTTTGGTTAATTCCTCTTCCTGGTGGGAAATGAGAGTTAAATTTGCCCGTCCAGACACCTCCAGCTAGTCTCTCATTGGTTCTCCCTATTGCTGTTCATTTTCCGCAGAAATTGCAAACTGGGTCAAACAGGAGGTTAAAGGCACTGACTCTCCAAGTGGGGAGAGTGTTAGTAAAGCGTCTGGAATGTTGCACCCGAGTACCAGGGGACAAAACCTGAGACACCTTTGAACACGTTTCCCAATCACACGGTGGATCATAGTCTGGGTTCTTCATGCATGTTTTAGCTGAAGGAAGAATCCCTTAAACCTGGAGAGTTGAGACCCATGGAATGGGTACCATGCAATATGACTTCAAAGGGTCTGCATTTGCTCACCGATCCTCACCAATCCTATCACTGTTGCATTTATGCCGCTGTACACACGCTTGATTCTCTTTCGGAGACATATAAATCCATAGGTTTTAAGATTCTTACTAGTCAGGTATATTCTTAGGCGTTTAATATGGGGTGTTGAGTCCACTTCGTTGAGCAAGGAGTAGCTCTTGTATATTACATATTTGGCTTATGGAACGGTATCTGTGCTAATTTTAATCTCTGGTTTTATGCAGCACCCCAACTCACCTTTCCCCTTAAGCAAGCATAAGTTGGTTTTCTACATTTGAGACCCTGTTCTGTTTTGTAATTCAGTTCCTGTGTAGCCAAGTTTACATTCCGTGTAGTAGTGATATCTTATGATGTTTCTTTTTCTGTGTGACTTGTTTCACTTAGAATCATCGTACCTGAATCCACTCATTATGCTGCTATGGGCCTGATGACATAGATTTCATTGCTGAGTGTTATTGCATTGTATGTAAGTACTACAACTTCTTTATCAATTTTTCGCTTTCTGCAATATTGAACTTGTACCGTAAACGAGGTTCTTGTAAACAGAGCCGTCCCAAACTTTGGGGTGGCTGTGTCTTTTTGATTTTAATTTCCCTAAGCTATAGGACCATAAGTGGAAGTGCCCTAGGCTCTGTTGCTTTGTTTTGTAGATGTTTCAGGAAACACCATACACTTCTCCAGAGTGGCTGTTGGCAATTTACATCCCGCCCATCAGCATAACAAGGCTCCCAGTTCTCCATGGCCTGTCCTGCCTTTCTGGATTTTACACTTTTTTCAGATGGCCCTTTTGACCGGGGGGCAGTGAGACTTCATTGTAGTGCAGATTTCCTTTGCAAGCTTGCTTGGTTGGCCAACAAGGGCGTATGCGTTTTTTCCTGAATATATTCAGGAAAAAACGCATACGCCCTTTTTGGCCAAGTGCATCATTGTGGACGTTCTGCCTCTTTTCCTATGCTTTACATGCAATTCCAGTCTACCTCCTGAAATCGGTTTCCTGCAATTCTGCCCCGCTTTCAAGTCCTCTTGGCAGCCTTACTCCAATATATTTTTGGACGTTAGCTGTCATTTATAACTCTGCAGGTTTGTGAATGACAGTGCCCCTGAGCTCCTTTCTTCAACTCGCTTTCTTGTGAGCTGGCTGCAACACCGCAGGATTGCTTCAGGCCCTAGTGTGGTTCCGGCACGGCACACTGAGCCTTTGGTTAATTCCTCTTCCTGGTGGGAAATGAGAGTTAAATTTGCCCGTCCAGACACCTCCATCTAGTCTCTCATTGGTTCTCCCTATTCCTGTTCATTTTCCGCAGAAATTGCAAACTGGGCCAAACAGGAGGTTAAAGGCACTGACTCTCCAAGTGGGGAGAGAGTTAGTAAAGCGTCTGGAATGTTGCACCCGAGTACCAGGGGACGAAAACTGAGACACCTTTGAACACGTTTCCCAATCACACGGTGGATAATACTCTGGGTTCCACATGCATGTTTTAGCTGAAGGAAGAATCCCTTAAACCTGGAGAGTTGAGACCCATGGAATGGGTACCATGCAATATGACTTCAAAGGGTCTGCATTTGCTCACCGATCCTCACCAATCCTATCACTGCTGCATTTATGCCGCTGTACACATGCTTGATTCTCTTTCGGAGACATATAAATCCATAGGTTTTAAGATTCTTACTAGTCAGGTATATTCTTAGGCGTTTAATATGGGGTGTTGAGTCCACTTCGTTGAGCAAGGAGTAGCTCTTGTCTATTACATATTTGGCTTATGGAACGGTATCTGTGCTAATTTCAATCTCTGGTTTTATGCAGCACCCCAACTCACCTTTCCCCTTAAGCAAGCATAAGTTGGTTTTCTACATTTGAGACCCTGTTCTGTTTTGTAATTCAGTTCCTGTGTAGCCAAGTTTACATTCCGTGTAGTAGTGATATCTTATGATGTTTCTTTTTCTGTGTGACTTGTTTCACTTAGAATCATCGTACCTGAATCCACTCATTATGCTGCTACGGGCCTGATGACATAGATTTCATTGCTGAGTGATATTGCATTGTATGTAAGTACTACAACTTCTTTATCCATTTTTCGCTTTCTGCAATATTGAACTTGTACCGTAAACGAGGTTCTTGTAAACAGAGCCGTCCCAAACTTTGGGGTGCCTCTGTCTTTTTGATTTTCATTTCCCTAAGCTATAGGACCATAAGTGGAAGTGCCCTAGGCTCTGTTGCTTTGTTTTGTAGATGTTTCAGGAAACACCATACACTTCTCCAGAGTGGCTGTTGGCAATTTACATCCCGACCATCAGCATAACAAGGCTCCCAGTTCTCCATGGCCTGTCCTGCCTTTCTGGATTTTACACTTTTTTCAGATGGCCCTTTTGACCGGGGGGCAGTGAGACTTCATTGTAGTGCAGATTTCCTTTGCAAGCTTGCTTGGTTGGCCAAAAAGGGCGTATGCGTTTTTTCCTGAATATATTCAGGAAAAAACGCATACGCCCTTTTTGGCCAAGTGCATCATTGTGGACGTTCTGCCTCTTTTCCTGTGCTTTACATGCAATTCCAGTCTACCTCCTGAAATCGGTTTCCTGCAATTCTGCCGCGCTTTCAAGTCCTCTTGGCAGCCTTACTTCAATATATTTTTGGACGATAGCTGTCATTTATAACTCTGCATGTTTGTGAGTGACAGTGCCCCTGAGCTCCTTTCTTCAACTCGCTTTCTTGTGAGCTGGCCGCAACACCGCAGGATTGCTTCAGGCCCTAGTGTGGTTCCGGCACGGCACGCTGAGCCTTTGGTTAATTCCTCTTCCTGGTGGGAAATGAGAGTTAAATTTGCCCGTCCAGACACCTCCAGCTAGTCTCTCATTGGTTCTCCCTATTCCTGTTCATTTTCCGCAGAAATTGCAAACTGGGCCAAACAGGAGGTTAAAGGCACTGACTCTCCAAGTGGGGAGAGAGTTAGTAAAGCATCTGAAATGTTGCACCCGAGTACCAGGGGACGAAAACTGAGACACCTTTGAACACGTTTCCCAATCACACGGTGGATCATACTCTGGGTTCCACATGCATGTTTTAGCTGAAGGAAGAATCCCTTAAACCTGGAGAGTTGAGACCCATGGAATGGGTACCATGCAATATGGCTTCAAAGAGTATGCATTTGCTCACCGATCCTCACCAATCCTATCACTGCTGCGTTTATGGCACTGTACACACTCTTGATTCTCTTTTGGAGACATATAAATCCATAGGTTTTAAGATTCTTACTAGTCAGGTATATTCTTGGGCGTTTAATATGGGGTGTTGAGTCCACTTCGTTGAGCAAGGAGTAGCTCTTGTCTATTACATATTTGGCTTATGGAACGGTATCTGTGCTAATTTCAATCTCTGGTTTTATGCAGCACCCCAACTCACCTTTCCCCTTAAGCAAGCATAAGTTGGTTTTCTACATTTGAGACCCTCTTCTGTTTTGTAATTCAGTTCCTGGGTAGCCAAGTTTACATTCCGTGTAGTAGTGATATCTTATGATGTTTCTTTTTCTGTGTGACTTGTTTCACTTAGAATCATCGTACCTGAATCCACTCATTATGCTGCTACGGGCCTGATGACATAGATTTCATTGCTGAGTGATATTGCATTGTATGTAAGTACTACAACTTCTTTATCCATTTTTCACTTTCTACAATATTGAACTTGTACCGTAAACGAGGTTCTTGTAAACAGAGCCGTCCCAAACTTTGGGGTGGCTGTGTCTTTTTGATTTTAATTTCCCTAAGCTATAGGACCATAAGTGGAAGTGCCCTAGGCTCTGTTGCTTTGTTTTGTAGATGTTTCAGGAAACACCATACACTTCTCCAGAGTGGCTGTTGGCAATTTACATCCCGCCCATCAGCATAACAAGGCTCCCAGTTCTCCATGGCCTGTCCTGCCTTTCTGGATTTTACACTTTTTTCAGATGGCCCTTTTGACCGGGGGGCAGTGAGACTTCATTGTAGTGCAGATTTCCTTTGCAAGCTTGCTTGTTTGGCCAAAAAGGGCGTATGCGTTTTTTCCTGAATATATTCAGGAAAAAACGCATACGCCCTTTTTGGCCAAGTGCATCATTGTGGACGTTCTGCCTCTTTCCCTATGCTTTACATGCAATTCCAGTCTACCTCCTGAAATCGGTTTCCTGCAATTCTGCCCCGCTTTCAAGTCCTCTTGGCAGCCTTACTCCAATATATTTTTGGACGATAGCTGTCATTTATAACTCTGCAGGTTTGTGAATGACAGTGCCCCTGAGCTCCTTTCTTCAACTCGCTTTCTTGTGAGCTGGCCGCAACACCGCAGGATTGCTTCAGGCCCTAGTGTGGTTCCGGCACGGCACGCTGAGCCTTTGGTTAATTCCTCTTCCTGGTGGGAAATGAGAGTTAAATTTGCCCGTCCAGACACCTCCAGCTAGTCTCTCATTGGTTCTCCCTATTCCTGTTCATTTTCCGCAGAAATTGCAAACTGGGCCAAACAGGAGGTTAAAAGCACTGACTCTCCAAGTGGGGAGACAGTTAGTAAAGCGTCTGGAATGTTGCACCCGAGTACCAGGGGACAAAAACTGAGACACCTTTGAACACGTTTCCCAATCACACGGTGGATCATACTCTGGGTTCCACATGCATGTTTTAGCTGAAGGAAGAATCCCTTAAACCTGGAGAGTTGAGACCCATGGAATGGGTACCATGCAATATGACTTCAAAGAGTATGCATTTGCTCACCGATCCTCACCAATCCTATCACTGCTGCGTTTATTGCGCTGTACACACGCTTGATTCTCTTTCGGAGACATATAAATCCATAGGTTTTAAGATTCTTACTAGTCAGGTATATTCTAAGGCGTTTAATATGGGGTGTTGAGTCCACTTCGTTGAGCAAGGAGTAGCTCTTGTCTATTACATATTTGGCTTATGGAACGGTATCTGTGCTAATTTCAATCTCTGGTTTTATGCAGCACCCCAACTCACCTTTCCCCTTAAGCAAGCATAAGTTGGTTTTCTACATTTGAGACCCTCTTCTGTTTTGTAATTCAGTTCCTGGGTAGCCAAGTTTACATTCCGTGTAGTAGTGATATCTTATGATGTTTCTTTTTCTGTGTGACTTGTTTCACTTAGAATCATCGTACCTGAATCCACTCATTATGCTGCTACGGGCCTGATGACATAGATGTCATTGCTGAGTGATATTGCATTGTACGTAATTAGCACAACTTCTTTATCCATTTTTCACTTTCTGTGATATTGAACTTGTACCGTAAACGAGGTTCTTGTAAACAGATCTGTCCCAAACTTTGGGGTGGCTGTGTCTTTTTGATTTTCATTTCCCTAAGCTATAGGACCATAAATGGAAGTGCCCTAGGCTCTGTTGTTTTGTTTTTTAGATGTTTCAGGAAACACCATACACTTCTCCCCAGTGGCTGTTGGCAATTTACATCCCGCCCATCAGCATAACAAGGCTCCCAGTTCTCCATGGCCTGTCCTGCCTTTCTGGATTTTACACTTTTTTCAGATGGCCCTTTGACAGGGGGGAAGTGAGACTTCATTGTAGTGCAAATTTCCTTTGCAAGCTTGCTTGGTAGGCCAAAAAGGGCGTATGCGTTTTTTCCTGAATATATTCAGGAAAAAACGCATATGCCCTTTTTGGCCAAGTGCATCATTGTGGACGTTCTGCCTCTTTTCCTATGCTTTAAATGCAATTCCAGTGTACCTCCTGAAATCGGTTTCCTGCAATTCTGCCCCGCTTTCAAGTCCTCTTGGCAGCCTTACTTCAGTATATTTTTGGACGATAGCTGTCATTTATAACTCTGCAGGTTTGTGAATTACAGTGCCCCTGAGCTCCTTTCTTGAACTCGCTTTCTTGTGAGCTGGCCGCAACACCGCAGGATTGCTTCAGGCCCTAATCTGGTTCCGGCACGGCACGCTGAGCCTTTGGTTAATTCCTCTTCCTGGTGGGAAATGAGAGTTAAATTTGCCCGTCCAGACACCTCCAGCTAGTCTCTCATTGGTTCTCCCTATTCCTGTTCATCTTCCGCAGACATTGCAAACTGGGCCAAACAGGAGGTTAAAGGCACTGACTCTCCAAGTCGGGAGAGTGTTAGTAAAGCGTCTGGAATATTGCACCCGAGTACCAGGGGACGAGAACGGAGACATATTTGAAGACGTCTCCCGGTCACACGGTTGATCATACTCTGGGTTCCACATGCATGTTTTAGCTGAAGGAAGAATCCCTTAAACCTGGAGAGTTGAGACCCGTGGAATGGGTACCATGCAGTATGACTTCAAAGAGTCCTCATTTGCTCAGCGAACCTCTCCAATCCTATCACTGCTGTGTTTATGCCCCTGTACACACGCTTGATTCTCTTTCGGAGACATAGCAATCCATAGGTTTTAAGATACTTACTAGTCAGGTACATTCTTAGGCGTTTAATATGGGGTGTTGAGTCCATTTCGTTGAGCAAGGAGTAGCTCTTGTCTATTCCATATTTGGCTGAAGGAACTTTATCTGTGCTCATTTCAATCTCTGGTTTTATGCAGCACCCCAACTCACCTTTCCCCTTAAGCAAGCATAAGTTGGTTTTCTAAATTTGAGACCCTGTTCTGTTTGTAATCCAATTCCTGTGTAGCCAAGTTTACTTTCCGTGTATTAGTGATATCTTATGATGTTTCTTTTTCTGTGTGACTTATTTCAGTTAGAATCATCATACCTGAATCCACTCATTATGCTGCTACGGGCCTGATGACATAGATGTCATTGCTGAGTGATATTGCATTGTACGTAAGTACCACAACTTCTTCATCCATTTTTCACGTTCTGCGATATTGAACTTGTACCGTAAACGAGGTTCTTTTAAACAGAGCCGTCCCAAATTTTGGGGTGGCTGTGTCTTTTTGATTTTCATTGCCCTAAGCTATAGGACCATAAGTGGAAGTGCCTTAGGCTCTGTTGCTTTGTTTTTTAGATGTTTCAGGAAACACCATACACTTCTCCGGAGTGGCTGTTGGCAATTTACATCCTGCCCCTCAGCATAACAAGGCTCCCAGTTCTCCATGGCCTGTCCTGCCTTTCTGGATTTTACACTTTTTTCAGATGGCCCTTTTGACCGGGGGGAAGTGAGACTTATTGTAGTGCAGATTTCCTTTGCAAGCTTGCTTGGCAGGCCAAAAAGGGCGTATGCGTTTTTTCCTGAATATATTCAGGAAAAAACGCATATGCCCTTTTTGGCCAAGTGCATCATTGTGGACGTTCTGCCTCTTTTCCTATGCTTTAAATGCAATTCCAGTCTACCTCCTGAAATCGGTTTCCTGCAATTCTGCCCCGCTTTCAAGTCCTCTTGGCAGCGTTACTTCAGTATATTTTTGGACGATAGCTGTCATTTATAACTCTGCAGTTTTGTGAATTACAGTGCCCCTGAGCTCCTTTCTTCAACTCGCTTTCTTGTGAGCTGGCCGCAACACCGCAGGATTGCTTCAGGCCCTAATCTGGTTCCGGCACGGCACGCTGAGCCTTTGGTTAATTCCTCTTCCTGGTGGGAAATGAGAGTTAAATTTGCCCGTCCAGACACCTCCAGCTAGTCTCTCATTGGTTCTCCCTATTCCTGTTCATCTTCCGCAGACATTGTAAACTGGGCCAAACAGGAGGTTAAAGGCACTGACTCTCCAAGTCGGGAGAGTGTTAGTAAAGCGTCTGGAATGTTGCACCCAAGTACCAGGGGACGAGAACAGAGACATATTTGAAGACGTCTCCCGATCACACGGTTGATCATACTCTGGGTTCCACATGCATGTTTTAGCTGAAGGAAGAATCCCTTAAACCTGGAGAGTTGAGACCCGTGGAATGGGTACCATGCAATATGACTTCAAAGGGTCTTCATTTGCTCACCGAACCTCTCCAATCCTATCACTGCTGCGTTTATGCCCCTGTACACATGCTTGATTCTCTTTCGGAGACATAGCAATCCATAGGTTTTAAGATACTTACTAGTCAGGTACATTCTTAGGCGTTTAATATGGGGTGTTGAGTCAATTTCGTTGAGCAAGGAGTAGCTCTTGTCTATTCCATATTTGGCTTAAGGAACTTTATCTGTGCTCATTTCAATCTCTGGTTTTATGCAGCACCCCAACTCACCTTTCCCCTTAAGCAAGCATAATTTGGTTTTCTAAATTTGAGACCCTGTTCTGTTTTGTAATCCAGTTCCTCTGTAGCCAAGTTTACATTCCGTGTATTAGGGATATCTTATGATGTTTCTTTTTCTGCGTGACTTATTTCAGTTAGAATCATCATACCTGAATCCACTCATTATGCTGCTACGGGCCTGATGACATAGATGTCATTGCTGAGTGATATTGCATTGTACATAAGTACGACAATTTCTTTATTCATTTTTCACTTTCTGCAATTTTGAACTTGTACCGTAAACGAGATTCCTGTAAACAGAGCCGTCCCAAACTTTGGCGTGGCTGTGTGTTTTTGATTTTCATTTCCCTAAGCTATAGAACCATAAGTGGAAGTGCCCTAGGCTCTGTTGCTTTCTTTTTTAGATGTTTCAGGAAACACCATACACCTCTCAAGAGTGGCTGTTGGCAATTTACATCCCGCCCATCAGCATAACAAGGCTCCCAGTTCTCCATGGCGTGTCCTGCCTTTCTGGATTTTACACTTTTTTCAGATGGCCCTTTTGACCGGGGGGAAGTGAGACTTCATCGTAGTGCAGATTTCCTTTGCAAGCTTGCTTGGTTGGCCAAAAAGTGCGTATGCGTTTTTTCCTGAATATATTCAGGAAAAAACGCCTACGCCCTTTTTGGCCAAGTGCATCATTGTGGACGTTCTGCCTCTTTTCCTATGCTTTAAATGCAATTCCAGTCTACCTCCTGAAATCGGTTTCCTGCAATTCTGCCCCGCTTTCAAGTCCTCTTGGCAGCCTTACTTCAGTATATTTTTGGACGATAGCTGTCATTTATAACTCTGCAGGTTTGTGAATTACAGTGCCCCTGAGCTCCTTTCTTCAACTCGCTTTCTTGTGAGCTGGCCGCAACACCGCAGGATTGCTTCAGGCCCTAATCTGGTTCCGGCACGGCACGCTGAGCCTTTGGTTAATTCCTCTTCCTGGTGGGAAATGAGAGTTAAATTTGCCCGTCCAGACACCTCCAGCTAGTCTCTCATTGGTTCTACCTATTCCTGTTCATCTTCCGCAGAAATTTCAAACTGGGCCAAACAGGAGGTTAAAGGCACAGACTCTCCAAGTCGGGAGAGTGTTAGTAAAGCGTCTGGAATGTTGCACCCGAGTACCAGGGGACGAGAACTGAGACATATTTAAACACGTCTCCCGATCACATGGTTGATCATATTCTGGGCTCCACATGCATGTTTTAGCTGAAGGAAGAATCCCTTAAACCTGGAGAGTTGAGACCCGTGGAATGGGTACCATGCAATATGACTTCAAAGGATCTTCATTTGCTCACCGAACATCTCCAATCCTATTACTGCTGCATTTATGCCCCTGTACACACGCTTGATTCCCTTTCGGAGACATAGCAATCCATAGGTTTTAAGATACTTACTAGTCAGGTACATTCTTAGGCCTTTAATATGGGGTGTTGAGTCCATTTCGTTGAGCAAGGAGTAGCTCTTGTCTATTCCATATTTGGCTTAAGGAACTTACTCTGTGCTCATTTCAATCACTGGTTTTATGCAGCACCCCATCTCACCTTTCCCCTTAAGCAAGCATAAGTTGGTTTTCTAAATTTGAGACCGTGTTCTGTTTTGTAATCCAGTTCCTGTGTAGCCAAGTTTAAATTCCGTGTATTAGTGATATCTTATGATGTTTCTTTTTCTGTGTGACTTATTTCAGTTAGAATCATCATACCTGAATCCACTCATTATGCTGCTACGGGCCTGATGACATAGATGTCATTGCTGAGTGATATTGCAACGTACGTAAGTACCACAACTTCTTTATTCATTTTTCACTTTCTGAAATATTGAACTTGTACCGTAAACGAGGTTCTTGTAAACAGAGCCGTCCCAAACTTTGGGGTGGCTGTGTCTTTTTGATTTTCATTTCCCTAACCTATAAGACCATAAGTGGAAGTGCCCTAGGCTCTGTTGCTTTGTTTTTTAGATGTTTCAGGAAACACCATACACTTCTCCCGAGTGGCTGTTGGCAATTTACATCCCGCCCATCAGCATAACAAGGCTCCCAGTTCTCCAAGGCCTGTCTTGCCTTTCTGGATTTTACACTTTTTTCAGATGGCCCTTTTGACCGGGGGGAAGTGAGACTTCATTGTAGTGCAGATTTCCTTTGTAAGCTTGCTTGGTTGGCCAAAAAGGGCGTATGCGTTTTTTCCTGAATATATTCAGGAAAAAACGAATACGCCCTTTTTGGCCAAGTGCATCATTGTGGACGTTCTGCCTCTTTTCCTATGCTTTAAATGCGATTCCTGTCTACCTCCTGAAATCGGTTTCCTGCAATTCTGCCCCGCTTTCAAATCCTCTTGGCAGCCTTACTTCAGTATATTTTTGGACGATAGCTGTCATTTATAACTCTGCAGGTTTGTGAATGACAGTGCCCCTGAGCTCCTTTCTTCAACTCGCTTTCTTGTGAGCTGGCCGCAACACCGCAGGATTGCTTCAGGCCCTAATCTGGTTCCGGCACGGCACACTGAGCCTTTGGTTAATTCCTCTTCCTGGTGGGAAATGAGAGTTAAATTTGCCCGTCCAGACACCTCCAGCTAGTCTCTCATTGGTTCTCCCTATTCCTGTTTATCTTCCGCAGACTTTGCAAAGTGGGCCAAACAGGAGGTTAAAGGCACTGACTCTCCAAGTCGGGAGAGTGTTAGTAAAGCGTCTGGAATGTTGCACCCGAGTACCAGGGGACGAGAACGGAGACATATTTGAAGACGTCTCCCGATCACACGGTTGATCATACTCTGGGTTCCACATGCATGTTTTAGCTGAAGGAAGAATCCCTTAAACCTGGAGAGTTGAGACCCGTGGAATGGGTACCATGCAATATGATTTCAAAGGGTCTTCATTTGCTCACCGAACCTTTCCAATCCTATCACTGCTGCGTTTATGCCCCTGTACACATGCTTGATTCTCTTTCGGAGACATAGCAATCCATAGGTTTTAAGATACTTACTAGTCAGGTACATTCTTAGGCGTTTAATATGGGGTGTTGAGTCCATTTCGTTGAGCAAGGAGTAGCTCTTGTCTATTACGTATTTGCTTAAGGAAACTTATCTGTGCTCATTTCAATCTCTGGTTTTATGCAGCACCCCAACTCACCTTTCCCCTTAAGCAAGCATAAGTTGGTTTTCTAAATTTGAGACCCTGTTCTGTTTTGTAATGCAGTTCCTGTGTAGCCAAGTTTACATTCTGTGTATTAGTGATATCTTATGATGTTTCTTTTTCTGTGTGACTTCTTTCAGTTAGAATCATCATACCTGAATCCACTCATTATGCTGCTACGTGCCTGATGACATAGATGTCATTGCTGAGTGATATTGCATTGTACGTAAGTACCACAACTTCTTTATCCATTTTTCACTTTCTGCGATATTGAACTTGTACCGTAAATGAGGTTCATGTAAACAGAGCCATCCCAAACTTTGGGGTGGCTGTGTCTTTTTGATTTTCATTTCTCTAAGCTATAGGACCATAAGTGGAAGTGCCCTAGGCTCTGTTGCTTTGTTTTTTAGATGTTTCAGGAAACACCATACACTTCTCCCGAGTGGCTGTTGGCAATTTACATCCCGCCCATCAGCATAACAAGGTTCCCAGTTCTCCAAGGCCTGTCCTGCCTTTCTGGATTTTACACTTTTTTCAGATGGCCCTTTTGACCGCGGGGAAGTGAGACTACATTGTAGTGCAGATTTCCTTTGCAAGCTTGCTTGGTTGGCCAAAAAGGGCGTATGCGTTTTTTCCTGAATATATTCAGGAAAAAACGCATACGCCCTTATTGGCCAAGTGCATCATTGTGGACGTTCTGCCTCTTTTCCTATGCTTTAAATGCAATTCCAATCTACCTCCTGAAATCGGTTTCCTGCAATTCTGCCCCGCTTTCAAGTCGTCTTGGCAGCCTTACTTCAGTATATTTTTGGACCATAGCTGTCATTTATAACTCTGCAGGTTTGTGAATTACAGTGCCCCTGAGCTCCTTTCTTCAACTCGCTTTCTTGTGAGCTGGCCGCAACACCGCAGGATTGCTTCAGGCCCTAATCTGGTTCCGGCACGGCACGCTGAGGCTTTGGTTAATTCCTCTTCCTGCTGGGAAATGAGAGTTAAATTTGCCCGTCCAGACACCTCCAGCTAGTCTCTCATTGGTTCTCCCTATTCCTGTTCATCTTCCGCAGACATTGTAAACTGGGCCAAACAGGAGGTTAAAGGCACTGACTCTCCAAGTCGGGAGAGTGTTAGTAAAGCGTCTGGAATGTTGCACCCAAGTACCAGGGGACGAGAACAGAGACATATTTGAAGACGTCTCCCGATCACACGGTTGATCATACTCTGGGTTCCACATGCATGTTTTAGCTGAAGGAAGAATCCCTTAAACCTGGAGAGTTGAGACCCGTGGAATGGGTACCATGCAATATGACTTCAAAGGGTCTTCATTTGCTCACCGAACCTCTCCAATCCTATCACTGCTGCGTTTATGCCCCTGTACACATGCTTGATTCTCTTTCGGAGACATAGCAATCCATAGGTTTTAAGATACTTACTAGTCAGGTACATTCTTAGGCGTTTAATATGGGGTGTTGAGTCAATTTCGTTGAACAAGGAGTAGCTCTTGTCTATTCCATATTTGGCTTAAGGAACTTTATCTGTGCTCATTTCAATCTCTGGTTTTATGCAGCACCCCAACTCACCTTTCCCCTTAAGCAAGCATAAGTTGGTTTTCTAAATTTGAGACCCTGTTCTGTTTTGTAATCCAGTTCCTCTGTAGCCAAGTTTACATTCCGTGTATTAGTGATATCTTATGATGTTTCTTTTTCTGCGTGACTTATTTCAGTTAGAATCATCATACCTGAATCCACTCATTATGCTGCTACGGGCCTGATGACATAGATGTCATTGCTGAGTGATATTGCATTGTACGTAAGTACGACAATTTCTTTATTCATTTTTCACTTTCTGCAATTTTGAACTTGTACCGTAAACGAGATTCCTGTAAACAGAGCCGTCCCAAACTTTGGCGTCGCTGTGTGTTTTTGATTTTCATTTCCCTAAGCTATAGAACCATAAGTGGAAGTGCCCTAGGCTCTGTTGCTTTGTTTTTTAGATGTTTCAGGAAACACCATACACCTCTCAAGAGTGGCTGTTGGCAATTTACATCCCGCCCATCAGAATAACAAGGCTCCCAGTTCTCCATGGCGTGTCCTGCCTTTCTGGATTTTACACTTTTTTCAGATGGCCCTTTTGACGGGGGGGCAGTGAGACTTCATAGTAGTGCAGATTTCCTTTGCAAGCTTGCTTGGTTGGCCAAAAAGTGCGTATGCGTTTTTTCCTGAATATATTCAGGAAAAAACGCATACGCCCTTTTTGGCCAAGTGCATCATTGTGGACGTTCTGCCTATTTTCCTATGCTTTAAATGCAATTCCAGTCTACCTCCTGAAATCGGTTTCCTGCAATTCTGCCCCGCTTTCAAGTCCTCTTGGCAGCCTTACTTCAGTATATTTTTGGACGATAGCTGTCATTTATAACTCTGCAGGTTTGTGAATTACAGTGCCCCTGAGCTCCTTTCTTCAACTCGCTTTCTTGTGAGCTGGCCGCAACACCGCAGGATTGCTTCAGGCCCTAATCTGGTTCCGGCACGGCACGCTGAGCCTTTGGTTAATTCCTCTTCCTGGTGGGAAATGAGAGTTAAATTTGTCCGTCCATACACCTCCAGCTAGTCTCTCATTGGTTCTCCCTATTCCTGTTCATCTTCCACAGAAATTGCAAACTGGGCCAAACAGGAGGTTAAAGGCACTGACTCTCCAAGTTGGGAGAGTGTTAGTAAAGCGTCTGGAATGTTGCACCCGAGTACGAGGGGACGAGAACTGAGACATATTTAAACACGTCTCCCGATCACACGGTTGATCATATTCTGGGCTCCACATGCATGTTTTAGCTGAAGGAAGAATCCCTTAAACCTGGAGAGTTGAGACCCGTGGAATGGGTACCATGCAATATGACTTCAAAGGATCTTCATTTGCTCACCGAACATCTCCAATCCTATCACTGCTGCATTTATGCCCCTGTACACACGCTTGATTCCCTTTCGGAGACATAGCAATCCATAGGTTTTAAGATACTTACTAGTCAGGTACATTCTTAGGCCTTTAATATGGGGTGTTGAGTCCATTTCGTTGAGCAAGGAGTAGCTCTTGTCTATTCCATATTTGGCTTAAGGAACTTACTCTGTGCTCATTTCAATCACTGGTTTTATGCAGCACCCCAACTCACTTTCCCCTTAAGCAAGCATAAGTTGGTTTTCTAAATTTGAGACCCTGTTCTGTTTTGTAATCCAGTTCCTGTGTAGCCAAGTTTACATTCCGTGTATTAGTGATATCTTATGATGTTTCTTTTTCTGCGTGACTTATTTCAGTTAGAATCATCATACCTGAATCCACTCATTATGCTGCTACGGGCCTGATGACATAGATGTCATTGCTGAGTGATATTGCATTGTACGTAAGTACCACAACTTCTTTATCCATTTTTCACTTTCTGCGATATTGAACTTGTACCGTAAACGAGGTTCTTGTAAACAGAGCCGTCCAAAACTTTGGGGTGGCTGTGTCTTTTTGATTTTCATTTCCGTAAGCTATAGGACCATAAATGGAAGTGCCCTAGGCTCTGTTGCTTTGTTTTTTAGATGTTTCAGGAAACACCATACACTTCTCCCGAGTGGCTGTTGGCAATTTACATCCCGCCCATCAGCATAACAAGGCTCCCAGTTCTCCATGGCCTGTCCTGCCTTTCTGGATTTTACACTTTTTTCAGATGGCTCTTTTGACCTGGTGGAAGTGAGACTTCATTGTAGTGCAGATTTCCTTTGCAAGCTTGCTTGGTTGGCCAAAAATTGCGTATGCATTTTTTCCTGAATATATTCAGGAACAAACACATATGCCCTTTTTGGCCAAGTGCATCATTGTGGACATTCTGCCTCTTTTCCTATGCTTTAAATGCAATTCCAGTCTACCTCCTGAAATCGGTTTCCTGCAATTCTGCCCCACTTTCAAGTCCTCTTGGCAGCCTTACTTCAGTATATTTTTGGACGATAGCTGTCATTTATAACTCTGCAGGTTTGTGAATCACAGTGCCCCTGAGCTCCTTTCTTCAACTCGCTTTCTTGTGAGCTGGCCGCAACACCGCAGGATTGCTTCAGGCCCTAATCTGGTTCCGGCACGGCACGCTGAGCCTTTGGTGAATTCCTCTTCCTGGTGGGAAATGAGAGTTAAATTTGCCCGTCCAGACACCTCCAGCTAGTCTCTCATTCGTTCTCCCTATTCCTGTTCATCTTCCGCAGACATTGCAAACTGGGCCAAACAGGAGGTTAAAGGCACTGACTCTCCAAGTCGGGAGAATGTTAGTAAAGCGTCTGGAATATTGCACCCGAGTACCAGGGGAGGAGAACGGAGACATATTTGAAGACGTCTCCCGATCACACGGTTGATCATACTCTGGGTTCCACATGCATGTTTTAGCTGAAGGAAGAATCCCTTAAACCTGGAGAGTTGAGACCCGTGGAATGGGTACCATGCAATATGACTTCAAAGGGTCCTCATTTGCTCAGCGAACCTCTCCAATCCTATCACTGGTGCGTTTATGCCCCTGTACACACGCTTGATTCTCTTTCGGAGACATAGCAATCCATAGGTTTTAAGATACTTACTAGTCAGGTACATTCTTAGGCGTTTAATATGGGGTGTTGAGTCCATTTCGTTGAGCAAGGAGTAGCTCTTGTCTATTCCATATTTGGCTTAAGGAACTTTATCTGTGCTCATTTCAATCTCTGGTTTTATGCAGCACCCCAACTCACCTTTCCCCTTAAGCAAGCATATGTTGGTTTTCTAAATTTGAGACCCTGTTCTGTTTTGTAATCCAGTTCCTGTGTAGCCAAGTTTAGATTCCCTGTATTAGTGGTATTTTATGATGTTTCTTTTTCTGTGTGACTTATTTCAGTTAGAATCATCATACCTGAATGCACTCATTATGCTGCTACGGGCCTGATGACATAGATGTCATTGCTGAGTGATATTGTATTGTACGTAAGTACCACAACTTCTTTATCCATTTTTCACTTTCTGCGATATTGAACTTGTACCGTAAACGAGGTTCTTGTAAACAGAGCCGTCCCAAACTTTGGGGTGGCTGTGTCTTTTTGATTTTCATTTCCCTAAACTATAGGACCATAAGTGGAAGTGCCCTAGGCTCTGTTGCTTTGTTTTTTAGATGTTTCAGGAAACACCGTACACTTCTCCCAAGTGGCTGTTGGCAATTTACATCCCGCCCATCAGCATAAGAGTCTCCCAGTTCGCCATGGCCTGTCCTGCCTTTCTGGATTTTACACTTTTTTCAGATGGCCCTTTTGACAGGGGGGAAGTGAGACTTTATTGTAGTGCAGATTTCCTTTGCAAGCTTGCTTGGTAGGCCAAAAAGGGCGTATGCGTTTTTTCCTGAATATATTCAGGAAAAAACGCATACGCCCTTTTTGGCCAAGTGCATCATTGTGGACATTCTGCCTATTTTCCTATGCTTTAAATGCAATTCCAGTCTACCTCCTGAAATCGGTTTCCTGAAATTCTGCCCCGCATTCAAGTCCTCTTGGCAGCCTTACTTCAGTATATTTTTGGACGATAGCTGTCATTTATAACTCTGCAGGTTTGTGAATCACAGTGCCCCTGAGCTCCTTTCTTCAACTCGCTTTCTTGTGAGCTGGCCGCAACACCGCAGGATTGCTTCAGGCCCTAATCTGGTTCCGGCACGGCACACTGAGCCTTTGGTGAATTCCTCTTCCTGGTGGGAAATGAGAGTTAAATTTGCCCGTCCAGACACCTCCAGCTAGTCTCTCATTCGTTCTCCCTATTCCTGTTCATCTTCCGCAGACATTGCAAACTGGGCCAAACAGGAGGTTAAAGGCACTGACTCTCCAAGTCGGGAGAGTGTTAGTAAAGCGTCTGGAATATTGCACCCGAGTACCAGGGGAGGAGAACGGAGACATATTTGAAGACGTCTCCCGATCACACGGTTGATCATACTCTGGGTTCCACATGCATGTTTTAGCTGAAGGAAGAATCCCTTAAACCTGGAGAGTTGAGACCCGTGGAATGGGTACCATGCAATATGACTTCAAAGGGTCCTCATTTGCTCAGCGAACCTCTCCAATCCTATCACTGGTGCGTTTATGCCCCTGTACACACGCTTGATTCTCTTTCGGAGACATAGCAATCCATAGGTTTTAAGATACTTACTAGTCAGGTACATTCTTAGGCGTTTAATATGGGGTGTTGAGTCCATTTCGTTGAGCAAGGAGTAGCTCTTGTCTATTCCATATTTGGCTTAAGGAACTTTATCTGTGCTCATTTCAATCTCTGGTTTTATGCAGCACCCCAACTCACCTTTCCCCTTAAGCAAGCATATGTTGGTTTTCTAAATTTGAGACCCTGTTCTGTTTTGTAATCCAGTTCCTGTGTAGCCAAGTTTACATTCCGTGTATTAGTGATATTTTATGATGTTTCTTTTTCTGTGTGACTTATTTCAGTTAGAATCATCATACCTGAATCCACTCATTATGCTGCTACGGGCCTGATGACATAGATGTCATTGCTGAGTGATATTGTATTGTACGTAAGTACCACAACTTCTTTATCCATTTTTCACTTTCTGCGATATTGAACTTGTACCGTAAACGAGGTTCTTGTAAACAGAGCCGTCCCAAACTTTGGGGTGGCTGTGTCTTTTTGATTTTCATTTCCCTAAGCTATAGGACCATAAGTGGAAGTGCCCTAGGCTCTGTTGCTTTGTTTTTTAGATGTTTCAGGAAACACCATACACTTCTCCCGAGTGGCTGTTGGCAATTTATATACCGCCCATCAGCATAACAGTCTCCCAGTTCTCCATGGCCTGTCCTGCCTTTTTGGATTTTACACTTTTTTCAGATGGCCCTTTTGACCGGGGGGAAGTGAGATTTCATTGTAGTGCAGATTTCCTTTGCAAGCTTGCTTGGTTGGCCAGAAAGGGCGTATGCGTTTTTTCCTGAATATATTCAGGAAAAAACGCATACGTCCTTTTTGGCCAAGTGCATCATTGTGGACATTCTGCCTCTTTTCCTATGCTTTAAATGCAATTCCAATGCACCTCCTGAAATCGGTTTCCTGCAATTCTGCCCCGCTTTCATGTCCTCTTGGCAGCCTTACTTCAGTATATTTTTGGACGATAGCTGTCATTTATAACTCTGCAGGTTTGTGAATTACAGTGCCCCTGAGCTCCTTTGTTCAACTCGCTTTCCTGTGAGCTGGCCACAAGACCGCATGATTGCTTCAGGCCCTAATCTGGTTCCGGGACCGCACGCTGAGCCTTTGGTTAATTCCTCTTCCTGGTGGGAAATGAGAGTTAAATTTACCCATCCAGATACCTCCAGCTACTCTCTCATTGGTTCTCCCTATTCCTGTTCATCTTCCGCAGAAATTGCAAACTTGGACAAACAGGAGGTTAAAGGCACTGACTCTCCAAATCGGGAGAGTGTTAGTAAAGAGTCTGGAATGTTGCACCCAAGTACCAGGGGACGGGAACGGAGAAATATTTGAACACGTCTCCCGATCACACGGTTGATCATACTCTGGGTTCCACATGCATGTTTTAGCTGAAGGAAGAATCCCTTAAACCTGGAGAGTTGAGACCCGTGGAATGGGTACCATGCAATATGACTTCAAAGGGTCCTCATTTGCTCAGCGACCCTCTCCAATCCTATCACTGCTGTGTTTATGCCCCTGTACACACACTTGATTCTCTTTCGGAGACATAGCAATCCATAGGTTTTAAGATACTTACTAGTCAGGTACATTCTTAGGTGTTTAATATGGGGTGTTCAGTCCATTTCGTTGAGCAAGGAGTAGCCCTTGTCTATTAAATATTTGGCTTAAAGAACTTACTCTGTGTTCATTTCAATCTCTGGTTTTATGCAGCACCCCAACTCACCTTTCCCCTTAAGCAAGCATAATTTGGTTTTCTAAATTTGAGACCCTGTTCTGTTTTGTAATCCAGCTCCTGTGTAGCCAAGTTTACATTCCGTGTATTAGTGATATCTTATGATGTTTCTTTTTCTGTGTGACTTCTTTCAGATAGAATCATCATACCTGAATCCACTCATTATGCTGCTATGGGCCTGATGATATAGATGTCATTGCTGAGTGATATTGCATTGTACGTAATTACCACAACTTCTTTATCCATTTTTCACTTTCTGTGATATTGAACTTGTACCGTAAACGAGGTTCTTCTAAACAGAGCCGTCCCAAACTTTGGGGTGGCTGTGTCTTTTTGATTTTCATTTCCCTAAGCTATAGGACCATAAGTGGAAGTGCCCTAGGCTCTGTTGCTTTGTTTTTTAGATGTTTCAGGAAACACCATACACTTCTCCCGAGTGGCTGTTGGCAATTTACATCCCGCCCATCAGCATAACAAGGCTCCCAGTTCTCCATGGCCTGTCCTGCCTTTCTGGATTTTACACTTTTTTCAGATGGCCCTTTTGACAGGGGGGAAGTGAGACTTCATTGTAGTGCAGATTTCCTTTGCAAGCTTGCTTGGTAGGCCAAAAAGGGCGTATGCGTTTTTTCCTGAATATATTCAGGAAAAAACGCATACGCCCTTTTTGGCCAAGTGCATCATTGTGGACATTCTGCATCTTTTCCTATGCTTTAAATGCAATTCCAGTCTACCTCCTGAAATCGGTTTCCTGCAATTCTGCCCCGCTTTCAAGTCCTCTTGGCAGCCTTACTTCAGTATATTTTTGGACGATAGCTGTCATTTATAACTCTGCAGGTTTGTGAATTACAGTGCCCCTGAGCTCCTTTCTTCAACTCGCTTTCTTGTGAGCTGGCCGCAACACCGCAGGATTGCTTCAGGCCCTTATCTGGTTCCGGCACGGCATGCTGAGCCTTTGGTTAATTCCTCTTCCTGGTGGGAAATGAGAGTTAAATTTGCCCGTCCAGACACCTCCAGCTAGTCTCTCATTGGTTCTCCCTATTCCTGTTCATCTTCCGCAGAAATTGCAAACTGGGCCAAACAGGAGGTTAAAGGCACTGACTCTCCAAGTCGGGAGAGTGTTAGTAAAGCGTCTGGAATATTGCACCCGAGTACCAGGGGAAGAGAACGGAGACATATTTGAAGACGTCTCCCGATCACACGGTTGATCATACTCTGGGTTCCACATGCATGTTTTAGCTGAAGGAAGAATCCCTTAAACCTGGAGAGTTGAGACCCGTGGAATGGGTACCATGCAATATGACTTCAAAGGGTCCTCATTTGCTCAGCGAACCTCTCCAATCCTATCACTGGTGCGTTTATGCCCCTGTACACACGCTTGATTCTCTTTCGGAGACATAGCAATCCATAGGTTTTAAGATACTTACTAGTCAGGTACATTCTTAGGCGTTTAATATGGGGTGTTGAGTCCATTTCGTTGAGCAAGGAGTAGCTCTTGTCTATTCCATATTTGGCTTAAGGAACTTTATCTGTGCTCATTTCAATCTCTGGTTTTATGCAGCACCCCAACTCACCTTTCCCCTTAAGCAAGCATAAGTTGGTTTTCTAAATTTGAGACCCTGTTCTGTTTGTAATCCAATTCCTGTGTAGCCAAGTTTACTTTCCGTGTATTAGTGATATCTTATGATGTTTCTTTTTCTGTGTGACTTCTTTCAGTTAGAATCATCATACCTGAATCCACTCATTATGCTGCTACGGGCCTGATGACATAGATGTCATTGCTGAGTGATATTGCATTGTACGTAAGTACCACAACTTCTTCATCCATTTCTCACGTTCTGCGATATTGAACTTGTACCGTAAACGAGGTTCTTTTAAACAGAGCCGTCCCAAACTTTGGGGTGGCTGTGTCTTTTGGATTTTCATTGCCCTAAGCTATAGGATCATAAGTGGAAGTGCCTTAGGCTCTGTTGCTTTGTTTTTTAGATGTTTCAGGAAACACCATACACTTCTCCGGAGTGGCTGTTGGCAATTTACATCCCGCCCCTCAGCATAACAAGGCTCCCAGTTCTCCATGGCCTGTCCTGCCTTTCTGGATTTTACACTTTTTTCAGATGGCCCTTTTGACTGGGGGGAAGTGAGACTTCATCGTAGTGCAGATTTCCTTTGCAAGCTTGCTTGGTTGGCCAAAAAGGGCGTATGCGTTTCTTCCTGAATATATTCAGGAAAAAACACATACGCCCTTTTTGGCCAAGTGCATCATTGTGGACGTTCTGCCTCTTTTCCTATGCTTTAAATGCAATTCCAGTCTACCTCCTGAAATCGGTTTCCTGCAATTCTGCCCCGCTTTCAAGTCCTCTTGGCAGCCTTACTTCAGTATATTTTTGGACGATAGCTGTCATTTATAACTCTGCAGGTTTGTGAATTACAGTGCCCCTGAGCTCCTTTCTTCAACTCGCTTTCTTGTGAGCTGGCCGCAACACCGCAGGATTGCTTCAGGCCCTAATCTGGTTCCGGCACGGCACGCTGAGCCTTTGGTTAATTCCTCTTCCTGGTGGGAAATGAGAGTTAAATTTGCCCGTCCAGACACCTACAGCTAGTCTCTCATTGGTTCTCCCTATTCCTGTTCATCTTCCGCAGAAATTGCAAACTGGGCCAAACAGGAGGTTAAAGGCACTGACTCTCCAAGTCGGGAGAGTGTTAGTAAAGCGTCTGGAATGTTGCACCCGAGTACCAGGGGACGAGAATGGAGACATATTTAAACACGTCTCCCGATCACACGGTTGATCATATTCTGGGCTCCACATGCATGTTTTAGCTGAAGGAAGAATCCCTTAAACCTGGAGAGTTGAGACCCGTGGAATGGGTACCATGCAATATGACTTCAAAGGGTCTTCATTTGCTCACCGAACCTCTCCATTCCTATCACTGCTGCGTTTATGCCCCTGAACACACGCTTGATTCTCTTTCGGAGACATAGCAATCCATAGGTTTTAAGATACTTACTAGTCAGGTACATACTTAGGCGTTTAATATGGGGTGTTGAGTCCATTTCGTTGAGCAAGGAGTAGCTCTTGTCTATTCCATATTTGCTTAAGGAACTTTATCTGTGCTCATTTCAATCTCTGGTTTTATGCAGCACCACAACTCACCTTTCCCCTTAAGCAAGCATAAGTTGGTTTTCTAAATTTGAGACCCTGTTTTGTTTTGTAATCCAGTTCCTGTGTAGCCAAGTTTACATTCCGTGTATTAGTGATATCTTATGATGTTTCTTTTTCTGCGTGACTTATTTCAGTTAGAATCATCATACCTGAATCCACTCATTATGCTGCTACGGGCCTGATGACATAGATGTCATTGCTGAGTGATATGGCATTGTACGTAAGTACCACAACATCTTTATCCATTTTTCACTTTCTGCGATATTGAACTTGTACCGTAAACGAGGTTCTTGTAAACAGAGCCGTCCCAAACTTTGGGGTGGCTGTGTCTTTTTGATTTTCATTTCCCTAAGCTATAGGACCATAAGTGGAAGTGCCCTAGGCTCTGTTGCTTTGTTTTTTAGATGTTTCAGGAAACACCATACACTTCTCCCGAGTGCCTGTTGGCAATTTACATCCCGCCCATCAGCATAACAAGGCTCCTTGTTCTCCAAGGCCTGTCCTGCCTTTCTGGATTTTACACTTTTTTCAGATGGCTCTTTTGACCGGGGGGAAGTGAGACTTCATTGTAGTGCAGATTTCCTTTGCAAGCTTGCTTGGTTGGCCAAAAAGGGCGTATGCGTTTTTTCCTGAATATATTCAGGAAAAAACGCATACGCCCTTTTTGGCCAAGTGCATCATTGTGGACGTTCTGCCTCTTTTCCTATGCTTTAAATGTAATTCCAGTCTACCTCCTGAAATCGGTTTCCTGCAATTCTGCCCCGCTTTCAAGTCCTCTTGGCAGCCTTACTTCAGTATATTTTTGGACGATAGCTGTCATTTATAACTCTGCAGGTTTGTGAATTACAGTGCCCCTGAGCTCCTTTCTTCAACTCGCTTTCTTGTGAGCTCACCGCAACACCGCAGGATTGCTTCAGGCCCTAATCTGGTTCCGGCACGGCACGCTGAGCCTTTGCTTAATTCCACTTCCTGGTGGGAAATGAGAGTTAAATTTGCCCGTCCATACACCTCCAGCTAGTCTCTCATTGGTTCTCCCTATTCCTGTTCATCTTCCGCAGAAATTGCAAACTGGGCCAAACAGGAGGTTAAAGGCACTGACTCTCCAAGTCGGGAGAGTGTTAGTAAAGCGTCTGGAATGTTGCACCCGAGTACCAGGGGACGAGAACGGAGACATATTTAAACACGTCTCCCGATCACACGGTTGATCATATTCTGGGCTCCACATGCATGTTTTAGCTGAAGGAAGAATCCCTTAAACCTGGAGAGTTGAGACCCGTGGAATGTGTACCATGCAATATGACTTCAAAGGATCTTCATTTGCTCACCGAACATCTCCAATTCTATCACTGCTGCGTTTATGCCCCTGAACACACGCTTGATTCCCTTTCGGAGACATAGCAATCCATAGGTTTTAAGATACTTACTAGTCAGGTACATTCTTAGGCCTTTAATATGGGGTGTTGAGTCCATTTCGTTGAGCAAGGAGTAGCTCTTGTCTATTCCATATTTGGCTTAAGGAACTTACTCTGTGCTCATTTCAATCACTGGTTTTATGCAGCACCCCAACTCACCTTTCCCCTTAAGCAAGCATAAGTTGGTTTTCTAAATTTGAGACCCTGTTCTGTTTTGTAATCCAGTTCCTGTGTAGCCAAGTTTACATTCCGTGTATTAGTGATATCTTATGATGTTTCTTTTTTGTGTGACTTATTTCAGTTAGAATCATCATACCTGAATCCACTCATTATGCTGCTGCCGGCCTGATGACATAGGTGTCATTGCTGAGTGATATTGCATTGTACGTAAGTACCACAACTTCATCATCCATTTTTCACTTTCTGCGATATTGAACTTGTACCGTAAATGAGGTTCTTGTAAACAGAGCCGTCCCAAACTTTGCGGTGGCTGTGTCTTTTTGATTTTCATTTCCCTAAACTATAGGACCATAAGTGGAAGTATCCTAGGCTCTGTTGCTTTGTTTTTTAGATGTTTCAGGAAACACCATACACTTCTCCCGAGTGGCTGTTGGCAATTTACATCCCGCCCATCAGCATAACAAGGCTCCCAGTTCTCCATGGCCTGTCCTGCCTTTCTGGATTTTACACTTTTTTCAGATGGCCCTTTTGACCGGGGGGAAGTGAGACTTCATTGTAGTGGAGATTTCCTTTGCAAGCTTGCTTGGTTGGCCAAAAAGGGCGTATGCGTTTTTTCCTGAATATATTCAGGAAAAAACGCATATGCCCTTTTTGGCCAAGTGCATCATTGTGGACGTTCTGCCTCTTTTCCTATGCTTTAAATGCAATTCCAGTCTACCTCCTGAAATTGGTGTCCTGCAATTCTGCCCCGCTTTCAAGTCCTCTTGGCAGCCTTACTTCAGTATATTTTTGGACGATAGCTGTCATTTATAACTCTGCAGGTTTGTGAATCACAGTGCCCCTGAGCTCCTTTCTTCAACTCGCTTTCTTGTGAGCTGGCCGCAACACCGCAGGATTGCTTCAGGCCCTAATCTGGTTCCGGCACGGCACGCTGAGCCTTTGGTTAATTCCTCTTCCTGCTGGGAAATGAGAGTTAAATTTGCCCGTCCAGACACCTCCAGCTAGTCTCTCATTGGTTCTCCCTATTCCTGTACATCTTCCGCAGAAATGGCAAACTGGGCCAAACAGGAGGTTAAAGGCACTGAATCTCCAAATCGGGAGAGTGTTAGTAAAGCGTCTGAAATGTTGCACCTGAGTACCACGGGACGAGAACGGAGACATATTTGATGACGTCTCCCGATCACACGGTTGATCATACTCTGGGTTCCACATGCATGTTTTAGCTGAAGGAAGAATCCCTTAAACCTGGAGAGTTGAGACCCCTGGAATGGGAACCATGCAATATGACTTCAAAGGGTCTTCATTTGCTCACTGAACCTCTCCAATCCTATCACTGCTACGTTTATGCCCCTGTACACACGCTTGATTCTCTTTCGGAGACATAGCAATCCATAGGTTTTAAGATACTTACTAGTCAGGTACTTTCTTAGGCGTTTAATATGGGGTGTTGAGTCCATTTTGTTGAGCAAGTAGTAGGTCTTGTCTATTCCATATTTGGCTCAAGGAACATTATCTGTGCTCATTTCAATCTCTGGTTTTATGCAGCACCCCAACTCACCTTTCCCCTTAAGCAAGCATAAGTTGGTTTTCTAAATTTGAGACCCTGTTCTGTTTTGTAATCCAGTTCCTGTGTAGCCAAGTTTACATTCCGTGTATTAGTGATATCTTATGATGTTTCTTTTTTGTGTGACTTATTTCAGTTAGAATCATCATACCTGAATCCACTCATTATGCTGCTACGGGCCTGATGACATAGATGTCATTGCTGAGTGATATTGCATTGTACATAAGTACCACAACTTCTTCATCCATTTTTCACTTTCTGCGATATTGAACTTGTACCGTAAACGAGGTTCTTGTAAACAGAGCCGTCCCAAACTTTGGGGTGCCTCTGTCTTTTTGAATTTAATTTCCCTAGGCTATAGGACCATAAGTGGAAGTGCCCTAGGCTCTGTTGCTTTGTTGTTTAGATGTTTCAGGAAACACCATACACTTCTCCCGAGTGGCTGTTGGCAATTTACATCCCGCCCATCAGCATAACAAGGCTCCCAGTTCTCCATGGCCTGTCCTGCCTTTCTGGATTTTAGACTTTTTTCTGATGGCCCTTTTGACCGGGGGGAAGTGAGACTTCATTGTAGTGCAGATTTCCTTTGCAAGCTTGCTTGGTTGGCCAAAAAGGGCGTATGCGTTTTTTCCTGAATATATTCAGGAAAAAACGCATACGCCCTTTTTGGCCAAGTGCATCATTGTGGACGTTCTGCCTCTTTTCCTATGCTTTAAATGCAATTCCAGTCTACCTCCTGAAATCGGTTTCCTGCAATTCTGCGCCGCTTTCATGTCCTCTTGGCAGCCTTACTTCAGTATATTTTTGGACGATAGCTGTCATTTATAACTCTGCAGGTTTGTGAATTACAGTGCCCCTGAGCTCCTTTCTTCAACTCGCTTTCTTGTGAGCTGGCCGCAACACCGCAGGATTGCTTCAGGCCCTAATCTTGTTCCGGCACGGCATGCTGAGCCTTTGGTTAATTCCTCTTCCTGGTGGGAAATGAGAGTTATTTTGCCCGTCCATACACCTCCAGCTAGTCTCTCATTGGTTCTCCCTATTCCTGTTCATCTTGCACAGAAATTGCAAACTGGGCCAAACAGGAGGTTAAAGGGACTGACTCCCCAAGTCGGGAGAGTGTTAGTAAAGCGTCTGGAATGTTGCACCCGAGAAGCAGGGGACGAGAACGGAGACATATTTGAACACGTCTCCCGATCACACGGTTGATCATACTCTGGGTTCCACATGCATGTTTTAGCTGAAGGAAGAATCCCTTAAACCTGGAGAGTTGAGACCCGTGGAATGGGTACCATGCAATATGACTTCAAAGGGTCTTCATTTGCTCCCCGAACCTCTCCAATCCTATCACTGCTGCGTTTATGCCCCTGTACACACGCTTGATTCCCTTTCGGAGACATAGCAATCCATAGGTTTTAAGATACTTACTAGTCAGGTACATTCTTAGGCGTTTAATATGGGGTGTTGAGTCCATTTCGTTGAGCAAGGAGTAGCTCTTGTCTATTACGTATTTGGCTTAAGGAAACTTATCTGTGCTCATTTCAATCTCTGGTTTTATGCAGCACCCCAACTCACCTTTCCCCTTAAGCAAGCATAAGTTGGTTTTCTAAATTTGAGACCCTGTTCTGTTTTGTAATCCAGTTCCTGTGTAGCCAAGTTTACATTCCGTGTATTAGTGATATCTTATGATGTTTCTTTTTCTGTGTGACTTATTTCAGTTAGAATCATCATACCTGAATCCACTCATTATGCTGCTGCGGGCCTGATGACATAGATGTCATTGCTGAGTGATATTGCATTGTACGTAAGTACCACAACTTCTTCATCCATTTTTCACTTTCTGCGATATTGAACTTGTACCGTAAACGAGGTTCTTATAAACAGAGCCGTCCCAAACATTGGGGTGCCTCTGTCTTTTTGATTTTCATTTCCCTAAACTATAGGACCATAAGTGGAAGTGCCCTAGGCTCTGTTGCTTTGTTTTTTAGATGTTTCAGGAAACACCATACACTTCTCCCGAGTGGCTGTGGGCAATTTACATCCCGCCCATCAGCATAACATGGCTCCCAGTTCTCCATGGCCTGTCCTGCCTTTCTGGATTTTACACTTTTTTCAGATGGCCCTTTTGACCAGGGGGAAGTGAGACTTCATTGTAGTGCAGATTTCCTTTGCAAGCTGGTTTTGTTGGCCAAAAAGTGCGTATGCGTTTTTTCCTGAATATATTCAGGAAAAAAACGCATACGCCCTTTTTGGCCAAGTGCATCATTGTGGACATTCTGCCTCTTTTCCTATGCTTTAAATGCAATTCCAGTCTACTTCCTCAAATCGGTTTCCTGCAATTCTGCTCCACTTTCAAGTCCTCTTGGCAGCCTTACTTCAGTATATTTTTGGACGATAGCTGTCATTTATAACTCTGCAGGTTTGTGAATGACAGTGCCCCTGAGCTCCTTTCTTCAACTCGCTTTCTTGTGAGCTGGCCGCAACACCGCAGGATTGCTTCAGGCCCTAATCTGGTTCCGGCACGGCACGCTGAGCCTTTGGTTAATTCCTCTTCTTGGTGGGAAATGAGAGTTAAATTTGCCCGTCCAGACACCTCCAGCTAGTCTCTCATTGGTTCTCCCTATTCCTGTTCATCTTCCGCAGACATTGCAAACTGGGCCAATCAGGAGGTTAAAGGCACTGACTCTCCAAGTCGGGAGAGTGTTAGTAAAGCGTCTGGAATGTTGCACCCGAGTACCAGGGGACGAGAACGGAGACATATTTGAACACGTCTCCCGATCACACGGTTGATCATACTCTGGGTTCCACATGCATGTTTTACCTGAAGGAAGAATCCCTTAAACCTGGAGAGTTGAGACCCGTGGAATGGGTACCATGCAATATGACTTCAAAGGGTCTTCATTTGCTCACCGAACCTCTCCAATCCTATCACTGCTGCGTTTATGCCCCTGTACACACGCTTGATTCCCTTTCGGAGACATCGCAATCCATAGGTTTTAAGATACTTTCTAGTCAGGTACATTCTTAGGCATTTAATATGGGGTGTTGAGTCCATTTCATTGAGCAAGGAGTAGCTCTTGTCTATTCCATATTTGGCTTAAGAAACTTTATCTGTGCTCATTTCAATCTCTGGTTTTATGCAGCACCTGAACTCACCTTTCCCCTTAAGCAAGCATAAGTTGGTTTTCTAAATTTGAGACCCTGTTCTGTTTTGTAATCCAGTTCCTGTGTAGCCAAGTTTACATTCCGTGTATTAGTGATATCTTATGATGTTTCTTTTTTGTGTGACTTATTTCAGTTAGAATCATCATACCTGAATCCACTCATTATGCTGCTACGAGCCTGATGACATAGATGTCATTGCTGAGTGATATTGCATTGTACGTAAGTACCACAACTTCTTCGTCAATTTTTCACCTTCTGCGATATTGAACTTGTACCGTAAACGAGGTTCTTTTAAACAGAACCGTCCCAAAATTTGGGGTGGTTGTGTCTTTTTGATTTTCATTTCCCTGAGTTATAGGACCATAAGTGGAAGTGCCCTAGGCTCTGTTGCTTTGTTTTTTAGATGTTTCAGGAAACACCATACACTTCTCCCGAGTGGCTGTTGGCAATTTACATCCCGCCCATCAGCATAACAAGGCTCCCAGTTCTCCATGGCCTGTCCTGCCTTTCTGGATTTTACACTTTTTTCAGATGGCCCTTTTGACCGGGGGGAAGTGAGACTTCATTGTAGTGCAGATTTCCTTTGCAAGCTTGCTTGGTTGGCCAAAAAGGGCGTATGCGTTTTTTCCTGAATATATTCAGGAAAAAACGCATACGCCCTTTTTGGCCAAGTGCATCATTGTGGACGTTCTGCCTCTTTTCCTATGCTTTAAATGCAATTCCAGTCTACCTCCTGAAATCGGTTTCCTGCAATTCTGCCCCGCTTTCAAGTCCTCTTGGCAGCCTTACTTCAGTATATTTTTGGACGATAGCTGTCATTTATAACTCTGCAGGTTTGTGAATTACAGTGCCCCTGAGCTCCTTTCTTCAACTCGCTTTCTTGTGAGCTGGCCGCAACACCGCAGGATTGCTTCTGGCCCTAATCTGGTTCCGGCACCGCACGCTGAGCCTTTGGTTAATTCCTCTTCCTGGTGGGAAATGAGAGTTAAATTTGCCCGTCCAGACACCTCCAGCTAGTCTCTCATTGGTTCTCCCTATTCCTGTTCATCTTCCGCAGAAATTGCAAACTGGGCCAAACAGGAGGTTAAAGCACTGATTCTCCAAGTTGGGAGAGTGTTAGTAAAGCATCTGGAATGTTGCACCCGAGTACCAGGGGACGAGAACGGAGACATATTTGAACACGTCTCCCGATCACACGGTTGATCATACTCTGGGTTCCACATGCATGTTTTAGCTGAAGGAAGAATCCCTTACACCTGGAGAGTTGAGACCCCTGGATTTGGTACCATGCAATATGACTTCAAAGGGTCTTCATTTGCTTACCGAACCTCTCTAATCCTATCACTGCTGCGTTTATGCCCCTGTACACACGCTTGATTCTCTTTCGGAGACATAGCAATCCATAGGTTTTAAGATACTTACTAGTCAGGTACATTCTTAGGCGTTTAATATGGGGTGTTGAGTCCATTTCGTTGAGCAAGTAGTAGCTCTTGTCTATTCCATATTTGGCTTAAGGAACTTTATCTGTGCTCATTTCAATCTCTGGTTTTATGCAGCACCCCAACTCACCTTTCCCCTTAAGCAAGCATAAGTTGGTTTTCTAAATTTGAGACCCTGTTCTGTTTTGTAATCCAGTTCCTGTGTAGCGAAGTTTACATTCCGTGTATTTGTGATATCTTATGATGTTTCTTTTTCTGCGTGACTTATTTCAGTTAGAATCATCATACCTGAATCCACTAATTATGCTGATACGGGCCTGATGACAAAGATGTCATTGCTGAGTGATATTGCATTGTACGTAATTACCACAACTTCTTTATCCATTTTCCACTTTCTGCGATATTGAACTTGTACCATAAACGAGGTTCTTGTAAACAGAGCCGTCCCAAACTTTGAGGTGCCTCTGTCTTTTTGATTTTCATTTCCCTAAGCTATAGGACCATAAGTGGAAGTGCCCTAGGCTCTGTTGCTTTGTTTTTTAGATGTTTCAGGAAACACCATACACTTCTCCAGAGTGGCTGTTGGCAATTTACATCCCGCCCATCAGCATAACAAGGCTCCCAGTTCTCCATGGCCTGTCCTGCCTTTCTGGATTTTGCACTTTTTTCAGATGGCCCTTTTGACTGGGGGGAAGTGAGACTTCATTGTAGTGCAGATTTCCTTTGCAAGCTTGCTTGGTTGGCCAAAAAGGGCGTATGCGTTTTTTCCTGAATATATTCAGGAAAAAACGCATACGCCCTTTTTGGCCAAGTGCATCATTGTGGACGTTCTGCCTCTTTTCCTATGCTTTAAATGCAATTCCAGTCTACCTCCTGAAATCGGTTTCCTGCAATTCTGCCCCGCTTTCAAGTCCTCTTGGCAGCCTTACTTCAGTATATTTTTGGACGATAGCTGTCATTTATAACTCTGCAGGTTTGTGAATGACAGTGCCCCTGAGCTCCTTTCTTCAACTCGCTTTCTTGTGAGCTGGCCGCAACACCGCAGGATTGCTTCAGGCCCTAATCTGGTTCTGGCACCGCACGCTGAGCCTTTGGTTAATTCCTCTTCCTGGTGGGAAATGAGAGTTAAATTTCCCCTTCCAGACACCTCCAGCTAGTCTCTCATTGGTTCTCCCTATTCCTGTTCATCTTCCGCTGACATTGCAAACTGGGCCAAACAGGAGGTTAAAGGCACTGACTCTCCAAGTGGGGAGAGTGTTAGTAAAGCGTCTGGAATGTTGCACCCGAGTACCAGGGGACGAGAACGGAGACATATTTGAACACGTCTCCCGATCACACGTTTGATCATACTCTGGGCTCCACATGCATGTTTTAGCTGAAGGAAGAATCCCTTAAACCTGGAGAGTTGAGACCCCTGGATTTGGTACCATGCAATATGACTTCAAAGGGTCTTCATTTGCTTACCGAACCTCTCCAATCCTATCACTGCTGCGTTTATGCCCCTGTACACACGCTTGATTCTCTTTCGGAGACATAGCAATCCATAGGTTTTAAGATACTTACTAGTCAGGTACATTCTTAGGCGTTTAATATGGGGTGTTGAGTCCATTTCGTTGAGCAAGTAGTAGCTCTTGTCTATTCCATATTTGGCTTAAGGAACTTTATCTGTGCTCATTTCAATCTCTGGTTTTATGCAGCACCCCAACTCACCTTTCCCCTTAAGCAAGCATAAGTTGGTTTTCTAAATTTGAGACCCTGTTCTGTTTTGTAATCCAGTTCCTGTGTAGCGAAGTTTACATTCCGTGTATTAGTGATATCTTATGATGTTTCTTTTTCTGCGTGACTTATTTCAGTTAGAATCATCATACCTGAATCCACTCATTATGCTGATACGGGCCTGATGACAAAGATGTCATTGCTGAGTGATATTGCATTGTACGTAATTACCACAACTTCTTTATCCATTTTCCACTTTCTGCGATATTGAACTTGTACCGTAAACGAGGTTCTTGTAAACAGAGCCGTCCCAAACTTTGGGGTGACTGTGCCTTTTTGATTTTCATTTCCCTAAGCTATAGGACCATAAGTGGAAGTGCCCTAGGCTCTGTTGCTTTGTTTTTTAGATGTTTCAGGAAACACCATACACTTCTCCAGAGTGGCTGTTGGCAATTTACATCCCGCCCATCAGCATAACAAGGCTCCCAGTTCTCCATGGCCTGTCCTGCCTTTCTGGATTTTACACTTTTTTCAGATGGCCCTTTTGACTGGGGGGAAGTGAGACTTCATTGTAGTGCAGATTTCCTTTGCAAGCTTGCTTGGTTGGCCAAAAAGGGCGTATGCGTTTTTTCCTGAATATATTCAGGAAAAAACGCATACGCCCTTTTTGGCCAAGTGCATCATTGTGGACGTTCTGCCTCTTTTCCTATGCTTTAAATGCAATTCCAGTCTACCTCCTGAAATCGGTTTCCTGCAATTCTGCCCCGCTTTCAAGTCCTCTTGGCAGCCTTACTTCAGTATATTTTTGGACGATAGCTGTCATTTATAACTCTGCAGGTTTGTGAATGACAGTGCCCCTGAGCTCCTTTCGTCAACTCGCTTTCTTGTGAGCTGGCCGCAACACCGCAGGATTGCTTCAGGCCCTAATCTGGTTCCGGCACGCCACGCTGAGCCTTTGCTTAATTCCTCTTCCTGGTGGGAAATGAGAGTTAAATTTCCCCTTCCAGACACCTCCAGCTAGTCTCTCATTGGTTCTCCCTATTCCTGTTCATCTTCCGCTGACATTGCAAACTGGGCCAAACAGGAGGTTAAAGGCACTGACTCTCCAAGTGGGGAGAGTGTTAGTAAAGCGTCTGGAATGTTGCACCCGAGTACCAGGGGACGAGAACGGAGACATATTTGAACACGTCTCCCGATCACACGTTTGATCATACTCTGGGCTCCACATGCATGTTTTAGCTGAAGGAAGAATCCCTTAAACCTGGAGAGTTGAGACCCCTGGATTTGGTACCATGCAATATGACTTCAAAGGGTCTTCATTTGCTTACCGAACCTCTCCAATCCTATCACTGCTGCATTTATGCCCCTGTACACACGCTTGATTCTCTTTCGGAGACATAGCAATCCATAGGTTTTAAGATACTTACTAGTCAGGTACATTCTTAGGCGTTTAATATGGGGTGTTGAGTCCATTTCGTTGAGCAAGTAGTAGCTCTTGTCTATTCCATATTTGGCTTAAGGAACTTTATCTGTGCTCATTTCAATCTCTGGTTTTATGCAGCACCCCAACTCACCTTTCCCCTTAAGCAAGCATAAGTTGGTTTTCTAAATTTGAGACCCTGTTCTGTTTTGTAATCCAGTTCCTGTGTAGCGAAGTTTACATTCCGTGTATTAGTGATATCTTATGATGTTTCTTTTTCTGCGTGACTTATTTCAGTTAGAATCATCATACCTGAATCCACTCATTATGCTGATACGGGCCTGATGACAAAGATGTCATTGCTGAGTGATATTGCATTGTACGTAATTACCACAACTTCTTTATCCATTTTCCACTTTCTGCGATATTGAACTTGTACCGTAAACGAGGTTCTTGTAAACAGAGCCGTCCCAAACTTTGGGGTGCCTCTGTCTTTTTGATTTTCATTTCCCTAAGCTATAGGACCATAAGTGGAAGTGCCCTAGGCTCTGTTGCTTTGTTTTTTAGATGTTTCAGGAAACACCATACACTTCTCCAGAGTGGCTGTTGGCAATTTACATCCCGCCCATCAGCATAACAAGGCTCCCAGTTCTCCATGGCTTGTCCTGCCTTTCTGGATTTTGCACTTTTTTCAGATGGCCCTTTTGACTGGGGGGAAGTGAGACTTCATTGTAGTGCAGATTTCCTTTGCAAGCTTGCTTGGTTGGCCAAAAAGGGCGTATGCGTTTTTTCCTGAATATATTCAGGAAAAAACGCATACGCCCTTTTTGGCCAAGTGCATCATTGTGGACGTTCTGCCTCTTTTCCTATGCTTTAAATGCAATTCCAGTCTACCTCCTGAAATCGGTTTCCTGCAATTCTGCCCCGCTTTCAAGTCCTCTTGGCAGCCTTACTTCAGTATATTTTTGGACGATAGCTGTCATTTATAACTCTGCAGGTTTGTGAATGACAGTGCCCCTGAGCTCCTTTCTTCAACTCGCTTTCTTGTGAGCTGGCCGCAACACCGCAGGATTGCTTCAGGCCCTAATCTGGTTCTGGCACCGCACGCTGAGCCTTTGGTTAATTCCTCTTCCTGGTGGGAAATGAGAGTTAAATTTCCCCTTCCAGACACCTCCAGCTAGTCTCTCATTGGTTCTCCCTATTCCTGTTCATCTTCCGCTGACATTGCAAACTGGGCCAAACAGGAGGTTAAAGGCACTGACTCTCCAAGTGGGGAGAGTGTTAGTAAAGCGTCTGGAATGTTGCACCCGAGTACCAGGGGACGAGAACGGAGACATATTTGAACACGTCTCCCGATCACACGTTTGATCATACTCTGGGCTCCACATGCATGTTTTAGCTGAAGGAAGAATCCCTTAAACCTGGAGAGTTGAGACCCCTGGATTTGGTACCATGCAATATGACTTCAAAGGGTCTTCATTTGCTTACCGAACCTCTCCAATCCTATCACTGCTGCGTTTATGCCCCTGTACACACGCTTGATTCTCTTTCGGAGACATAGCAATCCATAGGTTTTAAGATACTTACTAGTCAGGTACATTCTTAGGCGTTTAATATGGGGTGTTGAGTCCATTTCGTTGAGCAAGTAGTAGCTCTTGTCTATTCCATATTTGGCTTAAGGAACTTTATCTGTGCTCATTTCAATCTCTGGTTTTATGCAGCACCCCAACTCACCTTTCCCCTTAAGCAAGCATAAGTTGGTTTTCTAAATTTGAGACCCTGTTCTGTTTTGTAATCCAGTTCCTGTGTAGCGAAGTTTACATTCCGTGTATTAGTGATATCTTATGATGTTTCTTTTTCTGCGTGACTTATTTCAGTTAGAATCATCATACCTGAATCCACTCATTATGCTGATACGGGCCTGATGACAAAGATGTCATTGCTGAGTGATATTGCATTGTACGTAATTACCACAACTTCTTTATCCATTTTCCACTTTCTGCGATATTGAACTTGTACCGTAAACGAGGTTCTTGTAAACAGAGCCGTCCCAAACTTTGGGGTGACTGTGCCTTTTTGATTTTCATTTCCCTAAGCTATAGGACCATAAGTGGAAGTGCCCTAGGCTCTGTTGCTTTGTTTTTTAGATGTTTCAGGAAACACCATACACTTCTCCAGAGTGGCTGTTGGCAATTTACATCCCGCCCATCAGCATAACAAGGCTCCCAGTTCTCCATGGCCTGTCCTGCCTTTCTGGATTTTGCACTTTTTTCAGATGGCCCTTTTGACTG
The DNA here is from genome assembly GCF_964374135.1 of Grampus griseus. Lineage (NCBI taxonomy): Eukaryota > Metazoa > Chordata > Mammalia > Artiodactyla > Delphinidae > Grampus > Grampus griseus. Next base: position 180,527 of record NW_028133223.1, on the reverse strand, counting down.
GGGGGAAGTGAGACTTCATTGTAGTGCAGATTTCCTTTGCAAGCTTGCTTGGTTGGCCAAAAAGGGCGTATGCGTTTTTTCCTGAATATATTCAGGAAAAAACGCATACGCCCTTTTTGGCCAAGTGCATCATTGTGGACGTTCTGCCTCCTTTCCTATGCTTTAAATGCAATTCCAGTCTACCTCCTGAAATCGGTTTCCTGCAATTCTGCCCCGCTTTCAAGTCCTCTTGGCAGCCTTACTTCAGTATATTTTTGGACGATAGCTGTCATTTATAACTCTGCAGGTTTGTGAATGACAGTGCCCCTGAGCTCCTTTCTTCAACTCGCTTTCTTGTGAGCTGGCCGCAACACCGCAGGATTGCTTCAGGCCCTAATCTGGTTCTGGCACCGCACGCTGAGCCTTTGGTTAATTCCTCTTCCTGGTGGGAAATGAGAGTTAAATTTCCCCTTCCAGACACCTCCAGCTAGTCTCTCATTGGTTCTCCCTATTCCTGTTCATCTTCCGCTGACATTGCAAACTGGGCCAAACAGGAGGTTAAAGGCACTGACTCTCCAAGTGGGGAGAGTGTTAGTAAAGCGTCTGGAATGTTGCACCCGAGTACCAGGGGACGAGAACGGAGACATATTTGAACACGTCTCCCGATCACACGTTTGATCATACTCTGGGCTCCACATGCATGTTTTAGCTGAAGGAAGAATCCCTTAAACCTGGAGAGTTGAGACCCCTGGATTTGGTACCATGCAATATGACTTCAAAGGGTCTTCATTTGCTTACTGAACCTCTCCAATCCTATCACTGCTGCGTTTATGCCCCTGTACACACGCTTGATTCTCTTTCGGAGACATAGCAATCCATAGGTTTTAAGATACTTACTAGTCAGGTACATTCTTAGGCGTTTAATATGGGGTGTTGAGTCCATTTCGTTGAGCAAGTAGTAGCTCTTGTCTATTCCATATTTGGCTTAAGGAACTTTATCTGTGCTCATTTCAATCTCTGGTTTTATGCAGCACCCCAACTCACCTTTCCCCTTAAGCAAGCATAAGTTGGTTTTCTAAATTTGAGACCCTGTTCTGTTTTGTAATCCAGTTCCTGTGTAGCGAAGTTTACATTCCGTGTATTAGTGATATCTTATGATGTTTCTTTTTCTGCGTGACTTATTTCAGTTAGAATCATCATACCTGAATCCACTCATTATGCTGATACGGGCCTGATGACAAAGATGTCATTGCTGAGTGATATTGCATTGTACGTAATTACCACAACTTCTTTATCCATTTTCCACTTTCTGCGATATTGAACTTGTACCGTAAACGAGGTTCTTGTAAACAGAGCCATCCCAAACTTTGGGGTGACTGTGCCTTTTTGATTTTCATTTCCCTAAGCTATAGGACCATAAGTGGAAGTGCCCTAGGCTCTGTTGCTTTGTTTTTTAGATGTTTCAGGAAACACCATACACTTCTCCAGAGTGGCTGTTGGCAATTTACATTCCGCCCATCAGCATAACAAGGCTCCCAGTTCTCCATGGCCTGTCCTGCCTTTCTGGATTTTGCACTTTTTTCAGATGGCCCTTTTGACTGGGGGGAAGTGAGACTTCATTGTAGTGCAGATTTCCTTTGCAAGCTTGCTTGGTTGGCCAAAAAGGGCGTATGCGTTTTTTCCTGAATATATTCAGGAAAAAACGCATACGCCCTTTTTGTCCAAGTGCATCATTGTGGACGTTCTGCCTCTTTTCCTATGCTTTAAATGCAATTCCAGTCTACCTCCTGAAATCGGTTTCCTGCAATTCTGCCCCGCTTTCAAGTCCTCTTGGCAGCCTTACTTCAGTATATTTTTGGACGATAGCTGTCATTTATAACTCTGCAGGTTTGTGAATGACAGTGCCCCTGAGCTCCTTTCGTCAACTCGCTTTCTTGTGAGCTGGCCGCAACACCGCAGGATTGCTTCAGGCCCTAATCTGGTTCCGGCACGCCACGCTGAGCCTTTGCTTAATTCCTCTTCCTGGTGGGAAATGAGAGTTAAATTTCCCCTTCCAGACACCTCCAGCTAGTCTCTCATTGGTTCTCCCTATTCCTGTTCATCTTCCGCTGACATTGCAAACTGGGCCAAACAGGAGGTTAAAGGCACTGACTCTCCAAGTGGGGAGAGTGTTAGTAAAGCGTCTGGAATGTTGCACCCGAGTACCAGGGGACGAGAACGGAGACATATTTGAACACGTCTCCCGATCACACGTTTGATCATACTCTGGGCTCCACATGCATGTTTTAGCTGAAGGAAGAATCCCTTAAACCTGGAGAGTTGAGACCCCTGGATTTGGTACCATGCAATATGACTTCAAAGGGTCTTCATTTGCTTACCGAACCTCTCCAATCCTATCACTGCTGCATTTATGCCCCTGTACACACGCTTGATTCTCTTTCGGAGACATAGCAATCCATAGGTTTTAAGATACTTACTAGTCAGGTACATTCTTAGGCGTTTAATATGGGGTGTTGAGTCCATTTCGTTGAGCAAGTAGTAGCTCTTGTCTATTCCATATTTGGCTTAAGGAACTTTATCTGTGCTCATTTCAATCTCTGGTTTTATGCAGCACCCCAACTCACCTTTCCCCTTAAGCAAGCATAAGTTGGTTTTCTAAATTTGAGACCCTGTTCTGTTTTGTAATCCAGTTCCTGTGTAGCGAAGTTTACATTCCGTGTATTAGTGATATCTTATGATGTTTCTTTTTCTGCGTGACTTATTTCAGTTAGAATCATCATACCTGAATCCACTCATTATGCTGATACGGGCCTGATGACAAAGATGTCATTGCTGAGTGATATTGCATTGTACGTAATTACCACAACTTCTTTATCCATTTTCCACTTTCTGCGATATTGAACTTGTACCGTAAACGAGGTTCTTGTAAACAGAGCCGTCCCAAACTTTGGGGTGCCTCTGTCTTTTTGATTTTCATTTCCCTAAGCTATAGGACCATAAGTGGAAGTGCCCTAGGCTCTGTTGCTTTGTTTTTTAGATGTTTCAGGAAACACCATACACTTCTCCAGAGTGGCTGTTGGCAATTTACATCCCGCCCATCAGCATAACAAGGCTCCCAGTTCTCCATGGCCTGTCCTGCCTTTCTGGATTTTGCACTTTTTTCAGATGGCCCTTTTGACTGGGGGGAAGTGAGACTTCATTGTAGTGCAGATTTCCTTTGCAAGCTTGCTTGGTTGGCCAAAAAGGGCGTATGCGTTTTTTCCTGAATATATTCAGGAAAAAACGCATACGCCCTTTTTGGCCAAGTGCATCATTGTGGACGTTCTGCCTCTTTTCCTATGCTTTAAATGCAATTCCAGTCTACCTCCTGAAATCGGTTTCCTGCAATTCTGCCCCGCTTTCAAGTCCTCTTGGCAGCCTTACTTCAGTATATTTTTGGACGATAGCTGTCATTTATAACTCTGCAGGTTTGTGAATGACAGTGCCCCTGAGCTCCTTTCGTCAACTCGCTTTCTTGTGAGCTGGCCGCAACACCGCAGAATTGCTTCAGGCCCTAATCTGGTTCCGGCACGCCACGCTGAGCCTTTGCTTAATTCCTCTTCCTGGTGGGAAATGAGAGTTAAATTTCCCCTTCCAGACACCTCCAGCTAGTCTCTCATTGGTTCTCCCTATTCCTGTTCATCTTCCGCTGACATTGCAAACTGGGCCAAACAGGAGGTTAAAGGCACTGACTCTCCAAGTGGGGAGAGTGTTAGTAAAGCGTCTGGAATGTTGCACCCGAGTACCAGGGGACGAGAACGGAGACATATTTGAACACGTCTCCCGATCACACGTTTGATCATACTCTGGGCTCCACATGCATGTTTTAGCTGAAGGAAGAATCCCTTAAACCTGGAGAGTTGAGACCCCTGGATTTGGTACCATGCAATATGACTTCAAAGGGTCTTCATTTGCTTACCGAACCTCTCCAATCCTATCACTGCTGCGTTTATGCCCCTGTACACATGCTTGATTCTCTTTCGGAGACATAGCAATCCATAGGTTTTAAGATACTTACTAGTCAGGTACATTCTTAGGCGTTTAATATGGGGTGTTGAGTCCATTTCGTTGAGCAAGTAGTAGCTCTTGTCTATTCCATATTTGGCTTAAGGAACTTTATCTGTGCTCATTTCAATCTCTGGTTTTATGCAGCACCCCAACTCACCTTTCCCCTTAAGCAAGCATAAGTTGGTTTTCTAAATTTGAGACCCTGTTCTGTTTTGTAATCCAGTTCCTGTGTAGCGAAGTTTACATTCCGTGTATTAGTGATATCTTATGATGTTTCTTTTTCTGCGTGACTTATTTCAGTTAGAATCATCATACCTGAATCCACTCATTATGCTGATACGGGCCTGATGACAAAGATGTCATTGCTGAGTGATATTGCATTGTACGTAATTACCACAACTTCTTTATCCATTTTCCACTTTCTGCGATATTGAACTTGTACCGTAAACGAGGTTCTTGTAAACAGAGCCGTCCCAAACTTTGGGGTGACTGTGCCTTTTTGATTTTCATTTCCCTAAGCTATAGGACCATAAGTGGAAGTGCCCTAGGCTCTGTTGCTTTGTTTTTTAGATGTTTCAGGAAACACCATACACTTCTCCAGAGTGGCTGTTGGCAATTTACATCCCGCCCATCAGCATAACAAGGCTCCCAGTTCTCCATGGCCTGTCCTGCCTTTCTGGATTTTGCACTTTTTTCAGATGGCCCTTTTGACTGGGGGGAAGTGAGACTTCATTGTAGTGCAGATTTCCTTTGCAAGCTTGCTTGGTTGGCCAAAAAGGGCGTATGCGTTTTTTCCTGAATATATTCAGGAAAAAACGCATACGCCCTTTTTGTCCAAGTGCATCATTGTGGACGTTCTGCCTCTTTTCCTATGCTTTAAATGCAATTCCAGTCTACCTCCTGAAATCGGTTTCCTGCAATTCTGCCCCGCTTTCAAGTCCTCTTGGCAGCCTTACTTCAGTATATTTTTGGACGATAGCTGTCATTTATAACTCTGCAGGTTTGTGAATGACAGTGCCCCTGAGCTCCTTTCGTCAACTCGCTTTCTTGTGAGCTGGCCGCAACACCGCAGGATTGCTTCAGGCCCTAAACTGGTTCCGGCACGCCACGCTGAGCCTTTGCTTAATTCCTCTTCCTGGTGGGAAATGAGAGTTAAATTTCCCCTTCCAGACACCTCCAGCTAGTCTCTCATTGGTTCTCCCTATTCCTGTTCATCTTCCGCTGACATTGCAAACTGGGCCAAACAGGAGGTTAAAGGCACTGACTCTCCAAGTGGGGAGAGTGTTAGTAAAGCGTCTGGAATGTTGCACCCGAGTACCAGGGGACGAGAACGGAGACATATTTGAACACGTCTCCCGATCACACGTTTGATCATACTCTGGGCTCCACATGCATGTTTTAGCTGAAGGAAGAATCCCTTAAACCTGGAGAGTTGAGACCCCTGGATTTGGTACCATGCAATATGACTTCAAAGGGTCTTCATTTGCTTACCGAACCTCTCCAATCCTATCACTGCTGCATTTATGCCCCTGTACACACGCTTGATTCTCTTTTGGAGACATAGCAATCCATAGGTTTTAAGATACTTACTAGTCAGGTACATTCTTAGGCGTTTAATATGGGGTGTTGAGTCCATTTCGTTGAGCAAGTAGTAGCTCTTGTCTATTCCATATTTGGCTTAAGGAACTTTATCTGTGCTCATTTCAATCTCTGGTTTTATGCAGCACCCCAACTCACCTTTCCCCTTAAGCAAGCATAAGTTGGTTTTCTAAATTTGAGACCCTGTTCTGTTTTGTAATCCAGTTCCTGTGTAGCGAAGTTTACATTCCGTGTATTAGTGATATCTTATGATGTTTCTTTTTCTGCGTGACTTATTTCAGTTAGAATCATCATACCTGAATCCACTCATTATGCTGATACGGGCCTGATGACAAAGATGTCATTGCTGAGTGATATTGCATTGTACGTAATTACCACAACTTCTTTATCCATTTTCCACTTTCTGCGATATTGAACTTGTACCGTAAACGAGGTTCTTGTAAACAGAGCCGTCCCAAACTTTGGGGTGCCTCTGTCTTTTTGAGTTTCATTTCCCTAAGCTATAGGACCATAAGTGGAAGTGCCCTAGGCTCTGTTGCTTTGTTTTTTAGATGTTTCAGGAAACACCATACACTTCTCCAGAGTGGCTGTTGGCAATTTACATCCCGCCCATCAGCATAACAAGGCTCCCAGTTCTCCATGGCCTGTCCTGCCTTTCTGGATTTTGCACTTTTTTCAGATGGCCCTTTTGACTGGGGGGAAGTGAGACTTCATTGTAGTGCAGATTTCCTTTGCAAGCTTGCTTGGTTGGCCAAAAAGGGCGTATGCGTTTTTTCCTGAATATATTCAGGAAAAAACGCATACGCCCTTTTTGGCCAAGTGCATCATTGTGGACGTTCTGCCTCTTTTCCTATGCTTTAAATGCAATTCCAGTCTACCTCCTGAAATCGGTTTCCTGCAATTCTGCCCCGCTTTCAAGTCCTCTTGGCAGCCTTACTTCAGTATATTTTTGGACGATAGCTGTCATTTATAACTCTGCAGGTTTGTGAATGACAGTGCCCCTGAGCTCCTTTCGTCAACTCGCTTTCTTGTGAGCTGGCCGCAACACCGCAGGATTGCTTCAGGCCCTAATCTGGTTCCGGCACGCCACGCTGAGCCTTTGCTTAATTCCTCTTCCTGGTGGGAAATGAGAGTTAAATTTCCCCTTCCAGACACCTCCAGCTAGTCTCTCATTGGTTCTCCCTATTCCTGTTCATCTTCCGCTGACATTGCAAACTGGGCCAAACAGGAGGTTAAAGGCACTGACTCTCCAAGTGGGGAGAGTGTTAGTAAAGCGTCTGGAATGTTGCACCCGAGTACCAGGGGACGAGAACGGAGACATATTTGAACACGTCTCCCGATCACACGTTTGATCATACTCTGGGCTCCACATGCATGTTTTAGCTGAAGGAAGAATCCCTTAAACCTGGAGAGTTGAGACCCCTGGATTTGGTACCATGCAATATGACTTCAAAGGGTCTTCATTTGCTTACCGAACCTCTCCAATCCTATCACTGCTGCATTTATGCCCCTGTACACACGCTTGATTCTCTTTCGGAGACATAGCAATCCATAGGTTTTAAGATACTTACTAGTCAGGTACATTCTTAGGCGTTTAATATGGGGTGTTGAGTCCATTTCGTTGAGCAAGTAGTAGCTCTTGTCTATTCCATATTTGGCTTAAGGAACTTTATCTGTGCTCATTTCAATCTCTGGTTTTATGCAGCACCCCAACTCACCTTTCCCCTTAAGCAAGCATAAGTTGGTTTTCTAAATTTGAGACCCTGTTCTGTTTTGTAATCCAGTTCCTGTGTAGCGAAGTTTACATTCCGTGTATTAGTGATATCTTATGATGTTTCTTTTTCTGCGTGACTTATTTCAGTTAGAATCATCATACCTGAATCCACTCATTATGCTGATACGGGCCTGATGACAAAGATGTCATTGCTGAGTGATATTGCATTGTACGTAATTACCACAACTTCTTTATCCATTTTCCACTTTCTGCGATATTGAACTTGTACCGTAAACGAGGTTCTTGTAAACAGAGCCGTCCCAAACTTTGGGGTGCCTCTGTCTTTTTGATTTTCATTTCCCTAAGCTATAGGACCATAAGTGGAAGTGCCCTAGGCTCTGTTGCTTTGTTTTTTAGATGTTTCAGGAAACACCATACACTTCTCCAGAGTGGCTGTTGGCAATTTACATCCCGCCCATCAGCATAACAAGGCTCCCAGTTCTCCATGGCCTGTCCTGCCTTTCTGGATTTTGCACTTTTTTCAGATGGCCCTTTTGACTGGGGGGAAGTGAGACTTCATTGTAGTGCAGATTTCCTTTGCAAGCTTGCTTGGTTGGCCAAAAAGGGCGTATGCGTTTTTTCCTGAATATATTCAGGAAAAAACGCATACGCCCTTTTTGGCCAAGTGCATCATTGTGGACGTTCTGCCTCTTTTCCTATGCTTTAAATGCAATTCCAGTCTACCTCCTGAAATCGGTTTCCTGCAATTCTGCCCCGCTTTCAAGTCCTCTTGGCAGCCTTACTTCAGTATATTTTTGGACGATAGCTGTCATTTATAACTCTGCAGGTTTGTGAATGACAGTGCCCCTGAGCTCCTTTCGTCAACTCGCTTTCTTGTGAGCTGGCCGCAACACCGCAGAATTGCTTCAGGCCCTAATCTGGTTCCGGCACGCCACGCTGAGCCTTTGCTTAATTCCTCTTCCTGGTGGGAAATGAGAGTTAAATTTCCCCTTCCAGACACCTCCAGCTAGTCTCTCATTGGTTCTCCCTATTCCTGTTCATCTTCCGCTGACATTGCAAACTGGGCCAAACAGGAGGTTAAAGGCACTGACTCTCCAAGTGGGGAGAGTGTTAGTAAAGCGTCTGGAATGTTGCACCCGAGTACCAGGGGACGAGAACGGAGACATATTTGAACACGTCTCCCGATCACACGTTTGATCATACTCTGGGCTCCACATGCATGTTTTAGCTGAAGGAAGAATCCCTTAAACCTGGAGAGTTGAGACCCCTGGATTTGGTACCATGCAATATGACTTCAAAGGGTCTTCATTTGCTTACCGAACCTCTCCAATCCTATCACTGCTGCGTTTATGCCCCTGTACACATGCTTGATTCTCTTTCGGAGACATAGCAATCCATAGGTTTTAAGATACTTACTAGTCAGGTACATTCTTAGGCGTTTAATATGGGGTGTTGAGTCCATTTCGTTGAGCAAGTAGTAGCTCTTGTCTATTCCATATTTGGCTTAAGGAACTTTATCTGTGCTCATTTCAATCTCTGGTTTTATGCAGCACCCCAACTCACCTTTCCCCTTAAGCAAGCATAAGTTGGTTTTCTAAATTTGAGACCCTGTTCTGTTTTGTAATCCAGTTCCTGTGTAGCGAAGTTTACATTCCGTGTATTAGTGATATCTTATGATGTTTCTTTTTCTGCGTGACTTATTTCAGTTAGAATCATCATACCTGAATCCACTCATTATGCTGATACGGGCCTGATGACAAAGATGTCATTGCTGAGTGATATTGCATTGTACGTAATTACCACAACTTCTTTATCCATTTTCCACTTTCTGCGATATTGAACTTGTACCGTAAACGAGGTTCTTGTAAACAGAGCCGTCCCAAACTTTGGGGTGACTGTGCCTTTTTGATTTTCATTTCCCTAAGCTATAGGACCATAAGTGGAAGTGCCCTAGGCTCTGTTGCTTTGTTTTTTAGATGTTTCAGGAAACACCATACACTTCTCCAGAGTGGCTGTTGGCAATTTACATCCCGCCCATCAGCATAACAAGGCTCCCAGTTCTCCATGGCCTGTCCTGCCTTTCTGGATTTTGCACTTTTTTCAGATGGCCCTTTTGACTGGGGGGAAGTGAGACTTCATTGTAGTGCAGATTTCCTTTGCAAGCTTGCTTGGTTGGCCAAAAAGGGCGTATGCGTTTTTTCCTGAATATATTCAGGAAAAAACGCATACGCCCTTTTTGTCCAAGTGCATCATTGTGGACGTTCTGCCTCTTTTCCTATGCTTTAAATGCAATTCCAGTCTACCTCCTGAAATCGGTTTCCTGCAATTCTGCCCCGCTTTCAAGTCCTCTTGGCAGCCTTACTTCAGTATATTTTTGGACGATAGCTGTCATTTATAACTCTGCAGGTTTGTGAATGACAGTGCCCCTGAGCTCCTTTCGTCAACTCGCTTTCTTGTGAGCTGGCCGCAACACCGCAGGATTGCTTCAGGCCCTAATCTGGTTCCGGCACGCCACGCTGAGCCTTTGCTTAATTCCTCTTCCTGGTGGGAAATGAGAGTTAAATTTCCCCTTCCAGACACCTCCAGCTAGTCTCTCATTGGTTCTCCCTATTCCTGTTCATCTTCCGCTGACATTGCAAACTGGGCCAAACAGGAGGTTAAAGGCACTGACTCTCCAAGTGGGGAGAGTGTTAGTAAAGCGTCTGGAATGTTGCACCCGAGTACCAGGGGACGAGAACGGAGACATATTTGAACACGTCTCCCGATCACACGTTTGATCATACTCTGGGCTCCACATGCATGTTTTAGCTGAAGGAAGAATCCCTTAAACCTGGAGAGTTGAGACCCCTGGATTTGGTACCATGCAATATGACTTCAAAGGGTCTTCATTTGCTTACCGAACCTCTCCAATCCTATCACTGCTGCGTTTATGCCCCTGTACACACGCTTGATTCTCTTTCGGAGACATAGCAATCCATAGGTTTTAAGATACTTACTAGTCAGGTACATTCTTAGGCGTTTAATATGGGGTGTTGAGTCCATTTCGTTGAGCAAGTAGTAGCTCTTGTCTATTCCATATTTGGCTTAAGGAACTTTATCTGTGCTCATTTCAATCTCTGGTTTTATGCAGCACCCCAACTCACCTTTCCCCTTAAGCAAGCATAAGTTGGTTTTCTAAATTTGAGACCCTGTTCTGTTTTGTAATCCAGTTCCTGTGTAGCGAAGTTTACATTCCGTGTATTAGTGATATCTTATGATGTTTCCTTTTCTGCGTGACTTATTTCAGTTAGAATCATCATACCTGAATCCACTCATTATGCTGATACGGGCCTGATGACAAAGATGTCATTGCTGAGTGATATTGCATTGTACGTAATTACCACAACTTCTTTATCCATTTTCCACTTTCTGCGATATTGAACTTGTACCGTAAACGAGGTTCTTGTAAACAGAGCCGTCCCAAACTTTGAGGTGACTGTGCCTTTTTGATTTTCATTTCCCTAAGCTATAGGACCATAAGTGGAAGTGCCCTAGGCTCTGTTGCTTTGTTTTTTAGATGTTTCAGGAAACACATACACTTCTCCCCAGTGGCTGTTGGCAATTTACATCCTGCCCATCAGCATAACAAGGCTCCCAGTTCTCCATGGCCTGTCCTGCCTTTCTGGATTTTACACTTTTTACTGATGGCCCTTTTGACCGGGGGGCAGTGAGACTTCATTGTAGTGCAGATTTCCTTTGCAAGCTTGCTTGGTTGGCCAAAAAGGGCGTATGCGTTTTTTCCTGAATATATTCAGGAAAAAACGCATACGCCCTTTTTGGCCAAGTGCATCATTGTGGACGTTCTGCCTCTTTTCCTATGCTTTAAATGCAATTCCAGTCTACCTCCTGAAATCGGTTTCCTGCAATTCTGCGCCGCTTTCAAGTCCTCTTGGCAGCCTTACTTCAGTATATTTTTGGACGATAGCTGTCATTTATAACTCTGCAGGTTTGTGAATTACAGTGCCCCTGAGCTCCTTTCTTCAACTCGCTTTCTTGTGAGCTGGCCGCAACACCGCAGGATTGCTTCAGGCCCTAATCTGGTTCCGGCACCGCACGCTGAGCCTTTGGTTAATTCCTCTTCCTGGTGGGAAATGAGAGTTAAATTTGCCCCTCCAGACACCTCCAGCTAGTCTCTCATTGGTTCTCCCTATTCCTGTTCATCTTCCGCAGAAATTGCAAACTGGGCCAAACAGGAGGTTAAAGCACTGATTCTCCAAGTTGCGAGAGTGTTAGTAAAGCATCTGGAATGTTGCACCCGAGTACCAGGGGACGAGAACGGAGACATATTTGAACACGTCTCCCGATCACACGGTTGATCATACTCTGGGTTCCACATGCATGTTTCAGCTGAAGGAAGAATCCCTTACACCTGGAGAGTTGAGACCCATGGAATGTTTAACATGCAATATGACTTCAAAGGGTCTTCATTTGCTCACCGAACCTCTCCAATCCTATCACTGCTGCGTTTATGTGCCTGTACACACGCTTGATTCTCTTTCGGAGACATAGCAATCCATAGGTTTTAAGATACTTACTAGTCAGGTATATTCTTAGGCGTTTAATATGGGGTGTTGAGTCCATTTCGTTGAGCAAGGAGTAGCTCTTGTCTATTCCATATTTGGCTTAAGGAACTTTATCTGTGCTCATTTCAATCTCTGGTTTTATGTAGCACCCCAACTCACCTTTCCCCTTAAGCAAGCATAAGTTGGTTTTCTAAATTTGAGACCCTGTTCTGTTTTGTAATCCAGTTCCTGTGTAGCGAAGTTTACATTCCGTGTATTAGTGATATCTTATGATGTTTCTTTTTCTGCGTGACTTATTTCAGTTAGAATCATCATACCTGAATCCACTCATTATGCTGCTACGGGCCTGATGACATAGATGTCATTGCTGAGTGATATTGCATTGTACGTAAGTACCACAACCTGTTTATCCATTTTTCACTTTCTTCGATATTGAACTTGTACGGTAAACGAGGTTCTTGTAAACAGAACCGTCCCAAACTTTGGGGTGGCTGTGTCTTTTTGATTTTCATTTCCCTAAGCTATAGGACCATAAGTGGAAGTGCCCTAGGCTCTGTTGCTTTGTATTTTAGATGTTTCAGGAAACACCATACACTTCTCCCGAGTGGCTGCTGGCAATTTACATCCCGCCCATCAGCATAACAAGGCTCCCAGTTCTCCATGGCCTGTCCTGCCTTTCTGGATTTTGCACTTTTTTCAGATGGCCCTTTTGACCGGGGGGAACTGAGACTTCATTGTAGTGCAGATTTCCTTTGCAAGCTTGCTTGGTTGGCCAAAAAGGGCATATGCGTTTTTTCCTGAATATTCAGGAAAAAATGCATACGCCCTTTTTGGCCAAGTGCATCATTGTGGACGTTCTGCCTCTTTTCCTATGCTTTAAATGCAATTCCAGTCTACCTCCTGAAATTGGTTTCCTGCAATTCTGCCCCGCTTTCAAGTCCTCTTGGCAGCCTTACTTCACTATATTTTTGGACGATAGCTGTCATTTATAACTCTGCAGGTTTGTGAATGACAGTGCCCCTGAGCTCCTTTCTTCAACTCGCTTTCTTGTGAGCTGGCCGCAACACCGCAGGATTGCTTCAGGCCCTAATCTGGTTCCGGCACGGCACGCTGAGCCTTTGGTTAATTCCTCTTCCTGGTGGGAAATGAGAGTTAAATTTGCCCGTCCAGACACCTCCAGCTAGTCTCTCATTGGTTCTCCCTATTCCTGTTCATATTCCGCAGACATTGCAAACTGGGCCAAATAGGAGGTTAAAGGCACTGACTCTCCAAGTCGGGAGAGTGTTAGTAAAGCGTCTGGAATGTTGCACCCGAGTACCGGGGACGAGAACGGAGACATATTTGAAGACGTCTCCCGATCACATGGTTGATCATACTCTGGGTTCCACATGCATGTTTTAGCTGAAGGAAGAATCCCTTAAACCTGGAGAGTTGAGACCCGTGGAATGGGTACCATGCAATATGACTTCAAAGGGTCTTCATTTGCTCACCGAACCTCTCCAATCCTATCACTGCTGCGTTTATGCCCCTGTACACACACTTGATTCTCTTTCGGAGACATAGAAATCCATAGGTTTTAAGATACTTACTAATCAGGTACATTCTTAGGCGTTTAATATGGGGTGTTGAGTCCATTTCGTTGAGCAAGGAGTAGCTCTTGTCTATTCCATATTTGGCTTAAGGAACTTACTCTGTGCTCATTTCAATCTCTGGTTTTATGCAGCACCCCAACTCACCTTTCCCCTTAAGCAAGCATAAGTTGGTTTTCTAAATTTGAGACCCTGTTCTGTTTTGTAATCCAGTTCCTGTGTAGCCAAGTTTACATTCCGTGTATTAGTGATATCTTATGATGTTTCTTTTTCTGTGTGACTTCTTTCAGTTAGAATCATCATACCTGAATCCACTCATTATGCTGCTACGGGCCTGATGACATAGATGTCATTGCTGAGTGATATTGCATTGTATGTAAGTACCACAACTTCTTCATCCATTTTTCACTTTCTGCGATATTGAACTTGTACCCTAAACGAGGTTCTTGTAAACAGAGCCGTCCCAAACTTTGGGGTGGCTGTGTCTTTTTGATTTTCATTTCCCTAAGCTATAGGATCATAAGTGGAAGTGCCCTAGGCTCTGTTGCTTTGTTTCTTAGATGTTTCAGGAAACACCATACACTTCTCCCGAGTGGCTGTTGGCAATTTACATCCCGCCCATCAGCATAACAAGGCTCTCAGTTCTCCATGGCCTGTCCTGCCTTTCTGGATTTTACACTTTTTTCAGATGGCCCTTTTGACCGGGGGGAAGTGAGACTTATTGTAGTGCAGATTTCCTTTGCAAGCTTGCTTGGTTGGCCAAAAAGGGCGTATGCGTTTTTTCCTGAATATATTCAGGAAAAAACGCATACGCCCTTTTTGGCCAAGTGCATCATTGTGGACGTTCTGCCTCTTTTCCTATGCTTTAAATGCAATTCCAGTCTACCTCCTGAAATCGGTTTCCTGCAATTCTGCCCCGCTTTCAAGTCCTCTTGGCAGCCTTACTTCAGTATATTTTTGGACGATAGCTGACATTTATAACTCTGCAGGTTTGTGAATGACAGTGCCCCTGATTTCCTTTCTTCAACTCGCTTTCCTGTGAGCTGGCCGCAACACCGCAGGATTGCTTCAGGCCCTAATCTGGTTCCGGCACGGCACGCTGAGCCTTTGGTTAATTCCTCTTCCTGGTGGGAAATGAGAGTTAAATTTGCCCGTCCAGACACCTCCAGCTAGTCTCTCATTCGTTCTCCCTATTCCTGTTCATCTTCCGCAGAAATTGCAAACTGGGACAAACAGGAGGTTAAAGGCACTGACTCTCCAAGTCGGGAGAGTGTTAGTAAAGCGTCTGGAATGTTTCACCCTAGTACCAGGGGACGAGAATGGAGACATATTTGAACACGTCTCCCGATCACAGGGTTGATCATGCTCTGGGTTCCACATGCATGTTTTAGCTGAAGGAAGAATCCCTTAAACCTGGAGAGTTGAGACCCGTGGAATGGGTACCATGCAATATGACTTCAAAGGGTCTTCATTTGCTCACCGAACCTCTCCAATCCTATCACTGCTGCGTTTATGCCCCTGTACACACACTTGATTCTCTTTCGGAGACATAGCAATCCATAGGTTTTAAGATACTTACTAGTCAGATACATACTTAGGCGTTTAATATGGGGTGTTGAGTCCATTTCGTTGAGCAAGGAGTAGCTCTTGTCTATTCCATATTTGCTTAAGGAACTTTATCTGTGCTCATTTCAATCTCTGGTTTTATGCAGCACCCCAACTCACCTTTCCCCTTAAGCAAGCATAAGTTGGTTTTCTAAATTTGAGACCCTGTTCTGTTTTGTAATCCAGTTCCTGTGTAGCCAAGTTTACATTCCGTGTATTAGTGATATCTTATGATGTTTCTTTTTCTGCGTGATTTATTTCAGTTAGAATCATCATACCTGAATCCACTCATTATGCTGCTACGGGCCTGATGACATAGATGTCATTGCTGAGTGATATTGCATTGTACGTAAGTACGATGATTTCTTTATTCATTTTTCACTTTCTGCAATTTTGAACTTGTACCGTAAACGAGGTTCTTGTAAACAGAGCCGTCCCAAACTTTGGGGTGGCTGTGTCTTTTTGATTTTCATTTCCCTAAGCTTTAGGACCATAAGTGGAAGTGCCCTAGGCTCTGTTGCTTTGTTTTTTAGATGTTTCAGGAAACACCATACACCTCTCCAGAGTGGCTGTTGGCAATTTACATCCCGGCCATCAGCATAACAAGGCTCCCAGTTCTCCATGGCCTGACCTGCCTTTCTGGATTTTACACTTTATTCAGATGACCCTTTTGACCAGGCGGAAGTGAGACTTCATTGTAGTGCAGATTTCTTTGCAAGCTTGCTTGGTTGGCCAAAAAGGGCGTATGCGTTTTTTCCTGAATATATTCAGGAAAAAACGCATACGCCCTTTTTGGCCAAGTGCATGATTGTGGACGTTCTGCCTCTTTTCCTATGCTTTAAATGCAATTCCAATCTACCTCCTGAAATCGATTTCCTGCAATTCTGCCCCGCTTTCAAGTCCTCTTGGCAGCCTTACTTCAGTATATTTTTGGACGATAGCTGTCATTTATAACTCTGCAGGTTTGTGAATTACAGTGCCCCTGAGCTCCTTTCTTCAACTCGCTTTTCTGTGAGCTGGCCGCAACACCGCATGATTGCTTCAGGCCCTAATCTGGTTCCGGCACGGCACGCTGAGCCTTTGGTTAATTCCTCTTCCTGGTGGTAAATGAGAGTTAAATTTACCAATCCAGACACCTCCAGCTAGACTCTCATTGGTTCTCCATATTCTTGTTCATCTTCCGCAGAAATTGCAAAGTGGGACAAACAGGAGGTTAAAGGCACTGACTCTCCAAGTCGGGAGAGTGTTAGTAAAGAGTCTGGAATGTTGCACCCAAGTACCAGGGGACGGGAACGGAGACATATTTGAACACGTCTCCCGATCACACGGTTGATCATACTCTGGGTTCCACATGCATGTTTTAGCTGAAGGAAGAATCCCTTAAACCTGGAGAGTTGAGACCCGTGGAATGGGTACCATGCAATATGACTTCAAAGGGTCCTCATTTGCTCACCGAACCTATCCAGTCCTATCACTGCTGTGTTTATGCCCCTGTACACACGCTTGATTCTCTTTTGGAGACATAGCAATCCATAGGTTTTAAGATACTTACTAGTCAGGTACATTCTTAGGTGTTTAATATGGGGTGTTGAGTCCATTTCGTTGAGCAAGGAGTAGCTCTTGTCTATTCCATATTTGGCTTAAGGAACTTTATCTGTGCTCATTTCAATCTCTGGTTTTATGCAGCACCCCAACTCACCTTTCCCCTTAAGCAAGCATAAGTTGGTTTTCTAAATTTGAGACGCTGTTCTGTTTGTAATCCAATTCCTGTGTAACCAAGTTTATATTCCGTGTATTAGTGATATCTAATGATGTTTCTTTTTCTGTGTGACTTATTTCAGTTAGAATCATCATACCTAAATGCACTCATTATGCTACTATGGGCCTGATGACATAGATGTCATTGCTGAGTGATATTGTATTGTACGTAAGTACCACAACTTCTTTATCCATTTTTCACTTTCTGCGATATTGAACTTGTACCGTAAACGAGGTTCATGTAAACAGAGCCATCCCAAACTTTGGGGTGGCTGTGTCTTTTTGATTTTCATTTCCCTAAGCTATAGGACCATAAGTGGAAGTGCCCTAGGCTCTGTTGCTTTGTTTTTTAGATGTTTCAGGAAACACCATACACCTCTCAAGAGTGGCTGTTGGCAATTTACATCCCGCCCATCAGCATAACAAGGCTCCCAGTTCTCCATGGCCTGTCCTGCCTTTCAGGATTTTACACTTTTTTCAGATGGCCCTCTTGACCGGGGGGAAGTGAGACTTCATCGTAGTGCAGATTTCCTTTGCAAGCTTGCTTGGTTCGCCAAAAAGGGCGTATGCGTTTTTTCCTGAATATATTCAGGAAAAAACGCATACGCCCTTTTTGGCCAAGTGCATCATTGTGGACGTTCTGCCTCTTTTCCTATGCTTTAAATGCAATTCCAGTCTACCTCCTGAAATCGGTTTCCTGCAATTCTGCCCCGCTTTCAAGTCCTCTTGGCAGCCTTACTTCAGTATATTTTTGGACGATAGCTGTCATTTATAACTCTGCAGATTTGTGAATGACAGTGCCCCTGAGCTCCTTTATTCAACTCGCTTTCTTGTGAGCTGGCCGCAACACCGCAGGATTGCTTCAGGCCCTAGTGTGGTTCCGGCACGGCACGCTGAGCCTTAGGTTAATTCCTCTTCCTGGTGGGAAATGAGAGTTAAATTTGCCCGTCCAGACACCTCCAGCTAGTCTCTCATTGGTTCTCCCTATTCCTCTTCATTTTCCGCAGAAATTGCAAACTGGGCCAAACAGGAGGTTAAAGGCACTGACTCTCTAAGTGGGGAGAGTGTTAGTAAAGCGTCTGGAATGTTGCACCCGGGTACCGGGGGACGAAAACGGAGACACATTTGAACAGGTTTCCCGATCACACGATGGATCATACTCTGGGTTCCACATGCATGTTGTAGCTGAAGGTAGAATCCCTTAAACCTGGAGAGTTGAGACCCATGGAATGGGTACCATGCAATATGACTTCAAAGTTTCTGCATTTGCTCACCGATCCTCACCAATCCTATCACTGCTGTGTTTATGCCACTGTACAGACGCTTGATTCTCCTTCGGAGACATATAAATCCATAGGTTTTAAGATTCTTACTAGTCAGGTATATTTTAGGCGTTTAATATGGGGTGTTGAGTCCACTTCGTTGAGCAAGGAGTAGCTCTTGTCTATTACATATTTGGCTTATGGAACGGTATCTGTGCTAATTTCAATCTCAGGTTTTATGCAGCACCCCAACTCACCTTTCCCCTTAAGCAAGCATAAGTTGGTTTTCTACATTTGAGACCCTGCTCTGTTTTGTAATTCAGTTCCTGTGTAGCCAAGTTTACATTCCGTGTAGTAGTGATATCTTATGATGTTTCTTTTTCTGTGTGACTTATTTCACTTAGAATCATCATACCTGAATCCACTCATTATGCTGCTACGGGCCTGATGACATAGATTTCATTGCTGAGTGATATTGCATTGTACGTAAGTACCACAACTTCTTTATCCATTTTTCACTTTCTGCGATATTGAACTTGTACCGTAAACGAGGTTCTTGTAAACAGAGCCGACCCAAACTTTGGGGTGGCTGTGTCTTTTTTATTTTAATTTCCCTAAGCTATAGGACCATAAGTGGAAGTGCCCTAGGCTCTGTTGCTTTGTTTTTTAGATGTTTCAGGAAACACCATACACTTCTCCCGAGTGGCTGTTGGCAATTTACATCCCGCCCCTCAGCATAACAAGGCTCCCAGTTCTCCATGGCCTGTCCTGCCTTTCTGTATTTTACACTTTTTTCAGATGGCCCTTTTGACCGGGGGGCAGTGAGACTTCATTGTAGTGCAGATTTCCTTGGCAAGCTTGCTTGGTTGGCCAAAAAGGGCGTATGCGTTTTTTCCTGAATATATTCAGGAAAAAACTCATACGCCCTATTTGGCCAAGTGCATCATTGTGGACACTCTGCCTCTTTTCCTATGCTTTACATGCAATTCCAGTCTACCTCCTGAAATTGGTTTCCTGCAATTCTGCCCCGCTTTCAAGTCCTCTTGGCAGCCTTACTTCAATATATTTTTGGACGATAGCTGTCATTTATAACTCTGCAGGTTTGTGAATGACAGTGCCCCTGAGCTCCTTTCTTCAACTCGCTTTCTTGTGAGCTGGCCGCAACACCGCAGGATTGTTTCAGGCCCTAGTGTGGTTCCGGCACGGCACGCTGAGCCTTTGGTTAATTCCTCTTCCTGGTGGTAAATGAGAGTTAAATTTACCAATCCAGACACCTCCAGCTAGACTCTCATTGGTTCTCCATATTCTTGTTCATCTTCCGCAGAAATTGCAAAGTGGGACAAACAGGAGGTTAAAGGCACTGACTCTCCAAGTCGGGAGAGTGTTAGTAAAGAGTCTGGAATGTTGCACCCAAGTACCAGGGGACGGGAACGGAGACATATTTGAACACGTCTCCCGATCACACGGTTGATCATACTCTGGGTTCCACATGCATGTTTTAGCTGAAGGAAGAATCCCTTAAACCTGGAGAGTTGAGACCCGTGGAATGGGTACCATGCAATATGACTTCAAAGGGTCCTCATTTGCTCACCGAACCTATCCAGTCCTATCACTGCTGTGTTTATGCCCCTGTACACACGCTTGATTCTCTTTTGGAGACATAGCAATCCATAGGTTTTAAGATACTTACTAGTCAGGTACATTCTTAGGTGTTTAATATGGGGTGTTGAGTCCATTTCGTTGAGCAAGGAGTAGCTCTTGTCTATTCCATATTTGGCTTAAGGAACTTTATCTGTGCTCATTTCAATCTCTGGTTTTATGCAGCACCCCAACTCACCTTTCCCCTTAAGCAAGCATAAGTTGGTTTTCTAAATTTGAGACGCTGTTCTGTTTGTAATCCAATTCCTGTGTAACCAAGTTTATATTCCGTGTATTAGTGATATCTAATGATGTTTCTTTTTCTGTGTGACTTATTTCAGTTAGAATCATCATACCTAAATGCACTCATTATGCTACTATGGGCCTGATGACATAGATGTCATTGCTGAGTGATATTGTATTGTACGTAAGTACCACAACTTCTTTATCCATTTTTCACTTTCTGCGATATTGAACTTGTACCGTAAACGAGGTTCATGTAAACAGAGCCATCCCAAACTTTGGGGTGGCTGTGTCTTTTTGATTTTCATTTCCCTAAGCTATAGGACCATAAGTGGAAGTGCCCTAGGCTCTGTTGCTTTGTTTTTTAGATGTTTCAGGAAACACCATACACCTCTCAAGAGTGGCTGTTGGCAATTTACATCCCGCCCATCAGCATAACAAGGCTCCCAGTTCTCCATGGCCTGTCCTGCCTTTCAGGATTTTACACTTTTTTCAGATGGCCCTCTTGACCGGGGGGAAGTGAGACTTCATCGTAGTGCAGATTTCCTTTGCAAGCTTGCTTGGTTCGCCAAAAAGGGCGTATGCGTTTTTTCCTGAATATATTCAGGAAAAAA
Source organism: Grampus griseus (assembly GCF_964374135.1). Classification (NCBI taxonomy): domain Eukaryota; kingdom Metazoa; phylum Chordata; class Mammalia; order Artiodactyla; family Delphinidae; genus Grampus; species Grampus griseus. The sequence continues at coordinate 159,896 of NW_028133223.1, read as the reverse complement.
CGCATACGCCCTTTTTGGCCAAGTGCATCATTGTGGACGTTCTGCCTCTTTTCCTATGCTTTAAATGCAATTCCAGTCTACCTCCTGAAATCGGTTTCCTGCAATTCTGCCCCGCTTTCAAGTCCTCTTGGCAGCCTTACTTCAGTATATTTTTGGACGATAGCTGTCATTTATAACTCTGCAGATTTGTGAATGACAGTGCCCCTGAGCTCCTTTATTCAACTCGCTTTCTTGTGAGCTGGCCGCAACACCGCAGGATTGCTTCAGGCCCTAGTGTGGTTCCGGCACGGCACGCTGAGCCTTAGGTTAATTCCTCTTCCTGGTGGGAAATGAGAGTTAAATTTGCCCGTCCAGACACCTCCAGCTAGTCTCTCATTGGTTCTCCCTATTCCTGTTCATTTTCCGCAGAAATTGCAAACTGGGCCAAACAGGAGGTTAAAGGCACTGACTCTCTAAGTGGGGAGAGTGTTAGTAAAGCGTCTGGAATGTTGCACCCGGGTACCGGGGGACGAAAACTGAGACACATTTGAACAGGTTTCCCGATCACACGATGGATCATACTCTGGGTTCCACATGCATGTTGTAGCTGAAGGAAGAATCCCTTAAACCTGGAGAGTTGAGACCCATGGAATGGGTACCATGCAATATGACTTCAAAGTTTCTGCATTTGCTCACCGATCCTCACCAATCCTATCACTGCTGTGTTTATGCCACTGTACAGACGCTTGATTCTCCTTCGGAGACATATAAATCCATAGGTTTTAAGATTCTTACTAGTCAGGTATATTTTAGGCGTTTAATATGGGGTGTTGAGTCCACTTCGTTGAGCAAGGAGTAGCTCTTGTCTATTACATATTTGGCTTATGGAACGGTATCTGTGCTAATTTCAATCTCAGGTTTTATGCAGCACCCCAACTCACCTTTCCCCTTAAGCAAGCATAAGTTGGTTTTCTACATTTGAGACCCTGCTCTGTTTTGTAATTCAGTTCCTGTGTAGCCAAGTTTACATTCCGTGTAGTAGTGATATCTTATGATGTTTCTTTTTCTGTGTGACTTATTTCACTTAGAATCATCATACCTGAATCCACTCATTATGCTGCTACGGGCCTGATGACATAGATGTCATTGCTGAGTGATATTGTATTGTACGTAAGTACCACAACTTCTTTATCCATTTTTCACTTTCTGCGATATTGAACTTGTACCGTAAACGAGGTTCTTGTAAACAGAGCCGTCCCAAACTTTGGGGTGGCTGTGTCTTTTTGATTTTCATTTCCCTAAGCTATAGGACCATAAGTGGAAGTGCCCTAGGCTCTGTTGCTTTGTTTTTTAGATGTTTCAGGAAACACCATACACTTCTCCCGAGTGGCTGTTGGCAATTTACATCCCGCCCCTCAGCATAACAAGGCTCCCAGTTCTCCATGGCCTGTCCTGCCTTTCTGTATTTTACACTTTTTTCAGATGGCCCTTTTGACCGGGGGGCAGTGAGACTTCATTGTAGTGCAGATTTCCTTTGCAAGCTTGCTTGGTTGGCCAAAAAGGGCGTATGCGTTTTTTCCTGAATATATTCAGGAAAAAACGCATACGCCCTTTTTGGCCAAGTGCATCATTGTGGACATTCTGCCTCTTTTCCTATGCTTTAAATGCAATTCCAGTCTACCTCCTGAAATCGGTTTCCTGCAATTCTGCCCCGCTTTCAAGTCCTCTTGGCAGCCTTACTTCAGTATATTTTTGGACGATAGCTGTCATTTATAACTCTGCAGGTTTGTGAATCACAGTGCCCCTGAGCTCCTTTCTTCAACTCGCTTTCTTGTGAGCTGGCCGCAACACCGCAGGATTGCTTCAGGCCCTAATCTGGTTCCGGCACGGCACGCTGAGACTTTGGTGAATTCCTCTTCCTGGTGGGAAATGAGAGTTAAATTTGCCCGTCCAGACACCTCCAGCTAGTCTCTCATTCGTTCTCCCTATTCCTGTTCATCTTCCGCAGACATTGCAAACTGGGCCAAACAGGAGGTTAAAGGCACTGACTCTCCAAGTCGGGAGAGTGTTAGTAAAGCGTCTGGAATATTGCACCCGAGTACCAGGGGAGGAGAACGGAGACATATTTGAAGACGTCTCCCGATCACACGGTTGATCATACTCTGGGTTCCACATGCATGTTTTAGCTGAAGGAAGAATCCCTTAAACCTGGAGAGTTGAGACCCGTGGAATGGGTACCATGCAATATGACTTCAAAGGGTCCTCATTTGCTCAGCGAACCTCTCCAATCCTATCACTGGTGCGTTTATGCCCCTGTACACACGCTTGATTCTCTTTCGGAGACATAGCAATCCATAGGTTTTAAGATACTTACTAGTCAGGTACATTCTTAGGCGTTTAATATGGGGTGTTGAGTCCATTTCGTTGAGCAAGGAGTAGCTCTTGTCTATTCCATATTTGGCTTAAGGAACTTTATCTGTGCTCATTTCAATCTCTGGTTTTATGCAGCACCCCAACTCACCTTTCCCCTTAAGCAAGCATATGTTGTTTTTCTAAATTTGAGACCCTGTTCTGTTTTGTAATCCAGTTCCTGTGTAGCCAAGTTTACATTCCGTGTATTAGTGATATTTTATGATGTTTCTTTTTCTGTGTGACTTATTTCAGTTAGAATCATCATACCTGAATCCACTCATTATGCTGCTACGGGCCTGATGACATAGATGTCATTGTTGAGTGATATTGTATTGTACGTAAGTACCACAACTTCTTTATCCATTTTTCACTTTCTGCGATATTGAACTTGTATCGTAAACGAGGTTCTTGTAAACAGAGCCGTCCCAAACTTTGGGGTGGCTGTGTCTTTTTGATTTTCATTTCCCTAAGCTATAGGACCATAAGTGGAAGTGCCCTAGGCTCTGTTGCTTTGTTTTTTAGATGTTTCAGGAAACACCATACACTTCTCCCGAGTGGCTGTTGGCAATTTATATACCGCCCATCAGCATAACAGTCTCCCAGTTCTCCATGGCCTGTCCTGCCTTTTTGGATTTTACACTTTTTTCAGATGGCCCTTTTGACCGGGGGGAAGTGAGATTTCATTGTAGTGCAGATTTCCTTTGCAAGCTTGCTTGGTTGGCCAGAAAGGGCGTATGCGTTTTTTCCTGAATATATTCAGGAAAAAACGCATACGTCCTTTTTGGCCAAGTGCATCATTGTGGACGTTCTGCCTCTTTTCCTATGCTTTAAATGCAATTCCAATGCACCTCCTGAAATCGGTTTCCTGCAATTCTGCCCCGCTTTCATGTCCTCTTGGCAGCCTTACTTCAGTATATTTTTGGACGATAGCTGTCATTTATAACTCTGCAGGTTTGTGAATTACAGTGCCCCTGAGCTCCTTTGTTCAACTCGCTTTCCTGTGAGCTGGCCACAAGACCGCATGATTGCTTCAGGCCCTAATCTGGTTCCGGCACCGCACGCTGAGCCTTTGGTTAATTCCTCTTCCTGGTGGGAAATGAGAGTTAAATTTACCCATCCAGATACCTCCAGCTACTCTCTCATTGGTTCTCCCTATTCCTGTTCATCTTCCGCAGAAATTGCAAACTTGGACAAACAGGAGGTTAAAGGCACTGACTCTCCAAATCGGGAGAGTGTTAGTAAAGAGTCTGGAATGTTGCACCCAAGTACCAAGGGACGGGAACGGAGACATATTTGAACACGTCTCCCGATCACACGGTTGATCATACTCTGGGTTCCACATGCATGTTTTAGCTGAAGGAAGAATCCCTTAAACCTGGAGAGTTGAGACCCGTGGAATGGGTACCATGCAATATGACTTCAAAGGGTCTTCATTTGCTCACCGAAACTCTCCAGTCCTATCACTGCTGCGTTTATTCCCCTGTACACACGCTTGATTCTCTTTCGCAGACATAGCAATCCATAGGTTTTAAGATACTTACTAGTCAGGTACATTCTTAGGCGTTTAATATGGGGTGTTGAGTCCATTTCGTTGAGCAAGGAGTAGCTCTTGTCTATTCCATATTTGGCTTAAGGAACTTTATCTGTGCTCATTTCAATCTCTGGTTTTATGCAGCACCCCAACTCACCTTTCCCCTTAAGCAAGCATATGTTGGTTTTCTAAATTTGAGACCCTGTTCTGTTTTGTAATCCAGTTCCTGTGTAGCCAAGTTTAGATTCCCTGTATTAGTGGTATTTTATGATGTTTCTTTTTCTGTGTGACTTATTTCAGTTAGAATCATCATACCTGAATGCACTCATTATGCTGCTACGGGCCTGATGACATAGATGTCATTGCTGAGTGATATTGTATTGTACGTAAGTACCACAACTTCTTTATCCATTTTTCACTTTCTGCGATATTGAACTTGTACCGTAAACGAGGTTCTTGTAAACAGAGCCGTCCCAAACTTTGGGGTGGCTGTGTCTTTTTGATTTTAATTTCCCTAAGCTATAGGACCATAAGTGGAAGTGCCCTAGGCTCTGTTGCTTTGTTTTGTAGATGTTTCAGGAAACACCATACACTTCTCCAGAGTGGCTGTTGGCAATTTACATCCCGCCCATCAGCATAACAAGGCTCCCAGTTCTCCATGGCCTGTCCTGCCTTTCTGGATTTTACACTTTTTTCAGATGGCCCTTTTGACTGGGGGGAAGTGAGACTTCATCGTAGTGCAGATTTCCTTTGCAAGCTTGCTTGGTTGGCCAAAAAGGGCGTATGCGTTTCTTCCTGAATATATTCAGGAAAAAACGCATACGCCCTTTTTGGCCAAGTGCATCATTGTGGACGTTCTGCCTCTTTTCCTATGCTTTAAATGCAATTCCAGTCTACCTCCTGAAATCGGTTTCCTGCAATTCTGCCCCGCTTTCAAGTCCTCTTGGCAGCCTTACTTCAGTATATTTTTGGACGATAGCTGTCATTTATAACTCTGCAGGTTTGTGAATTACAGTGCCCCTGAGCTCCTTTCTTCAACTCGCTTTCTTGTGAGCTGGCCGCAACACCGCAGGATTGCTTCAGGCCCTAATCTGGTTCCGGCACGGCACGCTGAGCCTTTGGTTAATTCCTCTTCCTGGTGGGAAATGAGAGTTAAATTTGCCCGTCCAGACACCTACAGCTAGTCTCTCATTGGTTCTCCCTATTCCTGTTCATCTTCCGCAGAAATTGCAAACTGGGCCAAACAGGAGGTTAAAGGCACTGACTCTCCAAGTCGGGAGAGTGTTAGTAAAGCGTCTGGAATGTTGCACCCGAGTACCAGGGGACGAGAATGGAGACATATTTAAACACGTCTCCCGATCACACGGTTGATCATATTCTGGGCTCCACATGCATGTTTTAGCTGAAGGAAGAATCCCTTAAACCTGGAGAGTTGAGACCCGTGGAATGGGTACCATGCAATATGACTTCAAAGGGTCTTCATTTGCTCACCGAACCTCTCCATTCCTATCACTGCTGCGTTTATGCCCCTGAACACACGCTTGATTCTCTTTCAGAGACATAGCAATCCATAGGTTTTAAGATACTTACTAGTCAGGTACATACTTAGGCGTTTAATATGGGGTGTTGAGTCCATTTCGTTGAGCAAGGAGTAGCTCTTGTCTATTCCATATTTGCTTAAGGAACTTTATCTGTGCTCATTTCAATCTCTGGTTTTATGCAGCACCCCAACTCACCTTTCCCCTTAAGCAAGCATAAGTTGGTTTTCTAAATTTGAGACCCTGTTTTGTTTTGTAATCCAGTTCCTGTGTAGCCAAGTTTACATTCCGTGTATTAGTGATATCTTATGATGTTTCTTTTTCTGCGTGACTTATTTCAGTTAGAATCATCATACCTGAATCCACTCATTATGCTGCTACGGGCCTGATGACATAGATGTCATTGCTGAGTGATATGGCATTGTACGTAAGTACCACAACATCTTTATCCATTTTTCACTTTCTGCGATATTGAACTTGTACCGTAAACGAGGTTCTTGTAAACAGAGCCGTCCCAAACTTTGGGGTGGCTGTGTCTTTTTGATTTTCATTTCCCTAAGCTATAGGACCATAAGTGGAAGTGCCCTAGGCTCTGTTGCTTTGTTTTTTAGATGTTTCAGGAAACACCATACACTTCTCCCGAGTGCCTGTTGGCAATTTACATCCCGCCCATCAGCATAACAAGGCTCCTTGTTCTCCAAGGCCTGTCCTGCCTTTCTGGATTTTACACTTTTTTCAGATGGCTCTTTTGACCGGGGGGAAGTGAGACTTCATTGTAGTGCAGATTTCCTTTGCAAGCTTGCTTGGTTGGCCAAAAAGGGCGTATGCGTTTTTTCCTGAATATATTCAGGAAAAAACGCATACGCCCTTTTTGGCCAAGTGCATCATTGTGGACGTTCTGCCTCTTTTCCTATGCTTTAAATGTAATTCCAGTCTACCTCCTGAAATCGGTTTCCTGCAATTCTGCCCCGCTTTCAAGTCCTCTTGGCAGCCTTACTTCAGTATATTTTTGGACGATAGCTGTCATTTATAACTCTGCAGGTTTGTGAATTACAGTGCCCCTGAGCTCCTTTCTTCAACTCGCTTTCTTGTGAGCTCACCGCAACACCGCAGGATTGCTTCAGGCCCTAATCTGGTTCCGGCACGGCACGCTGAGCCTTTGCTTAATTCCACTTCCTGGTGGGAAATGAGAGTTAAATTTGCCCGTCCATACACCTCCAGCTAGTCTCTCATTGGTTCTCCCTATTCCTGTTCATCTTCCGCAGAAATTGCAAACTGGGCCAAACAGGAGGTTAAAGGCACTGACTCTCCAAGTCGGGAGAGTGTTAGTAAAGCGTCTGGAATGTTGCACCCGAGTACCAGGGGACGAGAACGGAGACATATTTAAACACGTCTCCCGATCACACGGTTGATCATATTCTGGGCTCCACATGCATGTTTTAGCTGAAGGAAGAATCCCTTAAACCTGGAGAGTTGAGACCCGTGGAATGTGTACCATGCAATATGACTTCAAAGGATCTTCATTTGCTCACCGAACATCTCCAATTCTATCACTGCTGCGTTTATGCCCCTGAACACACGCTTGATTCCCTTTCGGAGACATAGCAATCCATAGGTTTTAAGATACTTACTAGTCAGGTACATTCTTAGGCGTTTAATATGGGGTGTTGAGTCCATTTCGTTGAGCAAGGAGTAGCTCTTGTCTATTCCATATTTGGCTTAAGGAACTTACTCTGTGCTCATTTCAATCACTGGTTTTATGCAGCACCCCAACTCACCTTTCCCCTTAAGCAAGCATAAGTTGGTTTTCTAAATTTGAGACCCTGTTCTGTTTTGTAATCCAGTTCCTGTGTAGCCAAGTTTACATTCCGTGTATTAGTGATATCTTATGATGTTTCTTTTTTGTGTGACTTATTTCAGTTAGAATCATCATACCTGAATCCACTCATTATGCTGCTGCCGGCCTGATGACATAGGTGTCATTGCTGAGTGATATTGCATTGTACGTAAGTACCACAACTTCATCATCCATTTTTCACTTTCTGCGATATTGAACTGGTACCGTAAATGAGGTTCTTGTAAACAGAGCCGTCCCAAACTTTGCGGTGGCTGTGTCTTTTTGATTTTCATTTCCCTAAACTATAGGACCATAAGTGGAAGTATTCTAGGCTCTGTTGCTTTGTTTTTTAGATGTTTCAGGAAACACCATACACTTCTCCCGAGTGGCTGTTGGCAATTTACATCCCGCCCATCAGCATAACAAGGCTCCCAGTTCTCCATGGCCTGTCCTGCCTTTCTGGATTTTACACTTTTTTCAGATGGCCCTTTTGACCGGGGGGAAGTGAGACTTCATTGTAGTGGAGATTTCCTTTGCAAGCTTGCTTGGTTGGCCAAAAAGGGCGTATGCGTTTTTTCCTGAATATATTCAGGAAAAAACGCATACGCCCTTTTTGGCCAAGTGCATCATTGTGGACGTTCTGCCTCTTTTCCTATGCTTTAAATGCAATTCCAGTCTACCTCCTGAAATTGGTGTCCTGCAATTCTGCCCCGCTTTCAAGTCCTCTTGGCAGCCTTACTTCAGTATATTTTTGGACGATAGCTGTCATTTATAACTCTGCAGGTTTGTGAATCACAGTGCCCCTGAGCTCCTTTCTTCAACTCGCTTTCTTGTGAGCTGGCCGCAACACCGCAGGATTGCTTCAGGCCCTAATCTGGTTCCGGCACGGCACGCTGAGCCTTTGGTTAATTCCTCTTCCTGCTGGGAAATGAGAGTTAAATTTGCCCGTCCAGACACCTCCAGCTAGTCTCTCATTGGTTCTCCCTATTCCTGTACATCTTCCGCAGAAATGGCAAACTGGGCCAAACAGGAGGTTAAAGGCACTGAATCTCCAAGTCGGGAGAGTGTTAGTAAAGCGTCTGAAATGTTGCACCTGAGTACCACTGGACGAGAACGGAGACATATTTGATGACGTCTCCCGATCACACGGTTGATCATACTCTGGGTTCCACATGCATGTTTTAGCTGAAGGAAGAATCCCTTAAACCTGGAGAGTTGAGACCCCTGGAATGGGAACCATGGAATATGACTTCAAAGGGTCTTCATTTGCTCACTGAACCTCTCCAATCCTATCACTGCTACGTTTATGCCCCTGTACACACGCTTGATTCTCTTTCGGAGACATAGCAATCCATAGGTTTTAAGATACTTACTAGTCAGGTACTTTCTTAGGCGTTTAATATGGGGTGTTGAGTCCATTTTGTTGAGCAAGTAGTAGGTCTTGTCTATTCCATATTTGGCTCAAGGAACATTATCTGTGCTCATTTCAATCTCTGGTTTTATGCAGCACCCCAACTCACCTTTCCCCTTAAGCAAGCATAAGTTGGTTTTCTAAATTTGAGACCCTGTTCTGTTTTGTAATCCAGTTCCTGTGTAGCCAAGTTTACATTCCGTGTATTAGTGATATCTTATGATGTTTCTTTTTTGTGTGACTTATTTCAGTTAGAATCATCATACCTGAATCCACTCATTATGCTGCTACGGGCCTGATGACATAGATGTCATTGCTGAGTGATATTGCATTGTACATAAGTACCACAACTTCTTCATCCATTTTTCACTTTCTGCGATATTGAACTTGTACCGTAAACGAGGTTCTTGTAAACAGAGCCGTCCCAAACTTTGGGGTGCCTCTGTCTTTTTGAATTTAATTTCCCTAGGCTATAGGACCATAAGTGGAAGTGCCCTAGGCTCTGTTGCTTTGTTGTTTAGATGTTTCAGGAAACACCATACACTTCTCCCGAGTGGCTGTTGGCAATTTACATCCCGCCCATCAGCATAACAAGGCTCCCAGTTCTCCATGGCCTGTCCTGCCTTTCTGGATTTTAGACTTTTTTCTGATGGCCCTTTTGACCGGGGGGAAGTGAGACTTCATTGTAGTGCAGATTTCCTTTGCAAGCTTGCTTGGTTGGCCAAAAAGGGCGTATGCGTTTTTTCCTGAATATATTCAGGAAAAAACGCATACGCCCTTTTTGGCCAAGTGCATCATTGTGGATGTTCTGCCTCTTTTCCTATGCTTTAAATGCAATTCCAGTCTACCTCCTGAAATCGGTTTCCTGCAATTCTGCGCCGCTTTCATGTCCTCTTGGCAGCCTTACTTCAGTATATTTTTGGACGATAGCTGTCATTTATAACTCTGCAGGTTTGTGAATTACAGTGCCCCTGAGCTCCTTTCTTCAACTCGCTTTCTTGTGAGCTGGCCGCAACACCGCAGGATTGCTTCAGGCCCTAATCTTGTTCCGGCACGGCACGCTGAGCCTTTGGTTAATTCCTCTTCCTGGTGGGAAATGAGAGTTATTTTGCCCGTCCATACACCTCCAGCTAGTCTCTCATTGGTTCTCCCTATTCCTGTTCATCTTGCACAGAAATTGCAAACTGGGCCAAACAGGAGGTTAAAGGGACTGACTCCCCAAGTCGGGAGAGTGTTAGTAAAGCGTCTGGAATGTTGCACCCGAGAAGCAGGGGACGAGAACGGAGACATATTTGAACACGTCTCCCGATCACACGGTTGATCATACTCTGGGTTCCACATGCATGTTTTAGCTGAAGGAAGAATCCCTTAAACCTGGAGAGTTGAGACCCGTGGAATGGGTACCATGCAATATGACTTCAAAGGGTCTTCATTTGCTCCCCGAACCTCTCCAATCCTATCACTGCTGCGTTTATGCCCCTGTACACACGCTTGATTCCCTTTCAGAGACATAGCAATCCATAGGTTTTAAGATACTTACTAGTCAGGTACATTCTTAGGCGTTTAATATGGGGTGTTGAGTCCATTTCGTTGAGCAAGGAGTAGCTCTTGTCTATTACGTATTTGGCTTAAGGAAACTTATCTGTGCTCATTTCAATCTCTGGTTTTATGCAGCACCCCAACTCACCTTTCCCCTTAAGCAAGCATAAGTTGGTTTTCTAAATTTGAGACCCTGTTCTGTTTTGTAATCCAGTTCCTGTGTAGCCAAGTTTACATTCCGTGTATTAGTGATATCTTATGATGTTTCTTTTTCTGTGTGACTTATTTCAGTTAGAATCATCATACCTGAATCCACTCATTATGCTGCTGCGGGCCTGATGACATAGATGTCATTGCTGAGTGATATTGCATTGTACGTAAGTACCACAACTTCTTCATCCATTTTTCACTTTCTGCGATATTGAACTTGTACCGTAAAGGAGGTTCTTATAAACAGAGCCGTCCCAAACATTGGGGTGCCTCTGTCTTTTTGATTTTCATTTCCCTAAACTATAGGACCATAAGTGGAAGTGCCCTAGGCTCTGTTGCTTTGTTTTTTAGATGTTTCAGGAAACACCATACACTTCTCCCGAGTGGCTGTTGGCAATTTACATCCCGCCCATCAGCATAACAAGGCTCCCAGTTCTCCTTGGCCTGTCCTGCCTTTCTGGATTTTACACTTTTTTCAGATGGCCCTTTTGACCGGGGGGAAGTGAGACTTCATTGTAGTGCAGATTTCCTTTGCAAGCTTGCTTCGTTGGCCAAAAAGTGCGTATGCGTTTTTTCTTAAATATATTCAGGAAAAAACGCATACGCCCTTTTTGGCCAAGTGCATCATTGTGGACGTTCTGCCTGTTTTCCTATGCTTTAAATGCAATTCCTGTCTACCTCCTGAAATTGGTTTCCTGCAATTCTGCCCCGCTTTCAAGTCCTCTTGGCAGCCTTACTTCAGTATATTTTTGGACGATAGCTGTCATTTATAACTCTGCAGGTTTGTGAATTACAGTGCCCCTGAGCTCCTTTCTTCAACTCGCTTTCTTGTGAGCTGGCCGCAACACCGCAGGATTGCTTCAGGCCCTAATCTGGTTCCGGCACGGCACGCTGAGCCTTTGGTTAATTCCTCTTCATGATGGGAAATGAGAGTTAAATTTGCCCGTCCAGACACCTCCAGCTAGTCTCTCATTGGTTCTCCCTATTCCTGTTCATCTTCCGCAGAAATTGCAAACTGGGCCAAACAGGAGGTTAAAGGCACTGACTCTCCAAGTCGGGAGAGTGTTAGTAAAGCGTCTGGAATGTTGCACCCGAGTACCAGGGGACGAGAACGGAGACATATTTGAAGACGTCTCCCGATCACACGGTTGATCATACTCTGTGTTCCACATGCATGTTTTACCTGAAGGAAGAATCCCTTAAACCTGGAGAGTTGAGACCCGTGGAATGGGTACCATGCAATATGACTTCAAAGGGTCTTCATTTGCTCACCAAACCTCTCCAATCCTATCACTGCTGCGTTTATGCGCCTGTACACATGCTTGATTCTCTTTCGGAGACATAGCAATCCATAGGTTTTAAGATACTTACTAGTCAGTTACATTCTTAGGCATTTAATATGGGGTGTTGAGTCCATTTCGTTGAGCAAGTAGTAGCTCTTGTCTATTCCATATTTGGCTTAAGGAACTTTATCTGTGCTCATTTCAATCTCTGGTTTTATGTAGCACCCCAACTCACCTTTCCCCTTAAGCAAGCATAAGTTGGTTTTCTAAATTTGAGACCCTGTTCTGTTTTGTAATCCAGTTCCTGTGTAGCGAAGTTTACATTCCGTGTATTAGTGATATCTTATGATGTTTCTTTTTCTGCATGACTTATTTCAGTTAGAATCATCATACCTGAATCCATTCATTATGCTGCTACGGGCCTGATGACATAGATGTCATTGCTGAGTGATATTGCATTGTATGTAAGTACCACAACTTCTTTATCCATTTTTCACTTTCTGCGATATTGAACTTGTACCATAAACGAGATTCTTGTAAACAGAGCCGTCCCAAACTTTGGGGTGGCTGTGTCTTTTTGATTTTCATTTCCCTAAGCTATAGGACCATAAGTGGAAGTGCCCTAGGCTCTGTTGCTTTGTTTTTTAGATGTTTCAGGAAACACCATACACTTCTCCAGAGTGGCTGCTGGCAATTTACATCCCGCCCATCAGCATAACAAGGCTCCCAGTTCTCCATGGCCTGTCCTGCCTTTCTGTATTTTGCACTTTTTTCAGATGCCCCTTTTGACTGGGGGGAAGTGAGACTTCATTGTAGTGCAGATTTCCTTTGCAAGCTTGCTTGGTTGGCCAAAAAGGGCATATGCGTTTTTTCCTGAATATTCAGGAAAAAACGCATACGCCCTTTTTGGCCAAGTGCATCATTGTGGACGTTCTGCCTCTTTTCCTATGCTTTAAATGCAATTCCAGTCTACCTCCTGAAATCGGTTTCCTGCAATTCTGCCCCGGTTTCAAGTCCTCTTGGCAGCCTTACTTCAGTATATTTTTGGACGATAGCTGTCATTTATAACTCTGCAGGTTTGTGAATGACAGTGCCCCTGAGCTCCTTTCTTCAACTCGCTTTCTTGTGAGCTGGCCGCAACACCGCAGGATTGCTTCAGGCCCTAATCTGGTTCTGGCACCGCACGCTGAGCCTTTGGTTAATTCCTCTTCCTGGTGGGAAATGAGAGTTAAATTTCCCCTTCCAGACACCTCCAGCTAGTCTCTCATTGGTTCTCCCTATTCCTGTTCATCTTCCGCAGACATTGCAAACTGGGCCAAACAGGAGGTTAAAGGCACTGACTCTCCAAGTCGGGAGAGTGTTAGTAAAGCGTCTGGAATGTTGCACCCGAGTACCAGGGGATGAGAACGGAGACATATTTGAACACGTCTCCCGATCACACGTTTGATCATACTCTGGGCTCCACATGCATGTTTTAGCTGAAGGAAGAATCCCTTAAACCTGGAGAGTTGAGACCCCTGGATTTGGTACCATGCAATATGACTTCAAAGGGTCTTCATTTGCTTACCGAACCTCTCTAATCCTATCACTGCTGCGTTTATGCCCCTGTACACACGCTTGATTCTCTTTCGGAGACATAGCAATCCATAGGTTTTAAGATACTTACTAGTCAGGTACATTCTTAGGCGTTTAATATGGGGTGTTGAGTCCATTTCGTTGAGCAAGTAGTAGCTCTTGTCTATTCCATATTTGGCTTAAGGAACTTTATCTGTGCTCATTTCAATCTCTGGTTTTATGCAGCACCCCAACTCACCTTTCCCCTTAAGCAAGCATAAGTTGGTTTTCTAAACTTGAGACCCTGTTCTGTTTTGTAATCCAGTTCCTGTGTAGCGAAGTTTACATTCCGTGTATTTGTGATATCTTATGATGTTTCTTTTTCTGCGTGACTTATTTCAGTTAGAATCATCATACCTGAATCCACTAATTATGCTGATACGGGCCTGATGACAAAGATGTCATTGCTGAGTGATATTGCATTGTACGTAATTACCACAACTTCTTTATCCATTTTCCACTTTCTGCGATATTGAACTTGTACCATAAACGAGGTTCTTGTAAACAGAGCGGTCCCAAACTTTGAGGTGCCTCTGTCTTTTTGATTTTCATTTCCCTAAGCTATAGGACCATAAGTGGAAGTGCCCTAGGCTCTGTTGCTTTGTTTTTTAGATGTTTCAGGAAACACCATACACTTCTCCAGAGTGGCTGTTGGCAATTTACATCCCGCCCATCAGCATAACAAGGCTCCCAGTTCTCCATGGCCTGTCCTGCCTTTCTGGATTTTGCACTTTTTTCAGATGGCCCTTTTGACTGGGGGGAAGTGAGACTTCATTGTAGTGCAGATTTCCTTTGCAAGCTTGCTTGGTTGGCCAAAAAGGGCGTATGCGTTTTTTCCTGAATATATTCAGGAAAAAACGCATACGCCCTTTTTGGCCAAGTGCATCATTGTGGACGTTCTGCCTCTTTTCCTATGCTTTAAATGCAATTCCAGTCTACCTCCTGAAATCGGTTTCCTGCAATTCTGCCCCGCTTTCAAGTCCTCTTGGCAGCCTTACTTCAGTATATTTTTGGACGATAGCTGTCATTTATAACTCTGCAGGTTTGTGAATGTCAGTGCCCCTGAGCTCCTTTCTTCAACTCGCTTTCTTGTGAGCTGGCCGCAACACCGCAGGATTGCTTCAGGCCCTAATCTGGTTCTGGCACCGCACGCTGAGCCTTTGGTTAATTCCTCTTCCTGGTGGGAAATGAGAGTTAAATTTCCCCTTCCAGACACCTCCAGCTAGTCTCTCATTGGTTCTCCCTATTCCTGTTCATCTTCCGCTGACATTGCAAACTGGGCCAAACAGGAGGTTAAAGGCACTGACTCTCCAAGTGGGGAGAGTGTTAGTAAAGCGTCTGGAATGTTGCACCCGAGTACCAGGGGACGAGAACGGAGACATATTTGAACACGTCTCCCGATCACACGTTTGATCATACTCTGGGCTCCACATGCATGTTTTAGCTGAAGGAAGAATCCCTTAAACCTGGAGAGTTGAGACCCCTGGATTTGGTACCATGCAATATGACTTCAAAGGGTCTTCATTTGCTTACCGAACCTCTCCAATCCTATCACTGCTGCGTTTATGCCCCTGTACACACGCTTGATTCTCTTTCGGAGACATAGCAATCCATAGGTTTTAAGATACTTACTAGTCAGGTACATTCTTAGGCGTTTAATATGGGGTGTTGAGTCCATTTCGTTGAGCAAGTAGTAGCTCTTGTCTATTCCATATTTGGCTTAAGGAACTTTATCTGTGCTCATTTCAATCTCTGGTTTTATGCAGCACCCCAACTCACCTTTCCCCTTAAGCAAGCATAAGTTGGTTTTCTAAATTTGAGACCCTGTTCTGTTTTGTAATCCAGTTCCTGTGTAGCGAAGTTTACATTCCGTGTATTAGTGATATCTTATGATGTTTCTTTTTCTGCGTGACTTATTTCAGTTAGAATCATCATACCTGAATCCACTCATTATGCTGATACGGGCCTGATGACAAAGATGTCATTGCTGAGTGATATTGCATTGTACGTAATTACCACAACTTCTTTATCCATTTTCCACTTTCTGCGATATTGAACTTGTACCGTAAACGAGGTTCTTGTAAACAGAGCCGTCCCAAACTTTGGGGTGACTGTGCCTTTTTGATTTTCATTTCCCTAAGCTATAGGACCATAAGTGGAAGTGCCCTAGGCTCTGTTGCTTTGTTTTTTAGATGTTTCAGGAAACACCATACACTTCTCCAGAGTGGCTGTTGGCAATTTACATCCCGCCCATCAGCATAACAAGGCTCCCAGTTCTCCATGGCCTGTCCTGCCTTTCTGTATTTTGCACTTTTTTCAGATGGCCCTTTTGACTGGGGGGAAGTGAGACTTCATTGTAGTGCAGATTTCCTTTGCAAGCTTCCTTGGTTGGCCAAAAAGGGCGTATGCGTTTTTTCCTGAATATATTCAGGAAAAAACGCATACGCCCTTTTTGGCCAAGTGCATCATTGTGGACGTTCTGCCTCTTTTCCTATGCTTTAAATGCAATTCCAGTCTACCTCCTGAAATCGGTTTCCTGCAATTCTGCCCCGCTTTCAAGTCCTCTTGGCAGCCTTACTTCAGTATATTTTTGGACGATAGCTGTCATTTATAACTCTGCAGGTTTGTGAATGACAGTGCCCCTGAGCTCCTTTCGTCAACTCGCTTTCTTGTGAGCTGGCCGCAACACCGCAGAATTGCTTCAGGCCCTAATCTGGTTCCGGCACGCCACGCTGAGCCTTTGCTTAATTCCTCTTCCTGGTGGGAAATGAGAGTTAAATTTCCCCTTCCAGACACCTCCAGCTAGTCTCTCATTGGTTCTCCCTATTCCTGTTCATCTTCCGCTGACATTGCAAACTGGGCCAAACAGGAGGTTAAAGGCACTGACTCTCCAAGTGGGGAGAGTGTTAGTAAAGCGTCTGGAATGTTGCACCCGAGTACCAGGGGACGAGAACGGAGACATATTTGAACACGTCTCCCGATCACACGTTTGATCATACTCTGGGCTCCACATGCATGTTTTAGCTGAAGGAAGAATCCCTTAAACCTGGAGAGTTGAGACCCCTGGATTTGGTACCATGCAATATGACTTCAAAGGGTCTTCATTTGCTTACCGAACCTCTCCAATCCTATCACTGCTGCGTTTATGCCCCTGTACACACGCTTGATTCTCTTTCGGAGACATAGCAATCCATAGGTTTTAAGATACTTACTAGTCAGGTACATTCTTAGGCGTTTAATATGGGGTGTTGAGTCCATTTCGTTGAGCAAGTAGTAGCTCTTGTCTATTCCATATTTGGCTTAAGGAACTTTATCTGTGCTCATTTCAATCTCTGGTTTTATGCAGCACCCCAACTCACCTTTCCCCTTAAGCAAACATAAGTTGGTTTTCTAAATTTGAGACCCTGTTCTGTTTTGTAATCCAGTTCCTGTGTAGCGAAGTTTACATTCCGTGTATTAGTGATATCTTATGATGTTTCTTTTTCTGCGTGACTTATTTCAGTTAGAATCATCATACCTGAATCCACTCATTATGCTGATACGGGCCTGATGACAAAGATGTCATTGCTGAGTGATATTGCATTGTACGTAATTACCACAACTTCTTTATCCATTTTCCACTTTCTGCGATATTGAACTTGTACCGTAAACGAGGTTCTTGTAAACAGAGCCGTCCCAAACTTTGGGGTGCCTCTGTCTTTTTGATTTTCATTTCCCTAAGCTATAGGACCATAAGTGGAAGTGCCCTAGGCTCTGTTGCTTTGTTTTTTAGATGTTTCAGGAAACACCATACACTTCTCCCGAGTGGCTGTTGGCAATTTACATCCCGCCCATCAGCATAACAAGGCTCCCAGTTCTCCATGGCCTGTCCTGCCTTTCTGGATTTTGCACTTTTTTCAGATGGCCCTTTTGACTGGGGGGAAGTGAGACTTCATTGTAGTGCAGATTTCCTTTGCAAGCTTGCTTGGTTGGCCAAAAAGGGCGTATGCGTTTTTTCCTGAATATATTCAGGAAAAAACGCATACGCCCTTTTTGGCCAAGTGCATCATTGTGGACGTTCTGCCTCTTTTCCTATGCTTTAAATGCAATTCCAGTCTACCTCCTGAAATCGGTTTCCTGCAATTCTGCCCCGCTTTCAAGTCCTCTTGGCAGCCTTACTTCAGTATATTTTTGGACGATAGCTGTCATTTATAACTCTGCAGGTTTGTGAATGACAGTGCCCCTGAGCTCCTTTCGTCAACTCGCTTTCTTGTGAGCTGGCCGCAACACCGCAGGATTGCTTCAGGCCCTAATCTGGTTCCGGCACGCCACGCTGAGCCTTTGCTTAATTCCTCTTCCTGGTGGGAAATGAGAGTTAAATTTCCCCTTCCAGACACCTCCAGCTAGTCTCTCATTGGTTCTCCCTATTCCTGTTCATCTTCCGCTGACATTGCAAACTGGGCCAAACAGGAGGTTAAAGGCACTGACTCTCCAAGTGGGGAGAGTGTTAGTAAAGCGTCTGGAATGTTGCACCCGAGTACCAGGGGACGAGAACGGAGACATATTTGAACACGTCTCCCGATCACACGTTTGATCATACTCTGGGCTCCACATGCATGTTTTAGCTGAAGGAAGAATCCCTTAAACCTGGAGAGTTGAGACCCCTGGATTTGGTACCATGCAATATGACTTCAAAGGGTCTTCATTTGCTTACCGAACCTCTCCAATCCTATCACTGCTGCATTTATGCCCCTGTACACACGCTTGATTCTCTTTCGGAGACATAGCAATCCATAGGTTTTAAGATACTTACTAATCAGGTACATTCTTAGGCGTTTAATATGGGGTGTTGAGTCCATTTCGTTGAGCAAGTAGTAGCTCTTGTCTATTCCATATTTGGCTTAAGGAACTTTATCTGTGCTCATTTCAATCTCTGGTTTTATGCAGCACCCCAACTCACCTTTCCCCTTAAGCAAGCATAAGTTGGTTTTCTAAATTTGAGACCCTGTTCTGTTTTGTAATCCAGTTCCTGTGTAGCGAAGTTTACATTCCGTGTATTAGTGATATCTTATGATGTTTCTTTTTCTGCGTGACTTATTTCAGTTAGAATCATCATACCTGAATCCACTCATTATGCTGATACGGGCCTGATGACAAAGATGTCATTGCTGAGTGATATTGCATTGTACGTAATTACCACAACTTCTTTATCCATTTTCCACTTTCTGCGATATTGAACTTGTACCGTAAACGAGGTTCTTGTAAACAGAGCCGTCCCAAACTTTGGGGTGCCTCTGTCTTTTTGATTTTCATTTCCCTAAGCTATAGGACCATAAGTGGAAGTGCCCTAGGCTCTGTTGCTTTGTTTTTTAGATGTTTCAGGAAACACCATACACTTCTCCAGAGTGGCTGTTGGCAATTTACATCCCGCCCATCAGCATAACAAGGCTCCCAGTTCTCCATGGCCTGTCCTGCCTTTCTGGATTTTGCACTTTTTTCAGATGGCCCTTTTGACTGGGGGGAAGTGAGACTTCATTGTAGTGCAGATTTCCTTTGCAAGCTTGCTTGGTTGGCCAAAAAGGGCGTATGCGTTTTTTCCTGAATATATTCAGGAAAAAACGCATACGCCCTTTTTGGCCAAGTGCATCATTGTGGACGTTCTGCCTCTTTTCCTATGCTTTAAATGCAATTCCAGTCTACCTCCTGAAATCGGTTTCCTGCAATTCTGCCCCGCTTTCAAGTCCTCTTGGCAGCCTTACTTCAGTATATTTTTGGACGATAGCTGTCATTTATAACTCTGCAGGTTTGTGAATGACAGTGCCCCTGAGCTCCTTTCGTCAACTCGCTTTCTTGTGAGCTGGCCGCAACACCGCAGGATTGCTTCAGGCCCTAATCTGGTTCCGGCACGCCACGCTGAGCCTTTGCTTAATTCCTCTTCCTGGTGGGAAATGAGAGTTAAATTTCCCCTTCCAGACACCTCCAGCTAGTCTCTCATTGGTTCTCCCTATTCCTGTTCATCTTCCGCTGACATTGCAAACTGGGCCAAACAGGAGGTTAAAGGCACTGACTCTCCAAGTGGGGAGAGTGTTAGTAAAGCGTCTGGAATGTTGCACCCGAGTACCAGGGGACGAGAACGGAGACATATTTGAACACGTCTCCCGATCACACGTTTGATCATACTCTGGGCTCCACATGCATGTTTTAGCTGAAGGAAGAATCCCTTAAACCTGGAGAGTTGAGACCCCTGGATTTGGTACCATGCAATATGACTTCAAAGGGTCTTCATTTGCTTACCGAACCTCTCCAATCCTATCACTGCTGCATTTATGCCCCTGTACACACGCTTGATTCTCTTTCGGAGACATAGCAATCCATAGGTTTTAAGATACTTACTAGTCAGGTACATTCTTAGGCGTTTAATATGGGGTGTTGAGTCCATTTCGTTGAGCAAGTAGTAGCTCTTGTCTATTCCATATTTGGCTTAAGGAACTTTATCTGTGCTCATTTCAATCTCTGGTTTTATGCAGCACCCCAACTCACCTTTCCCCTTAAGCAAGCATAAGTTGGTTTTCTAAATTTGAGACCCTGTTCTGTTTTGTAATCCAGTTCCTGTGTAGCGAAGTTTACATTCCGTGTATTAGTGATATCTTATGATGTTTCTTTTTCTGCGTGACTTATTTCAGTTAGAATCATCATACCTGAATCCACTCATTATGCTGATACGGGCCTGATGACAAAGATGTCATTGCTGAGTGATATTGCATTGTACGTAATTACCACAACTTCTTTATCCATTTTCCACTTTCTGCGATATTGAACTTGTACCGTAAACGAGGTTCTTGTAAACAGAGCCGTCCCAAACTTTGGGGTGCCTCTGTCTTTTTGATTTTCATTTCCCTAAGCTATAGGACCATAAGTGGAAGTGCCCTAGGCTCTGTTGCTTTGTTTTTTAGATGTTTCAGGAAACACCATACACTTCTCCCGAGTGGCTGTTGGCAATTTACATCCCGCCCATCAGCATAACAAGGCTCCCAGTTCTCCATGGCCTGTCCTGCCTTTCTGGATTTTGCACTTTTTTCAGATGGCCCTTTTGACTGGGGGGAAGTGAGACTTCATTGTAGTGCAGATTTCCTTTGCAAGCTTGCTTGGTTGGCCAAAAAGGGCGTATGCGTTTTTTCCTGAATATATTCAGGAAAAAACGCATACGCCCTTTTTGGCCAAGTGCATCATTGTGGACGTTCTGCCTCTTTTCCTATGCTTTAAATGCAATTCCAGTCTACCTCCTGAAATCGGTTTCCTGCAATTCTGCCCCGCTTTCAAGTCCTCTTGGCAGCCTTACTTCAGTATATTTTTGGACGATAGCTGTCATTTATAACTCTGCAGGTTTGTGAATGACAGTGCCCCTGAGCTCCTTTCGTCAACTCGCTTTCTTGTGAGCTGGCCGCAACACCGCAGGATTGCTTCAGGCCCTAATCTGGTTCCGGCACGCCACGCTGAGCCTTTGCTTAATTCCTCTTCCTGGTGGGAAATGAGAGTTAAATTTCCCCTTCCAGACACCTCCAGCTAGTCTCTCATTGGTTCTCCCTATTCCTGTTCATCTTCCGCTGACATTGCAAACTGGGCCAAACAGGAGGTTAAAGGCACTGACTCTCCAAGTGGGGAGAGTGTTAGTAAAGCGTCTGGAATGTTGCACCCGAGTACCAGGGGACGAGAACGGAGACATATTTGAACACGTCTCCCGATCACACGTTTGATCATACTCTGGGCTCCACATGCATGTTTTAGCTGAAGGAAGAATCCCTTAAACCTGGAGAGTTGAGACCCCTGGATTTGGTACCATGCAATATGACTTCAAAGGGTCTTCATTTGCTTACCGAACCTCTCCAATCCTATCACTGCTGCATTTATGCCCCTGTACACACGCTTGATTCTCTTTCGGAGACATAGCAATCCATAGGTTTTAAGATACTTACTAATCAGGTACATTCTTAGGCGTTTAATATGGGGTGTTGAGTCCATTTCGTTGAGCAAGTAGTAGCTCTTGTCTATTCCATATTTGGCTTAAGGAACTTTATCTGTGCTCATTTCAATCTCTGGTTTTATGCAGCACCCCAACTCACCTTTCCCCTTAAGCAAGCATAAGTTGGTTTTCTAAATTTGAGACCCTGTTCTGTTTTGTAATCCAGTTCCTGTGTAGCGAAGTTTACATTCCGTGTATTAGTGATATCTTATGATGTTTCTTTTTCTGCGTGACTTATTTCAGTTAGAATCATCATACCTGAATCCACTCATTATGCTGATACGGGCCTGATGACAAAGATGTCATTGCTGAGTGATATTGCATTGTACGTAATTACCACAACTTCTTTATCCATTTTCCACTTTCTGCGATATTGAACTTGTACCGTAAACGAGGTTCTTGTAAACAGAGCCGTCCCAAACTTTGGGGTGCCTCTGTCTTTTTGATTTTCATTTCCCTAAGCTATAGGACCATAAGTGGAAGTGCCCTAGGCTCTGTTGCTTTGTTTTTTAGATGTTTCAGGAAACACCATACACTTCTCCAGAGTGGCTGTTGGCAATTTACATCCCGCCCATCAGCATAACAAGGCTCCCAGTTCTCCATGGCCTGTCCTGCCTTTCTGGATTTTGCACTTTTTTCAGATGGCCCTTTTGACTGGGGGGAAGTGAGACTTCATTGTAGTGCAGATTTCCTTTGCAAGCTTGCTTGGTTGGCCAAAAAGGGCGTATGCGTTTTTTCCTGAATATATTCAGGAAAAAACGCATACGCCCTTTTTGGCCAAGTGCATCATTGTGGACGTTCTGCCTCTTTTCCTATGCTTTAAATGCAATTCCAGTCTACCTCCTGAAATCGGTTTCCTGCAATTCTGCCCCGCTTTCAAGTCCTCTTGGCAGCCTTACTTCAGTATATTTTTGGACGATAGCTGTCATTTATAACTCTGCAGGTTTGTGAATGACAGTGCCCCTGAGCTCCTTTCGTCAACTCGCTTTCTTGTGAGCTGGCCGCAACACCGCAGGATTGCTTCAGGCCCTAATCTGGTTCCGGCACGCCACGCTGAGCCTTTGCTTAATTCCTCTTCCTGGTGGGAAATGAGAGTTAAATTTCCCCTTCCAGACACCTCCAGCTAGTCTCTCATTGGTTCTCCCTATTCCTGTTCATCTTCCGCTGACATTGCAAACTGGGCCAAACAGGAGGTTAAAGGCACTGACTCTCCAAGTGGGGAGAGTGTTAGTAAAGCGTCTGGAATGTTGCACCCGAGTACCAGGGGACGAGAACGGAGACATATTTGAACACGTCTCCCGATCACACGTTTGATCATACTCTGGGCTCCACATGCATGTTTTAGCTGAAGGAAGAATCCCTTAAACCTGGAGAGTTGAGACCCCTGGATTTGGTACCATGCAATATGACTTCAAAGGGTCTTCATTTGCTTACCGAACCTCTCCAATCCTATCACTGCTGCATTTATGCCCCTGTACACACGCTTGATTCTCTTTCGGAGACATAGCAATCCATAGGTTTTAAGATACTTACTAGTCAGGTACATTCTTAGGCGTTTAATATGGGGTGTTGAGTCCATTTCGTTGAGCAAGTAGTAGCTCTTGTCTATTCCATATTTGGCTTAAGGAACTTTATCTGTGCTCATTTCAATCTCTGGTTTTATGCAGCACCCCAACTCACCTTTCCCCTTAAGCAAGCATAAGTTGGTTTTCTAAATTTGAGACCCTGTTCTGTTTTGTAATCCAGTTCCTGTGTAGCGAAGTTTACATTCCGTGTATTAGTGATATCTTATGATGTTTCTTTTTCTGCGTGACTTATTTCAGTTAGAATCATCATACCTGAATCCACTCATTATGCTGATACGGGCCTGATGACAAAGATGTCATTGCTGAGTGATATTGCATTGTACGTAATTACCACAACTTCTTTATCCATTTTCCACTTTCTGCGATATTGAACTTGTACCGTAAACGAGGTTCTTGTAAACAGAGCCGTCCCAAACTTTGGGGTGCCTCTGTCTTTTTGATTTTCATTTCCCTAAGCTATAGGACCATAAGTGGAAGTGCCCTAGGCTCTGTTGCTTTGTTTTTTAGATGTTTCAGGAAACACCATACACTTCTCCAGAGTGGCTGTTGGCAATTTACATCCCGCCCATCAGCATAACAAGGCTCCCAGTTCTCCATGGCCTGTCCTGCCTTTCTGGATTTTGCACTTTTTTCAGATGGCCCTTTTGACTGGGGGGAAGTGAGACTTCATTGTAGTGCAGATTTCCTTTGCAAGCTTGCTTGGTTGGCCAAAAAGGGCGTATGCGTTTTTTCCTGAATATATTCAGGAAAAAACGCATACGCCCTTTTTGGCCAAGTGCATCATTGTGGACGTTCTGCCTCTTTTCCTATGCTTTAAATGCAATTCCAGTCTACCTCCTGAAATCGGTTTCCTGCAATTCTGCCCCGCTTTCAAGTCCTCTTGGCAGCCTTACTTCAGTATATTTTTGGACGATAGCTGTCATTTATAACTCTGCAGGTTTGTGAATGACAGTGCCCCTGAGCTCCTTTCGTCAACTCGCTTTCTTGTGAGCTGGCCGCAACACCGCAGAATTGCTTCAGGCCCTAATCTGGTTCCGGCACGCCACGCTGAGCCTTTGCTTAATTCCTCTTCCTGGTGGGAAATGAGAGTTAAATTTCCCCTTCCAGACACCTCCAGCTAGTCTCTCATTGGTTCTCCCTATTCCTGTTCATCTTCCGCTGACATTGCAAACTGGGCCAAACAGGAGGTTAAAGGCACTGACTCTCCAAGTGGGGAGAGTGTTAGTAAAGCGTCTGGAATGTTGCACCCGAGTACCAGGGGACGAGAACGGAGACATATTTGAACACGTCTCCCGATCACACGTTTGATCATACTCTGGGCTCCACATGCATGTTTTAGCTGAAGGAAGAATCCCTTAAACCTGGAGAGTTGAGACCCCTGGATTTGGTACCATGCAATATGACTTCAAAGGGTCTTCATTTGCTTACCGAACCTCTCCAATCCTATCACTGCTGCGTTTATGCCCCTGTACACATGCTTGATTCTCTTTCGGAGACATAGCAATCCATAGGTTTTAAGATACTTACTAGTCAGGTACATTCTTAGGCGTTTAATATGGGGTGTTGAGTCCATTTCGTTGAGCAAGTAGTAGCTCTTGTCTATTCCATATTTGGCTTAAGGAACTTTATCTGTGCTCATTTCAATCTCTGGTTTTATGCAGCACCCCAACTCACCTTTCCCCTTAAGCAAGCATAAGTTGGTTTTCTAAATTTGAGACCCTGTTCTGTTTTGTAATCCAGTTCCTGTGTAGCGAAGTTTACATTCCGTGTATTAGTGATATCTTATGATGTTTCTTTTTCTGCGTGACTTATTTCAGTTAGAATCATCATACCTGAATCCACTCATTATGCTGATACGGGCCTGATGACAAAGATGTCATTGCTGAGTGATATTGCATTGTACGTAATTACCACAACTTCTTTATCCATTTTCCACTTTCTGCGATATTGAACTTGTACCGTAAACGAGGTTCTTGTAAACAGAGCCGTCCCAAACTTTGGGGTGACTGTGCCTTTTTGATTTTCATTTCCCTAAGCTATAGGACCATAAGTGGAAGTGCCCTAGGCTCTGTTGCTTTGTTTTTTAGATGTTTCAGGAAACACCATACACTTCTCCAGAGTGGCTGTTGGCAATTTACATCCCGCCCATCAGCATAACAAGGCTCCCAGTTCTCCATGGCCTGTCCTGCCTTTCTGGATTTTGCACTTTTTTCAGATGGCCCTTTTGACTGGGGGGAAGTGAGACTTCATTGTAGTGCAGATTTCCTTTGCAAGCTTGCTTGGTTGGCCAAAAAGGGCGTATGCGTTTTTTCCTGAATATATTCAGGAAAAAACGCATACGCCCTTTTTGGCCAAGTGCATCATTGTGGACGTTCTGCCTCTTTTCCTATGCTTTAAATGCAATTCCAGTCTACCTCCTGAAATCGGTTTCCTGCAATTCTGCCCCGCTTTCAAGTCCTCTTGGCAGCCTTACTTCAGTATATTTTTGGACGATAGCTGTCATTTATAACTCTGCAGGTTTGTGAATGACAGTGCCCCTGAGCTCCTTTCGTCAACTCGCTTTCTTGTGAGCTGGCCGCAACACCGCAGGATTGCTTCAGGCCCTAATCTGGTTCCGGCACGCCACGCTGAGCCTTTGCTTAATTCCTCTTCCTGGTGGGAAATGAGAGTTAAATTTCCCCTTCCAGACACCTCCAGCTAGTCTCTCATTGGTTCTCCCTATTCCTGTTCATCTTCCGCTGACATTGCAAACTGGGCCAAACAGGAGGTTAAAGGCACTGACTCTCCAAGTGGGGAGAGTGTTAGTAAAGCGTCTGGAATGTTGCACCCGAGTACCAGGGGACGAGAACGGAGACATATTTGAACACGTCTCCCGATCACACGTTTGATCATACTCTGGGCTCCACATGCATGTTTTAGCTGAAGGAAGAATCCCTTAAACCTGGAGAGTTGAGACCCCTGGATTTGGTACCATGCAATATGACTTCAAAGGGTCTTCATTTGCTTACCGAACCTCTCCAATCCTATCACTGCTGCATTTATGCCCCTGTACACACGCTTGATTCTCTTTCGGAGACATAGCAATCCATAGGTTTTAAGATACTTACTAGTCAGGTACATTCTTAGGCGTTTAATATGGGGTGTTGAGTCCATTTCGTTGAGCAAGTAGTAGCTCTTGTCTATTCCATATTTGGCTTAAGGAACTTTATCTGTGCTCATTTCAATCTCTGGTTTTATGCAGCACCCCAACTCACCTTTCCCCTTAAGCAAGCATAAGTTGGTTTTCTAAATTTGAGACCCTGTTCTGTTTTGTAATCCAGTTCCTGTGTAGCGAAGTTTACATTCCGTGTATTAGTGATATCTTATGATGTTTCTTTTTCTGCGTGACTTATTTCAGTTAGAATCATCATACCTGAATCCACTCATTATGCTGATACGGGCCTGATGACAAAGATGTCATTGCTGAGTGATATTGCATTGTACGTAATTACCACAACTTCTTTATCCATTTTCCACTTTCTGCGATATTGAACTTGTACCGTAAACGAGGTTCTTGTAAACAGAGCCGTCCCAAACTTTGGGGTGACTGTGCCTTTTTGATTTTCATTTCCCTAAGCTATAGGACCATAAGTGGAAGTGCCCTAGGCTCTGTTGCTTTGTTTTTTAGATGTTTCAGGAAACACCATACACTTCTCCAGAGTGGCTGTTGGCAATTTACATCCCGCCCATCAGCATAACAAGGCTCCCAGTTCTCCATGGCCTGTCCTGCCTTTCTGGATTTTGCACTTTTTTCAGATGGCCCTTTTGACTGGGGGGAAGTGAGACTTCATTGTAGTGCAGATTTCCTTTGCAAGCTTGCTTGGTTGGACAAAAAGGGCGTATGCGTTTTTTCCTGAATATATTCAGGAAAAAACGCATACGCCCTTTTTGGCCAAGTGCATCATTGTGGACGTTCTGCCTCTTTTCCTATGCTTTAAATGCAATTCCAGTCTACCTCCTGAAATCGGTTTCCTGCAATTCTGCCCCGCTTTCAAGTCCTCTTGGCAGCCTTACTTCAGTATATTTTTGGACGATAGCTGTCATTTATAACTCTGCAGGTTTGTGAATGACAGTGCCCCTGAGCTCCTTTCGTCAACTCGCTTTCTTGTGAGCTGGCCGCAACACCGCAGGATTGCTTCAGGCCCTAATCTGGTTCCAGCACGCCACGCTGAGCCTTTGCTTAATTCCTCTTCCTGGTGGGAAATGAGAGTTAAATTTCCCCTTCCAGACACCTCCAGCTAGTCTCTCATTGGTTCTCCCTATTCCTGTTCATCTTCCGCTGACATTGCAAACTGGGCCAAACAGGAGGTTAAAGGCACTGACTCTCCAAGTGGGGAGAGTGTTAGTAAAGCGTCTGGAATGTTGCACCCGAGTACCAGGGGACGAGAACAGAGACATATTTGAACACGTCTCCCGATCACACGTTTGATCATACTCTGGGCTCCACATGCATGTTTTAGCTGAAGGAAGAATCCCTTAAACCTGGAGAGTTGAGACCCCTGGATTTGGTACCATGCAATATGACTTCAAAGGGTCTTCATTTGCTTACCGAACCTCTCCAATCCTATCACTGCTGCGTTTATGCCCCTGTACACACGCTTGATTCTCTTTCGGAGACATAGCAATCCATAGGTTTTAAGATACTTACTAGTCAGGTACATTCTTAGGCGTTTAATATGGGGTGTTGAGTCCATTTCGTTGAGCAAGTAGTAGCTCTTGTCTATTCCATATTTGGCTTAAGGAACTTTATCTGTGCTCATTTCAATCTCTGGTTTTATGCAGCACCCCAACTCACCTTTCCCCTTAAGCAAGCATAAGTTGGTTTTCTAAATTTGAGACCCTGTTCTGTTTTGTAATCCAGTTCCTGTGTAGCGAAGTTTACATTCCGTGTATTAGTGATATCTTATGATGTTTCTTTTTCTGCGTGACATATTTCAGTTAGAATCATCATACCTGAATCCACTCATTATGCTGATACGGGCCTGATGACAAAGATGTCATTGCTGAGTGATATTGCATTGTACGTAATTACCACAATTTCTTTATCCATTTTCCACTTTCTGCGATATTGAACTTGTACCGTAAACGAGGTTCTTGTAAACAGAGCCATCCCAAACTTTGGGGTGACTGTGCCTTTTTGATTTTCATTTCCCTAAGCTATAGGACCATAAGTGGAAGTGCCCTAGGCTCTGTTGCTTTGTTTTTTAGATGTTTCAGGAAACACATACACTTCTCCCCAGTGGCTGTTGGCAATTTACATCCTGCCCATCAGCATAACAAGGCTCCCAGTTCTCCATGGCCTGTCCTGCCTTTCTGGATTTTACACTTTTTACTGATGGGCCTTTTGACCGGGGGGAAGTGAGACTTCATTGTAGTGCAGATTTCCTTTGCAAGCTTGCTTGGTTGGCCAAAAAGGGCGTATGCGTTTTTTCCTGAATATATTCAGGAAAAAACGCATACGCCCTTTTTGGCCAAGTGCATCATTGTGGACGTTCTGCCTCTTTTCCTATGCTTTAAATGCAATTCCAGTCTACCTCCTGAAATCGGTTTCCTGCAATTCTGCGCCGCTTTCAAGTCCTCTTGGCAGCCTTACTTCAGTATATTTTAGGACGATAGCTGTCATTTATAACTCTGCAGGTTTGTGAATTACAGTGCCCCTGAGCTCCTTTCTTCAACTCGCTTTCTTGTGAGCTGGCCGCAACACCGCAGGATTGCTTCAGGCCCTAATCTGGTTCCGGCACCGCACGCTGAGCCTTTGGTTAATTCCTCTTCCTGGTGGGAAATGAGAGTTAAATTTGCCCCTCCAGACACCTCCAGCTAGTCTCTCATTGGTTCTCCCTATTCCTGTTCATCTTCCGCAGAAATTGCAAACTGGGCCAAACAGGAGGTTAAAGCACTGATTCTCCAAGTTGCGAGAGTGTTAGTAAAGCATCTGGAATGTTGCACCCGAGTACCAGGGGACGAGAACGGAGACATATTTGAACACGTCTCCCGATCACACGGTTGATCATACTCTGGGTTCCACATGCATGTTTCAGCTGAAGGAAGAATCCCTTACACCTGGAGAGTTGAGACCCATGGAATGTTTACCATGCAATATGACTTCAAAGGGTCTTCATTTGCTCACCGAACCTCTCCAATCCTATCACTGCTGCGTTTATGTGCCTGTACACACGCTTGATTCTCTTTCGGAGACATAGCAATCCATAGGTTTTAAGATACTTACTAGTCAGGTACATTCTTAGGCGTTTAATATGGGATGTTGAGTCCATTTCGTTGAGCAAGGAGTAGCTCTTGTCTATTCCATATTTGGCTTAAGGAACTTTATCTGTGCTCATTTCAATCTCTGGTTTTATGTAGCACCCCAACTCACCTTTCCCCTTAAGCAAGCATAAGTTGGTTTTCTAAATTTGAGACCCTGTTCTGTTTTGTAATCCAGTTCCTGTGTAGCGAAGTTTACATTCCGTGTATTAGTGATATCTTATGATGTTTCTTTTTCTGCGTGACTTATTTCAGTTAGAATCATCATACCTGAATCCACTCATTATGCTGCTACGGGCCTGATGACATAGATGTCATTGCTGAGTGATATTGCATTGTACGTAAGTACCACAACCTGTTTATCCATTTTTCACTTTCTTCGATATTGAACTTGTACGGTAAACGAGGTTCTTGTAAACAGAACCGTCCCAAACTTTGGGGTGGCTGTGTCTTTTTGATTTTCATTTCCCTAAGCTATAGGACCATAAGTGGAAGTGCCCTAGGCTCTGTTGCTTTGTATTTTAGATGTTTCAGGAAACACCATACACTTCTCCCGAGTGGCTGCTGGCAATTTACATCCCGCCCATCAGCATAACAAGGCTCCCAGTTCTCCATGGCCTGTCCTGCCTTTCTGGATTTTGCACTTTTTTCAGATGGCCCTTTTGACCGGGGGGAACTGAGACTTCATTGTAGTGCAGATTTCCTTTGCAAGCTTGCTTTGTTGGCCAAAAAGGGCATATGCGTTTTTTCCTGAATATTCAGGAAAAAATGCATACGCCCTTTTTGGCCAAGTGCATCATTGTGGACGTTCTGCCTCTTTTCCTATGCTTTAAATGCAATTCCAGTCTACCTCCTGAAATTGGTTTCCTGCAATTCTGCCCCGCTTTCAAGTCCTCTTGGCAGCCTTACTTCACTATATTTTTGGACGATAGCTGTCATTTATAACTCTGCAGGTTTGTGAATGACAGTGGCCATGAGCTCCTTTCTTCAACTCGCTTTCTTGTGAGCTGGCCGCAACACCGCAGGATTGCTTCAGGCCCTAATCTGGTTCCGGCACGGCACGCTGAGCCTTTGGTTAATTCCTCTTCCTGGTGGGAAATGAGAGTTAAATTTGCCCGTCCAGACACCTCCAGCTAGTCTCTCATTGGTTCTCCCTATTCCTGTTCATCTTCCGCAGAAATGGCAAACTGGGCCAAACAGGAGGTTAAAGGCACTGACTCTCCAAGTCGGTAGAGTGTTAGTAAAGCGTCTGGAATGTTGCACCCGAGTACCAGGGGACGAGAACGGAGACATATTTGAATACGTCTCCCGATCACACGTTTGATCATACTCTGGGCTCCACATGCATGTTTTAGCTGAAGGAAGAATCCCTTAAACCTGGAGAGTTGAGACCCCTGGATTTGGTACCATGCAATATGACTTCAAAGGGTTTTCATTTGCTTACCGAACCTCTCCAATCCTATCACTGCTGCGTTTATGCCCCTGTACACACGCTTGATTCTCTTTCGGAGACATAGCAATCCATAGGTTTTAAGATACTTACTAGTCAGGTACATTCTTAGGCGTTTAATATGGGGTGTTGAGTCCATTTTGTTGAGCAAGTAGTAGGTCTTGTCTATTCCATATTTGGCTCAAGGAACATTATCTGTGCTCATTTCAATCTCTGGTTTTATGCAGCACCCCAACTCATCTTTCCCCTTAAGCAAGCATAAGTTGGTTTTCTAAATTTGAGACCCTGTTCTGTTTTGTAATCCAGTTCCTGTGTAGCCAAGTTTATATTCCATGTATTAGTGATATCTTATGATGTTTCTTTTTTGTGTGACTTATTTCAGTTAGAATCATCATACCTGAATCCACTCATTATGCTTCTACGGGCCTGATGACATAGATGTCATTGCTCAGTGATATTGCATTGTACATAAGTACCACAACTTCTTCATCCATTTTTCACTTTCTGAGATATTGAACTTGTACCGTAAACGAGGTTCTTGTAAACAGAGCCGTCCCAAACTTTGGGGTGGCTGTGTCTTTTTGATTTTCATTTCCCTAAGCTATAGGACCATAAGTGGAAGTGCCCTAGGCTCTGTTGCTTTGTTTTTTAGATGTTTCAGGAAACACCATACACTTCTCCCGAGTGGCTGTTGGCAATTTACATCCCGCCCATCAGCATAACAAGGCTCCCAGTTCTCCATGGCCTGTCCTGCCTTTCTGGATTTTACACTTTTTTCAGATGGCCCTTTTGACCGGGGGGAAGTGAGACTTCATTGTAGTGCAGATTTCCTTTGCAAACTTGCTTGGTTGGCCAAAAAGGGCGTATGCGTTTTTTCCTGAATATATTCAGGAAAAAACGCATACGCCCTTTTTGGCCAAGTGCATCATTGTGGACGTTCTGCCTCTTTTCCTATGCTTTAAATGCAATTCCAGTCTACCTCCTGAAATCGGTTTCCTGCAATTCTGCCCCGCTTTCAAGTCGTCTTGGCAGCCTTACTTCAGTATATTTTTGGACGATAGCTGTCATTTATAACACTGCAGGTTTATGAATCACAGTGCCCCTGAGCTCCTTTCTTCAACTCACTTTCTTGTGAGCTGGCCGCAACACCGCAGGATTGCTTCAGGCCCTAATCTGGTTCCGGCACGGCACGCTGAGCCTTTGGTTAATTCCTCTTCCTGGTGGGAAATGAGAGTTAAATTTGCCCGTCCAGACACCTCCAGCTAGTCTCTCATTGGTTCTCCCTATTCCTGTTCATCTTCCGCAGAAATTTCAAACTGGGCCAAACAGGAGGTTAAAGGCACTGACTCTCCAAGTCGGGAGAGTGTTAGTAAAGCGTCTGGAATGTTGCACCCGAGTACCAGGGGACGAAAACTGAGACACCTTTGAACACGTTTCCCAATCACACGGTTGATCATACTCTGGGTTCCACATGCATGTTTTAGCTGAAGGAAGAATCCCTTAAACCTGGAGAGTTGAGACCCGTGGAATGGGTACCATGCAATATGACTTCAAAGGGTCTTCATTTGCTCACCGAACCTCTCCAATGCTATCACTGCTGCGTTTATGCCCCTGTACACACGCTTGATTCTCTTTTGGAGACATAGCAATCCATAGGTTTTAAGATACTTACTAGTCAGGTACATTCTTAGGCGTTTAATATGGGGTGTTGAGTCCATTTCGTTGAGCAAGGAGTAGCTCTTGTCTATTACTTATTTGCTTAAGGAAACTTATCTGTGCTCATTTCAATCTCTGGTTTTATGCAGCACCCCAACTCACCTTTCCCCTTAAGCAAGCATAAGTTGGTTTTCTAAATTTGAGACCCTGTTCTGTTTTGTAATCCAGTTCCTGTGTAGCCAAGTTTACATTCCGTGTATTAGTGATAGCTTATGATGTTTCTTTTTCTGTGTGACTTATTTCAGTTAGAATCATCATACCTGAATCCACTCATTATGCTGCTGCGGGCCTGATGACATAGGTGTCATTGCTGAGTTATATTGCATTGTACGAAAGTACCACAACTTCATCATCCATTTTTCACTTTCTGCGATATTGAACTTGTACCGTAAACGAGGTTCTTGTAAACAGAGCCGTCCCAAACTTTGGGGTGGCTGTGTCTTTTTGATTTTCATTTCCCTAATCTATAGGACCATAAGTGGAAGTGCCCTAGGCTCTGTTGCTTTGTTTTTTAGATGTTTCAGGAAACACCATACACTTCTCCCGAGTGGCTGTTGGCAATTTACATCCCGCCCATCAGCATAACAAGGCTCCCAGTTCTCCATGGCCTGTCCTGCCTTTCTGGATTTTACACTTTTTTCAGATGGCCCTTTTGACTGGGGGGAAGTGAGACTTCATCGTAGTGCAGATTTCCTTTGCAAGCTTGCTTGGTTGGCCAAAAAGGGCGTATGCGTTTTTTCCTGAATATATTCAGGAAAAAACGCATACGCCCTTTTTGGCCAAGTGCATCATTGTGGACGTTCTGCCTCTTTTCCTATGCTTTAAATGCAATTCCAGTCTACCTCCTGAAATCGGTTTCCTGCAATTCTGCCCCGCTTTCAAGTCCTCTTGGCAGCCTTACTTCAGTATATTTTTGGACGATAGCTGTCATTTATAACTCTGCAGGTTTGTGAATTACAGTGCCCCTGAGCTCCTTTCTTCAACTCGCTTTCTTGTGAGCTGGCCGCAACACCGCAGGATTGCTTCAGGCCCTAATCTGGTTCCGGCACGGCACGCTGAGCCTTTGGTTAATTCCTCTTCCTGGTGGGAAATGAGAGTTAAATTTGCCCGTCCAGACACCTCCAGCTAGTCTCTCATTGGTTCTCCCTATTCCTGTTCATCTTCCGCAGAAATTGCAAACTGGGCCAAACAGGAGGTTAAAGGCACTGACTCTCCAAGTCGGGAGAGTGTTAGTAAAGCATCTGGAATGTTGCACCCGAGTACCAGGGGACGAGAACTGAGACATATTTGAACACGTCTCCCGATCACACGGTTGATCATACTCTGGGTTCCACATGCATGTTTTAGCTGAAGGAAGAATCCCTTAAACCTGGAGAGTTGAGACCCGTGGCATGGGTACCATGCAATATGACTTCAAAGGGTCTTCATTTGCTCACCGAACCTCTCCAATCCTATCACTGCTGCGTTGATGCCCCTGTACACATGCTTGATTCTCTTTCGGAGACATAGCAATCCATAGGTTTTAAGATACTTACTAGTCAGGTACATTCTTAGGTGTTTAATATGGGGTGTTGAGTCCATTTCGTTGAGCAAGGAGTAGCTCTTGTCTATTCCATATTTGGCTTAAGGAACTTTATCTGTGCTCATTTCAATCTCTGGTTTTATGCAGCACCCCAACTCACCTTTCCCCTTAAGCAAGCATAAGTTGGTTTTCTAAATTTGAGACCCTGTTCTGTTTTGTAATTCAGTTCCTGTGTAGCCAAGTTTACATTCCGTGTATTAGTGATATCTTATGATGTTTCTTTTCCTGTGTGACTTATTTCAGTTAGAGTCATCATACCTGAATCCACTCATTATGCTGCTACGGGCCTGATGACATAGATTTCATTACTGAGTGATATTGCATTGTACGTAAGTACCACAACTTCTTTATCCAGTTTTCACTTTCTGCGATATTGAACTTGTACCGTAAACGAGGTTCTTGTAAACAGAGCCGTCCCAAACTTTGGGGTGGCTGTGTCTTTTTGATTTTCATTTCCCTAAGCTACGGGACCATAAGTGGAAGTGCCCTAGGCTCTGTTGCTTTGTGTTTTAGATGTTTCAGGAAACACCATACACTTCTTCCCAGTGGCTGTTGGCAATTTACATCCCACTCATCAGCATAACAAGGCTCCCAGTTCTCCATGGCCTGTCCTGCCTTTCTGGATTTTACACTTTTTTCAGATGGCCCTTTTGACCGGGGGGAAGTGAGACTTCATTGTAGTGCAGATTTGCTTTGCAAGCTTGCTTGGTTGGCCAAAAAGGGCGTATGCGTTTTTTCCTGAATATATTCAGGAAAAAACGCATACGCCCTTTTTGGCCAATCGCATCATTGTCAACGTTCTGCCTCTTTTCCTATGCTTTAAATGCAATTCCAGTCTACCTCCTGAAATCGGTTTCCTGCAATTCTGCCTTGCTTTCAATGCCTCTTCATAGCCTTACCTCAATATATTTTTTGAAAATAGTTGGCCTTTATTACTCTGCAGGTTTTTGAATTGCAGTGGCCCTTAGCTCCATTTTTCAGCTCTTATTTTTGTGATCTTGCCTCATAACCACAGGATTCCTTCAGGCCCTATTCTTCTTCTGGGGCACCTTGCTGTGCCTTTGGTTTATTCTTCTTACTGATGTGAAATTAGAGTGACATGTGCCCATTGAAACCGCTACAGCTAGTTTCTCACTGGTTCCCCCTATTCCCATTCATCCTCCGCACTAACTGCAGACTGTGCGATACCAGAACTTAAAGGCATTGACTCTCCATGTGGGGATATTTTTGGTAAAGTGGCTGGAATGTCGATCCGGAGCCCCAGAAGAGGAAAAATGAGGTGCGTTTTAGAAACCTTTCCCGATCATATGGTATACCAGTCGCTGGGTTTCCCAAGCATGGTTTAGCTGTAGGAAGATTCCCTTCAACCTGGAGTGTTGGGACCGTTGGAATGAGTAGCATGAAGTATTGCATTAAACTTTTGGCAGTTGCTCACCAAAGCTCACCAATCCTCTCAGCCCCAAGTGTCCAGCCTTATGTCTTATCCAGCTGTGGGTTTATATGTGGTCAATCCAGGTTGCATCACAGCCCCTGAGCGAATTTTGTAAGAATTTTTCTCTCTTTCATTGTTTCTGCGTTTTGTTTTTAAAATTTATTTCTATAATGGGGTTTAGCTCATTTTCACTGCTGTGTTTGTGCCGCTCTGCACACACTTGATTCCCTTATGGAGATATATCAATACATGGGTTTTAAGATTCTTATTACTCAGATATATTTCTCTGCGGTGTATAGGGTGTGTTGAGGCCAGTTCATTGTGCAAGGTGTAGATCTTGTCTAATATCTATTTGGTTTATTGAACGGTATCTGTGCTAATTTCAAACTCTGGTTTTATGCATCACCCCACCTCTCCTTTCCCCTTAAGCTGAAATAAGTGTGTTTTCTAAATGTGAGACACTGTTCTGTTCTGTAATTCATTTCTTGTGCAGCCATATTTACCCTCCCTCTATAAGTGATATCTTATGATATGTTTCTTTTTCTGTTTGACTTATTTCAAGTAGTATTATCGGACCTAAATCCACTCTTTATCCTTCTACTAGCCTTATTACATTGATTTCATGGTGAAGAGATATTCCATTGTACATAAGTACCACATCTTCTTTATCCATTGTTCTCTTTCCTGGGATATTTAAGGTGTACTGAAGTTGAGGTTCTTGTAAACAGAGTAGCCCTAAACTGTGGTGTGCTTGTGTCTTGTTGATTTTTAGACTTCCCTAGATATACTCCCATGATTGGAAGTGTCCTATGCTCTGTAGCTCTGTTTTTTAGATGATTTAGGAACCACCATACACTTCTCCAGAGTGGCTCTCGGCAGTTCACACACTGCCCATCAGCGTATAAAGGCTCCCTGTTCTCCATGGCCTGTCCTGCATTTCTGGTTTTTACAATTTTTTAGGATGGCCCTTTTGACCAGTGGGAAATGAGACTTCTTTGTTGTGCACATTCGCATTGCTTGCTTGCTTCGTTGCCCATAAAGTGCGTATGCGTTTTTTCCTGGATATAATCAGGAAAAAACGCATACGCCCTTTTGGGCCAACTGCATCATTGTCGAAATTCTGCCGCTTTTCATGTGCTTTAAAGACGAGTCCAATCTATCTCTTGAAATCTGTTTCTTGCAATTCTGTCTTGCATTCAGATCCTCTTCTTTGCCTTACCTCAACATAGTTTTGGACATTAGTTTTCATTTATAACTCTGCAGGTTTGTGAATTGCAGTGACCCTGAGCTCCATTTTTTAAGTTGCTCTTTTGTGAGCTGGCCTCAAACCCGCAGGATTGCTTCAGGCCCTATTTTGGCTCGGGCGAGGCGGGCTGAGCCTTTTTTCAATTCTTATTCTTAATGGGAAATTAGAGTGATATGTGCCCGTCCAAACCCCTACAACTATTCTCTCATTGGTTCCCCGTTCATCCTCCTCACAATTTGCAAAATGTGTGAAACAGAAGTTGAAATGTGCTGATTCTCCAAGTGGGGAGATTCTAAGTAACGTGGCTGGAATGGTGAACAGGAGCACCAGGAGAGGATAAATGAGCTGCATTTTAGACACATCTCCCGATCACATGGTGTACAGTCCTCTGGGTTTTCCATGCATGTTTTAGCTGTAGGAAGATCCCTTGAACCTGCAGATTTGGGACCCATTGAATGGGTACCAGGTAGTATTACTTTAAAGGGTGTGCATTTCCTCACCCAACCTCACATTTCTCTTAGCGCAAACAGTTTCCAGCCTTATGTCTCATCCTGCTGTGGGTCTAGATGTGTTCAATCCATGTTGCATCACCGGCCCTGAGGAAAAGTTGTAAGAGGTTTTCTCTGTCTCTCTGTCGTTTATTTTTTTCAATTTATTACTATATTGGTTACAGCTGATTTTCAAAGCTCTGTTTCTTGCTGCTGTACATCCACTTGATTCACGTACAGAGAGACATCAGTAAATTCTTTTTCAGATTCTTACCAGTCGTATATATTCTTTTCCGGTGACTTGAGTGTGCTGAGTGCAGTTCTTTTAGCTACCGTGTAGGCCTTGTTGATTATCAGTTTGGTATTTGGAATGGTATCTTTGCTAATTTCAACCTCCTGGATGATGCCTCACCCCTCCCCACCTTTCCCGTTTAGCAGCCTTATGCGTGTTTTCTACATATTTGACTATGTTTTTGTTTTGTAATTTATTTCATGTGTAGCCATTTTGGATTCCACCTTTAAGTGATATCTTATGATATGTGTCTTTTTCTTTTTGAATTATGTCACTTAGAAAGATCATACGTAACTCCTCCGGAGTTGTTACAACTGGCCATATTTCATTGATTTCCAGGCTGAATAATATTCCACTCTACCTAAGTACCACATCTCTACCCATTTTTTCCCTCCAGAGACATTTAAGTTATATCCTAGTTGAGGATCTTTTAAACAGAGAGGGGGTAAATATTGGGGTGCCTGTGTCCTCTCGATTTTTGTTTTTCTCAAGATATACGCCCATGAGTGCAAGTGCCCTATGCTCTGTAGCTCATTTTTTAGATGCTTTAGTAAACACAATACACTTCTCCAGAATGGCTGTTGGCAATATACATTTCCACCATAAGTCTCACAGGGCTCCCTCTTCTCCTTGCCCTGTCCTGCATTTTTGTTGTTTACGCTTTATGAGGATGACTCTTCTGACTGATGCGAAGTGATATCTTTTGTAGTATTGACTTCCAGTGCCCACCTGTTTGGTTTGCTAAAAAAGTGTATACCCTTTTCTTGAAAATACACAGAAAAAAACGCATACACCCTTTTTGGCCAACTGCAATGTTGGCAATGTTCAGCTCCTTTTCTTGTGCTTAATGGCGAGTCCTTTCTACCTCCTCAAATCCCTTTCCTGCCATTCTCCCTTGCTTACAAGTCCTTTTCTCTGACTTTCCTCAAGACATTTTTCAGTGATGGATATTTTCAACTCTGCAGTTTCGTGAATTTTACTGCCCCTGAGTTCCATTGTTCAACTTGTGTTTATGGGAACTGGCCACAAAGCAGCGGGATTTCCTCAAGCCCTATACTGTTTCCATGGGCAACCCTAGCTTTTGGTCAATTCGTCTTCCTGATTGGAAATTAGAGTGACATGTGCCTGTCTGAACACCTAGGACTTGTCTCTCATTGTTCCTCATCCTTCCGCTTCATCCTCTGGACAAATTCCAAACTGTACGCAACAGGATGTTGACAGTGCTGACATCTCCAAGTGGGGAGACTGTTAGTAAAGACGCTGGAGGGGTGAACCCGAGCACCAGGAGATGAGGAGATGAGATGCCTTTTCCAAACTCTTCCCAATCAGACGGTATACCATCCTCTGGGTGTGACAGACATGTTTTAGCAGTAGGAAGAGTCCCATTCATGTAAGGAGAACACCAGGCCTTTTTCAAAATCAGTGTCTCCCCGAAACCCAAACTGGGGAATTTTTTAAGCTACGGCTACACATATGTTCATTAAGGGCCTTGGGGAGTAGGCAGAGTCCAAACTTTAGATGATTGAAGTCTTCAGGGTCAGAAGCACTCACCACCAGCTTCCCTTAGGTTACACTTTAACTGTCATTGATAGATGATGTCAATAAAAATATCTATTCTTTTTCAGATTATTTCCCCTTATAGGTTATTGCAAAATGTTGAGTGTAGTTCCCTGTGCTATACAGTAGTTCCTTGTTGATGATCTATTTTATACATAGCAGTGTGTATGTGTTAATCCCAAACTGTTAGTTTATCCCTCCTCCCACCTTTCCCCTTTGGTAATAATAAATTATAAGATTTTATACTTCTCAGAAATGGGGGAGCTGAAAGAGAGGTATCATTTTCAATGGAAAAGCATTTAAAACAAGATTGAAGCTTTAACCAAGATTATTAGATGTACATCCTTGGAAAGAAATCACTTCGTTTCTCTAATATTGACCTGACAAATAAGACAAACCTTTTCACTGAACTTGCTTATAATAAAGTGATGGAAATATCAAATGGAAGCGTTAGAAACATCTTATTTTACCCGAGCCTTATACACTGTTCTATGTTAACTACAGTTTGGCTCACACATCTGTTCATTGAGGTTACAATAGTCTCAATTTCTGTTACTGATCCTCCAGAGTGGACCCCAACAAGTGTCCCCCTGCCCAGTGTCATTGGGGCCAACAGATCGAGACTGAGTTTGGTTCACAAGCAAAGGAAACTTTATATTTTGATCAGAGAATGGAGAGGTGAGAGCATGCACTACCCCGTGGGCTGTGGGCTGGGCTGCTGTGTAGAGATCCTGTCAGAGTCAGTGGGAGGGAGGGGGCAGAGCTCTCGAGGGCCGGGTTGGCTGCAGCTCAGGCTCTATATCGCGGAGTCTGCACTGGGCCCCAGGAGCTGAGGTGTCGACCCAGCCATTCTGCACTAGGAAATCTGGTCTGAAGTGCCGGGTGTGGAACCTCTGCATGCAGGACCCTAGGAGCACATGAAATTAGACAAAGCACAAAGGATAAAAAAGGTTAGACTTGACTTTATTGCCCAGATTCTATTTTTATCTCCCAGGGATTTTTAATGGGCTTTGCTGGGGACAAACCCCTCCTCTGCCTTTTGTCCCGTTCCTCATTCTTGGAGTGCTGAGGGTGCAGACCCTTCTTCTGTAACTGCTGAGTGCTGAGTTGGGAGCCCTAATACCCGGGGGCGAGGGTCAGAGCTTCTCCCCAGCAGCCTCCAGGTGACGTTGATTGTCCCCAGGTCCCCTGCCTCCCTGCTCGTCCACCTGAGCACCAGCATTGGAAGTGTTATAGATTCTAATGACCTTTAAGGATCCAGGAAAGAGATGTGCAGAGACGCTGTGGGGGCCGGTTTCACCCCGCCCCACATTTGTTCGGCCACCTTAGGCTGACCGTTTCTGCCAGCCTAGATGCTCTGACCAGTAGTCTGCGCTTTCTTCAATTAGGCCCCTGAATTAATGTACAAACAGCACCAGGTGTCAGAGCCCTGCCCGCTCAACTCCCAGACAGTCCAGGGTCAGTGGTGATCAAGGACCATGATGGCCACTGAGTCAACAGCCTTTTGAAGTAAACAGGAGTCCAGCCGGTCTTATTGGCCACCATCATCACGGTGTCTGTAGGCTTTTCTATGGTGACAGTGTGATATACGGTTCCCCCGCCAAGATTATTAGCTCCCCTCTGGGTGCAGTAAGTCCTGCAAGCAGTAGTCTACTCTTTTGGGACACACTCTTGTTGTTTTATGAGAGAAACTCCAGGTCAAGTGATGTTCACATGAGTCGTCATGGTGCCCTGTTGCCCCCGGTTATCTCTCTGGATGTTGGAGTTGGAGGGCCTCCTCACTCGAGGTCGGTGTGCCCACGGAGCGAACCCTGCAACTTCAGGGCATGGTTGGTGGTTAGGATCACCACGTGGGGTCCTTTTCCCTTAGGAGGGAGGTGGCCTTTTGGGCTGCTGATTTCCAGGTTTTTAGATACCGCCAGTATCTTGGCCAGATGCGGCAGTGGGCCAAGCCCCTTGGTGACCGTAGTTTATCCTACCTGGATGGCAGTCTTGCATTGTTCCATTTCAAGTGGTCCCAGTTTTTGCACTAATTCTCCAATGGCGATTCACCTTTCACCGGGAATGTAAAGGTCAAAGGGTTTAGCTAAATTAGGGAGTTCCAGGGCAAGGATCTGAATTGACTGCTCTTTCCATTCTTGAAAGGCCACTTCTGGATTCTATTCAAAAGGATCATCATCTTTTCCTTTCAGTGTTTCATATAGAGGCCCAGCTAGTAGACTGTAGTTAGGGATCCAGAAGCAGCAAACCCTGGCCTCCCCAGGAACCCCTAAGCTGTCTTCTAGTTTTAGAAAGGGGTAAGGCCGAAAATGGTTTCTTCCCTTTCCTGGGATGGGCTTCTCTGACCTTCTGTGAGAATGAAGCCCAGGCAGGTCACCGCAGTCTGTGATATTTGAGCTTTTTCTTGGACAACTTCTATCCTTTATTGGCTTGGTAGTTCAGAGGCCTCCTTAGTAGGGCTGGCGATCAGAATGTCGTCTGCGTACTGAAGGAGGGTTTCCTTTTCCAGAGGTAGAACTTTTAGGTCTTTAGCTAACCTTTCCCCAAAGATGGTGTGGGAATTTTTGCACCCTTGGGGCAAGACGGCCCGGAAGTATTGTTTTAGTTGTATGTTGAGTCCTGCCACTCACAAGCCAAAATTTCTTGTGACTCTGGGACTAATGGAATACAAAAGAAGGCATCATTGAAGACTAATACAGAATACCATGTCCTGGTGGTTGGTAGAATGACCAGCAGGGTGTAGGAATTAGGAGCAACTGGAGGTATATCCTCGGTGGCTTCACTGACTGTCCTGACATCCTTTACCAGGTCCCCAGCAGCCCATGGGGCTCTCGTGGTCAGACCAATCCCAGAATATGGAGCTCACCTGGGCAGGTACCCCACCCCCACCCCAGCCCACGGGGCTCTCGTGGTCAGGCCCCTCCCAGGATACAGAGCTACTTTTGCAGGTACCGTGGCAGGGCTGGGCACACAGGAACTGTGCACATAGCCCTCATTGCAGAGCACCCCCAGCTCACCTGTCGCTCAGAGCTGACACAGAGCACC
The DNA here is from genome assembly GCF_964374135.1 of Grampus griseus. Taxonomy (NCBI): domain Eukaryota; kingdom Metazoa; phylum Chordata; class Mammalia; order Artiodactyla; family Delphinidae; genus Grampus; species Grampus griseus. The sequence goes on along the minus strand of NW_028133223.1, from coordinate 117,849 downwards.
TCAGAGCAGGACTTGAACTAACAAACAGCAGCTGTGACAGGTCTGTGACCCTGGGCATCACTCTGTGCGGCCTCCCTCCACCTGGTCTTCCAGAGACTTCCACTGCACCCGGGGCACCAGGCCTCTGTCTCCAACCACCACCCACCCCTCCTCTCCCTGACTCCTGGTTTCCTCTCATTAGGAGAGGGTTTTCTTGAAGTTGTCTCCCACTCATGGGCCAGATAAAATGATTAGAAAAGAAGCCAAAGCTGCAGCCCCTTGTCTATCCTGACTCTCAGGATCCCACACCTGTTCCTTGGACCTGGCCGGTTCAGCAAGTTCCATTTTCTGCAACTGTGAGCCCCTGAGGGGTGATGATTGGCTGACCTGGGCAGCCTTACCGTGCCGGCCAACCCTCCCCAGGTGTGCCTGGGTTGAGATCAATATAAATACCACTCCAGGCAGCAAGAGCCCCTGCAGCTGTGCCTGACGCCATTTTCTCTGCCCTGTCAGCAGTCTCGGGGCTGGGCTGGTGGGAGGGAGTGAGAGGCCACGGCTTTGTGGGTGGCCCAGTGTGAGTGGGGCTCTGCTGGACTTTCTGCAGCAGTTGCCAGGCTGCCACCTGCTAAAGAAGAGGATGTGTCACCCATACCTGCTGCTGGAATTTCTCCCTGGGCAGAGGTGAGGAAGGAAAAAAGCAGTGGGGGCAGGGACAGGACGGGTATCTCAGGCAGGGAAATGGAAATCTTCCAGAAGAGCACCCAGGGCCAGGACCATCCTGGCTGGCCTGCAGGCACCAAGTCGGCCGGCATGCTGTCACTCGTGTGGCTCCATGGCCCTTCCTCTAGGCTTTCAAGTCCTTGTACATATTCAGGTGTTTTACCTGGGAAGGTTGGGAACAGTTCAGCAGCAGCTGGCCTGGGGCTCATCTCACGTTTACTCACAGATGCCTCGGCATGGTGCCCCAGCTTTGCAATGAGGACGCTTGTTGCGTGGGGGCTGCTGGCTGCATGCGAGACGATTCCCCACCTCTGACCAACTTCAGAATTGTCTACCACTGGAGCAAGTGCCCTGATAGGGTTTTCCTCTGTGTAACTGGTGGGTTCTGTTTTGTTTTTTTCTTTTTTGTTTCAAGGTAGGTTTTATTCCTCTTTTTTCTTGTTATGGATGTAAGCATGGAAATAATTCATTCATATAAATACATGTATGTGAAGGGAATAACTTTTTTCCGTTTTTTTAAAAATTTTATTTTTCATTTTATTTTATTTATTTTTTATACAGCAGGTTCTTATTGGTTATCTATTTTATACATATAAATGTATACATGTCAATCCCAATCTCCCAACTCCTCCCAGCACCCCCCCATGGCTTTCCCCTCTTTGTGTCCATACATTTGTTCTCTACATCTGTGTCTCTATTTCTGCCCTTCAAACTGGTTCATCTGTACCATTTTTCTAGGTTCCACATATATGCGTTAATATACAATATTTGTTTTTCTCTTTCTGACTTACTTCACTCTGTATGACAGTCTCTAGATCCATCGACGTCTCTACAAATGACCCAATTTCATTCCTTTTTATGGCTAATAGTCCATTTTATATATGTACCACATCTTTATGCATTCGTCTGTCTGTGGGCATTTAGGTTGCTTCCATTACCTGGCTATTGTAAATAGTGCTGCAATGAACATTGTGGTGAATGTGTCTTTTTGATTTATGGTTTTCTCTGGGTATATGCCCAGTAGTGGGTTGCTGGATCATATGGTAATTCTATTTTTAGTTTTTTAAGGAACCTCCATACTGTTCTCCATAGTGACTATCAATTTACATTCCCACCAATCGTGGAAGAGGGTTCCTTTTCTCCACACCCTCTCCAGCATTTGTTGTTTGTAGATTTTCTGATGATGCCCATTCTAACAGGTGTGAGGTGATACCTCATTGTAGTTTTGATTTGCATTTCTCTAATAATTAGTGATGTAGAGCAGCTTTTCATGTGCTCCTTGGCCATCTCTACGTCTTCTTGGAAGAAATGTCTATTTAGATCTTCTGCCCATTTTTGTATTGGGTTGTTTGTTTTTTTAATATTGAGCTGCATGAGCTGTTTATATATATTGGAGATTAATCCTTTGTCCATTGATTCAGTTGCAAATATATTCTCCCATTCTGAGGGTTGTCTTTTTGTGTTTGTAGTTTCCATTGCTTTGCAAAAGCTTTTACGTTTCATTAGGTCCCATTTGTTTAGTTTTCTTTTTTATGTCATTACTCTAGGAGGTGGATCAAAAAAGATCTTGCTGTGATTTATGTTAGAGTATTCTTCCTATGTTTTCCTCTAAGAGTTTTATACTGTCCGGTCTTACATTAAGGTCTCTAATCCATTTTGAATTTATTTTTGTGTATGGTGTTAGAGGGTGTTCTAATTTCATTCTTTTACATGTAGCTGTCCATTTTTCCCAGCACCACTGATTGAAGACACTGTCTTTTCTCCATTGTATAGTCTTGCCTACTTTGTCATAGATTAGTTGACCATAGGTGTGTAGGTTTATCTCTGGGCTTCTTTCTTTTTTATTTTCCTTTTACACCTTTATTGGAGTATAATTGCTTTACAATGGAGTGTTAGTTTCTGCTGTATAACAAAGTGAATCAATTATACATATACATATATCACCATATCCCCTCCCTCTTACATCTCCCTCCCACCCTCCACATCCCACCCCTTTAGGTGGTCGCAAAGCACCGAGCTGATCTCCCTGTGCTATGTGGCTGCTTCCCAGTAGCTATCGATGTTACATTTGGTAATGTATATATGTCCATGGCACTCTCTCACTTCGTCCCAGCTTACCCTTCCCCCTCCCCGTGTCCTCAAGTCCTTTCTCTATGTCTGTGTCCTTAATCCTGTCCTGCCCCTAGGTTCTTCATAAACTTTTTTCTTTAGATTCCATATATCTCTGTTAGCACACGGTATTTATTTTTCTCTTTCTGACTTACTTCACTGTGTAGGACAGACTCTAAGTCCATCCCCCTCACTACAAATAACTCAGTTTTGTTTCTTTTTATGGCTGAGTAATATTCCATTTATATATGTGCCAGATATTCTTTATCCATTCATCTGTCGATGGACACTTAGGTTGCTTCCATGTCCTGGCTATTGTAAGTAGAACTGCAATGAACATTGTTGTATATAACTCTTTTTGAATTATGGTTTTCTCAGGGCAAATGCCCAGTAGTTGGATTGCTGGGTCGTATGGTACTTCTATTTTTAGTTTTTTAAGGAACCTCTATACTGTTATCCCTAGTGGGTATAGCAATTTACATTCCCAGCAACAGTGCAAGAACGTTCCCTTTTCTCCAGTAAATGCCTCCCCAGCATTTATTATTTGTAGATTTTTTGATGATTGCCATTCTGACTGCTGGGAGGTGATACCTCACTGTAGTTTTGATTTGCATTTCTCTAATGATTAGTGATGTTCAGCATCCTTTCATGTGTTTATTGGCAATCTGTATATCTCCTTTGGAGAAATGTCTATTTAGGTCTTCTGCCCATTTTTGGATTGTGTTGTTTGTTTTTGTGATATTGAGCTACACGAGCTGCTTGTAAATTTTGGAGATTAATCTTTTGTCATTTGCTTCATTTGAAAACATTTTCTCCCATTCTGAGGGTTGTATTTTCGTCTTGTTTATGTTTTCCTTTGCTGTGCAAAAGCTTTGAAGTTTCATTAGGTCCCATTTGTTTATTTTTGTTTTTATTTCCACTTCTCTAGGAGGTGGGTCAAAAAGGATCTTGCTGTGATTTATGTCATAGAGTGTTCTGCCTATGTTTTCCTCTAATAATTTTATAGTGTCTGGTCTAACATTTAGATCTCTAATTCATTTTGAGTTTATTTTTGTGTATGGTGTTATGGAGTGTTCTAATTTCATTCTTTCACGTGTAGTTGTCCAGTTTTCCCAGCACCACTTACTGAAGAGACTGTCTTTTCTTCATTGTATATCTTTGCCTCCTTTGTCATAGATGAGTTAGCCATAGGTACGTAGGTTTATCTCTGGGCTTTCTATCTTGTTCAATTGATCTATATTTCTGTTTTTGTGCCAGTACCATATAGTCTTGATTAATGTAGCTTTGTAGTATAGTCTGAAGTTAGGAAGTCTGATTCCTCCAGCTCTTTTAATTTCCCTCAAGACTACTTTGGCTATTCGGGGTCTTTTGTGTCTCCATACAAATTTTAAGATTTTTTTGTTCTAGTTCTGTAGAAAATGCCAGTGGTATTTGATAGGGATTGCATTGAATCTGTAGCTTGCTTTGGGTACTATAGTCATTTTCACAATATTGATTCTTCTAATCCAAGAACATGGTTTATACTTCCATATGTTTATATCATCTTTGATTTCTTTCAGCAGTGTCTTATAGTTTTCTGAGTACAGGTCTTTTACCTCCTTATGTAGGTTCATTCCTCCGTATTTTATTCTTTTTGTTGCAATGGTGAATGAGATTGTTTCCTTAATTTCTCTTTCTGATCTTTCATTGTTAGTGTATAGGAATGCAAGAGATTTCTGTGCATTAATTTTGTATCCTGCAACTTTACCAAATTCATTGATTAGCTCTAGTAGTTTTCTGGTGGCATCTTTAGGATTCACTATGTGTAGTATCGTGTCATTTGCAAACAGTGACAATTTTACTTCTTCTTTTCCAATTTGTATTCCTTTTATTTCTTTTTCTTCTCTGATTACTGTGTCTAGGACTTCCAAAACTATGTTGAGTAATAGTGGTGAGAGTGGACATCCTTGTCTTGTTCCTGATCTTAGAGGAAATGCTTTTAGTTTTTCACTATTGAGAATGATGTTTGCTGTGGGTTTGTCATATACTGCCTTTATTATGTTGAGGTAGATTCCCTCTATGCCCACTTTTTGGAGACTTTTAATCATAAATTGGTGTTGAATTTTGTCGAAAGCTTTTCCTGCATCTATTGGGATGATCATATTTTTATTCTACAATTTGTTAATATGGTGTATCACATTGATTGATTTGTGTATATTGAAGAATTCTTGCATCCCTGGGATAAACCCCACCTGATCATGGTGCATGATCCTTTTAATGTGTTGTTCAATTCTGTTTCCTAGTATTTTGTTGAGGATTTTTACATCTATATTAATCAGTGATATTGGTCTCTAATTTTGTTTTTCTGTAGTATCTTTGTCTGGTTTTGGTATCAGGGTGATGGTGGCCTCATATAATGAGTTTGGGAGTGTTCCTTCCCCTGAAAAGTTCTGAAGAGTTTGAGAAGATTGGGTGTTAGCTCTTGTCTAAATGTTTGATAGAATTCACCTCTGATGCCATCTAGTTCTGGACTTTTGTTTGTTGGAAGATTTTTAATCACAGTTTCAATTTCATTACTTGTGATAGGTCTGTTCATATTTTCTATTTCTTCCCGGTTCAGTCTTGGAAGGTTATACCTTTCTAAGAATTTGTCCATTTCTTCCAGGTTGTCCATTTTATTGGCATAGAGTTGCTTGTAGAGGTCTCTTAGGATGCTTTGTATTTCTGTGGTGTCTGTTACAACTTCTCCTTTTTCATTTCTAATTTTATTGATTTGAGTCCTCTCCCTCTTTTACTTGAGTCTGGCTACAGGTTTATCATTTTTGTTTATCTTCTCAAAGAACCAGCTTTTAGTTTTATTGATCTTTGCTATTGTTTTTATTTCATTTATTTCTGCTCTGATCTTTATGATTTCTTTCCTTCTATTAACTTTGGGTTTTGTTCTTCATTCTCTAGTTCCTTTAGGTGTAGGGTTAGATTGTTTATTTGAGATTTTTCTGGTTTCTTGAGGTAGGCTTTTATTGCTATAAACTTCCCTCTTAAAACTGTTTTTGCTGCATCCCATAGGTTTTCAATCATCGTGTTTTGTTGTCATTTGTCTCTAGGTAGTTTTTGATTTCCTCTTTTATTTCTTCAGTGATCTCTTGGTTATTTAGAAACGTATTGTTTAGCCTCCATGTGTTTGTTTTTTACATTATTTTCCCTGTAATTGAGTTCTAATCTCATAGCATTGTGGTCGGAACAGCTGCTTGATATGATTTCAGTTTTCTTAAATTTACTGAGGCTTTATTTGTGACCCAAGATGTGATCTATCCCAGAGAATGTTCCGTGTACCATTGAGAAGAACTTGTAGTCTGCTGTTTTTGGATGGAATGTCCTATAAATATCCATTAAATCTATCTGGTCTATTGTGTCATTTAAAGCTTGTGTTTCCTTATTAATTTTCTGTCTGGATGATCTCCATTGGTGTAAGTGAGGTGTTAAAGTCCCTTGCTATTATTGTGTTACTGCTGATTTCCTCTTTTATAGCTGTTAGCAGTTGCCTTATATATTGAGGTGTTCCTGTGTTGGGTACATATATATTTATAATTGTTATATCTTGGATTGATCCCTTGATCATTATGTAGTGTCCTTCCTTGTCTCTTGTAACATTCTTTATTTTAAAATCTACTTTATCTGATATGAGTATTGCTACTCCAGCTTTCTTTTGATTTTCATTTGCATGGAATATATTTTTCCATCCCCTCACTTTCAGTCTGTATGTGTCCCTAGGTCTGAAATGGGTCTCTTGTAGACAGCATATATATGGATCTTGTTTTTGTATCCATTCAGTGAGCCTGTGTCATTTGGTTGGAGCATTTAATCCATTCATGTTTAAGGTAATTATCAATATGTATGTTCCTATTATTATTTTCTTAATTGTTATGGGTTTTTCTTAGTGGGTCCTTTTCTTCTCTTGTGTTTCCCACTTAGAGAAGTTCCTTTAGCATTTGTTGTAGAGCTGGTTTGGCGGTGCTGAATTCTCTTAGCTTTTGCTTGTCTGTAAAGCTTTTGATTTCTCCATCAAATCTGAATGAGATACTTGCTGGGTGGAGTACTCTTGGTGGTAGGTTCTTCCCTTTCATCACGTTAAATTTATCATGCCACTCCCTTCTGGCTTGTAGATTTTCTGCTGAGAAATCAGCTGTTAACCTTATGGGAGTTCCGTTGTATGTTGTCATTTTTCCCTTGTTGCTTTCAATAATTTTTCTTTGTCTTTAATTTTTTCAATTTGATTACTGTGTGTCTCGGCATTTTTCTCCTTTGGTTTATCCTGCCTGGGACTCTCTGCACTTCGTGGACTTCGGTGGCTATTTCTTTTCCCATGCTAGGGAAGTTTTCAACTATAATCTCTTCAGATATTTTCTCGAGTCCTTTCTCTCTCTGTTCTCCATCTGGGACCCCTATAATGCGAATGTTGTTGCATTTAATGTTGTCCCAGAAGTCTCTTAGGTTGTCTTCATTTATTTTCATTCTTTTTCTTTATTCTGTTCCATGGCAGTGATTTCCACCTTTCTGTCTTCCAGGTCACTTATCCGTTCTTCTGTCACAGTTATTCTGCTACTGATTCCTTCTAGTGTATTTTTCATTTCAGTTATTGTATTGTTCATCTCTGTTTGTTTGTTCTTTAATTCTTCTAGGTGTTTGTTCCTTAATTCTTCTAGGTCTTTGTTAAGCATTTCTTGCATCTTCTCGATCTTTGCCTCCATTATTTTTCTAAGGTCTTGGATCATCTTCACTATCATTATTCTGAATTCTTTTACTGGAAGGTTACCTATCCCCACTTAATTTCGTTGTTTTTCTGAGGATTTATCTTGTTCCTTGATCTGGTATAAAGTCCTCTGCCTTTTCATTTTCTCTATCTTTCTGTGAATGTGGTTTTCCTTCCACAGGCTGCAGAATTGTAGTTCTTCTTGCTTCTGCTGTCTGCTCTCCAGTGATTGAGTCTATCTGAGAGGCTTGTGCAAGCTTCCTTATGCGAGGGACTGGTGGTGGGTAGAGCTGGGTGTTGCTCTGGTGGGCAGAGCTTTAATCTGCTTGTCTGTGGATTAAATAAAAGTTTAATAAAAAGTTTAATCCGCTTGTCTGCTGAGGCATGGGGCTGGGTTCCCTCCCTGTTGGTTGTTTGGACTGAGGCGACCCAGCACTGGAGCCTACCTTGCTCTTGGTGAGGCTAATGGTGGACTCTGGGAGAGTTCACGCCAAGGAGTATTTCCCAGAACTTCTGCTGTCAGTGTCGTTGTCCCCATGGTGAGCCGCAGCCACACCCCACCTCTGCAGGAGACCCTCTAAAACTAGCAGCTAGGTATGATCATTCACCTATGGGGTGACTGCTCCTTCCTCTGGGTCCTGATGTGCACACTACTTTGTGTGTGTCCTCCAAGAGGGGAGTCTCTGTTGAGACTCTGAGTCTCTGAGTGCAGTTGAGACTCTGAGTGGAGTCGCACAGACTCTGGGTCCTGTGAAGCTTCGATGTTTTGTGGTTCTAGAAATCCTATAGGAGACGGTCCACAGCAGGTGAAGCTAATGCTGTCATAGAGGTGGTGAAACCAAAGATCTGCAGTTCCGACTAGAGGTGCTGATGTACAAACAGGACAAAATCATCTCATGTGAATGTAGTTCAGGCATGTTTAAAATGAATGCAGTCATGTTAATGCCTAACATCTTCTATCTTGTGCCTCTCCTCAAGGACCCCCTCCTCAATTCCTGAGGCTCCTGTAAGTCATGTACAGGGGAATGGAGAGTGGGCTCTGTCCAGTCTGAGCCCTGAGTTACCCTGTGTGTATCTTAGGATACTTTGTATTTCTGTGGTGGCTCTTGTAACATCATCTCTTTCAGTTCTGATTTATTTGGGCCCTCTCTTTTAAAAAAAGTACTACTGTTGTCTTTTATTCTTTACAGAAGTTTAATAAGTGTTTGATCTACTACCCTTACTCTATGTATACTTTTTGCCGTGAGATTTTTACTTTTGTTTGTTTTCTTGTTACTGTCAATAATTAGTGAGAATTCTTTTAAGCTACCTTCAACATTGCTTATAAAGCTGCTTTATTAGTGATGACAGAGCTTTAATGGAAGTCGTGTTCTGGTTGTAAACTAGAATGCAATGTGCCAGCAAAAAGTCCCTTAAGTGTATGTCTCATTACTTCTTGTTCTTTTTTTTCCCTTTTTTCTCTCTTTTTTTTCTTGTTCTTTTTTTAATTTTTATTTTTTATCAGAGCAAATTTGATTAAAATGTTTTGTTTGTTCTAGGTGTGTAAGATGTGGTTCTTTTACACATATACATGTATCTATACTTCTTCAGATCGTTTTCTCATGTAGCTTGTGAAACAATGTTGAGTAGTCTTCTCTTGGTATTCCGTAGGTCTTTGATGATTATATATTTCACATGTGTTTCTATATCTATGTTAACCCCAATATCCTAATATATCCAGTCCTCACACCTTTCCATTTGGTGAACCTTAACTTTGTTTAATGAATCTGTGATTGCCTTTCTCTGTGGAAATATCTTCATTGGTATCAATTTTTAGCTAACACCTATAAGTGATATTATAGGATATGTGTCTTTTGCTGTCTGACTTAGTACAATTTGCCTGATTACCTCTAGAATCATCTACGGTGCTGCAAATGGCATTGTTTCATTTTTTTCCCTAGATAATATTCCATCTGTACATGTACCAGTTCTTCTTTGTCCACTCACCTCTTGATGGACTTTCTGGTTGCCTCCATGTCTTGGCTATTGTAATACTGCTGCACTGCACATTTGCCTGCCTGTGTCTTTCCAATTCTGTCTTCTTATGTTATAGGCCCAAGAGTGGGCCTCCTGTATCATATAGTATCTCAGGGTTTACCGTTTAAATGCACCATGATTCTGTGCTCATTAGTGGCTCTTTCCAGGTTACATCTCACTTAAAGTTGAGGGTATGCATTTCTCCACAACACCTTCAGCATTTATTTATTTATTTATTTTTAACATCTTTATTGAAGTATAATTGCTTTACAATGGTGTGCTAGCTTGTGCTTTACAACAAAATGAATCAGTTATACATATACCTATGTTCCCATATCACTTCCCTCTTGCGTCTCCCTCCCTCCCACCCTCCCTCCCCTCCAGGCAGTCACAAAGCACCGAGCTGATCTCCCTGTGCCATGCTGCTGCTTCCCACTAGCTATCTACCTTACGTTTGGTAGTGTATATATGTCCATGCCTCTCTCTCCCTTTGTCACAGCTTACCCTTCCCCCTCCCCATATCCTCAAGTCCATTCTCTAGTAGGTCTCTGTCTTTATTCCTGTTTTACCCCTAGGTTCTTCATGACATTTTTTTTCTTAAATTCCAGGTATATGTGTTAGCATACGGTATTTGTCTCTCTCTTTCTGACTTACTTCACTGTGTATGACAGACTCTAGGTCTATCCACCTCATTACAAATAGCTCAATTTCGTTTCTTTTTATGGCTTCAGCATTTATTGTTTGTAGTTTTCTTGCTGATGGATATTCTGACTGGTGTGAGCTGATACCTCTTTGTGGTTGAATTTGCATATGACTCATAATCCTTTGAAATTGAGCTTTAAGGCATGTCCTTTTTATTTTTCAAACTGTGATTACAGCTTAGCTCTTCAAAGTGTTTTCTAAAGTATGTGTTACATTTTGAAATTTATTGGCCATTACCTCCCTCAAAACATTTTGAGGGCAGGTTTCATTTACAGCCCTGCAGTACTTGTTCACATGAAGTGACCATTAGCACAGGCTTTAAAGCTGCTTTTGCAGGTAACGGCCAGATTGCGGCAGCCTTTCTTTGTTCCCCATGCTGGTACTAGGGAAACAGAGCTTCCGGCCAGTGGTCTTCCTCGGTTATAAATTAGAGTGGAATGTGCCCGGATAAACCCCCAAAGGCTGATGTCTCCTTATTTTTGTTTGTTTTTTAAATTTAATTTATATTTTTATCAGAGTAATATTCCATTGTGTATATGGACCACTTCTTGGTGCATAGCTCTGTTGAGGGACATTTTCGTTGCTTCCAAGTGTTGGCTATATTAAATATTGCTGGAGTGCAAGATTGCCAGCCTGTGACTTTTTGATTCTCATTTTCTCAGGTGATAGGCCCAGCAGTGGGTGTGACTGATTGACTAGTAGCTCAATGTTTACCTTTTCAAAGCACCTCCATTGTGTTTTCATTAGTGGCTCTTACCATGTCTCCCTTAGAACCGAGGGTACGAACTTCTCCACAATCCCTTCAGCATTTATAGTTTGCAGCATTTTTGCTAATGGCCAATCTGACTGCTGTGACCTGATAGGTTTTTGTAATTTGGGTTTGCATGACTTTAAAAATTCCTAAAATTCATCATTTTCCACGCCTTTTTCCTTTCTGTTAAAAATCAAGTGTGAGTACAATATATCTCTTGAAGCTCTCTTCTTGGAAGGTTGCCCTCTTTTGAATTTTTCGTGGATATTCGACCCCAGGATTTTTTTGGAGGGCAGATGTCATTACAGAACTGCAAGTTTGGTGAATATTTAGTGACCATTAGCACTGGGTTTAAAGCTGCTGTTGTGGGAAACGGCCACAAGGAGGCAGCATTTGTCCTTTCCCAAATCTGAGTACTAGGGCAGCAGAGCCTTTCTGGAAGTCGTGGTCCTAGGTTTTAAGTTAGAATGGAATGTGCCAGGAGGAACGCCCATAAGATTATGTCTCATTACATCTTGGTTTTTAAAATTTATTTAATCGGGGTAATGATTAGATATTGTTTGTCCAGATGTACACAATCTGGTTCATTTGTACAATATATATGTCTATTCATGTTCAGATCCTCTTCCCATGTAAAATATTACAGTGTTCCGTAGACCTCCCTTGTTATATGGTCCGTCTTTTTGATATATGTTTATTATATGTATTTGTATACGTATGGTAACGTTAATCTTAATTTATCCATTCTGCCCACCTTTCCTTTTAGATAAGCATACTTAATTTCTAAGTCTGTGAGTGTCTTTCTCTGTGGAAATATGTTCATTTGTGTTAGTTATTAGATAACGCCTATAAGTGATATCATAGGATATAGGTCTTTTGCTTTCTGACTTACCTCATATTCTGTGATTATCTCCAAGCTCATCTATGGCACCTCAAATAGCAGTGTTTCATTGTTTTCCATGGTTAATATTCTATTGTGAACGTGGACCACTTCTTCTTCATCCATACATCTGTTGATGGACATTCTGGTGGCTTCACTGTCTTGGCTATTGTGAATAAGGCTGCAGTGTAGCTTTTGCAGCCCGCGTCTTCTCGATTCTGGTCTTCTCAGGTGAGAGGCCCAGTGGTGTGACTGCTGCATCGAATGGTATCTCAACTTTTACTTTTAATCGTAGCTCCTTTCTGTTCTCATTATTGGCTCTTACCACGTTACATCTCACCAGCAGCTAGAGGGTACACAGTTCTCTAAAACCCCTTCAGAATTTATTGTTTGTAGACCTTTTGCTGATGGTCAGTCGACTGGTGTGAGTTGAAACCTTTTTGTACATTAGATTTGCATGAGTCTAATAATTCCTGAGGTTGAGCTTTCACCCATTTTCCTTTTTTTAAACAAGAGAGTGAGTCAAACTTACCTCTTCATACTATCGTCTTGAAAAATTTGTCAGTTTTGAATTTTATTGTCCATTCCCTACCTCAGCACAGTTGTTTAGGGCAGGTGTCTTTTGCAGCCCTGAGTCCTTGTGAATGTTAAGAGAACATTAGCTGTGGGCTTAACGCCGCTCTTGCGGAAAACGGCCACAAGGCAGCAGAATTTCTACATTTCCAACTCTGGGTTTTTGGGCAGCAGAGCCTTCCTGGAAATCGTGTTAGTAGGCTGCAAATTAGAGTGGAATGTGCCAGAGCACATCCCCAAGAGCTTATATCTCCTTAGTTCTTGTTTGTTTTATAAATTTAATTTTTATTAATTATCAGAGCAAACTTGATAAAAATATTTTGTTTCTCCTAGGTGTACAGAATCTGGTTCATTATATCAATGTATCTGTCATTTATCTTTGCATTCTTTACCGTGTAGGTTATTACAGAGTGTTGCCTAGACCTCTCTTGGTATTCCATAGGTATTTTGTGATTATATATTTCATATGTATTAGTACATGTCTGTTAACCCTCATATCCTAATTCACACATTCCTTACACTTTTCCATTTGGTTAAACATAATTTTTTTTTCTTAATCCATGCTTTTCCTTCTCTTGGAAATAAGTTCATGAGTATCAACTTTTAGGTAACACCTAGAAGTGATGTCATAGGATATCTGTCTTTCACTTTCTTTCTTTAATTTGAGTGATTATCTCTAGGTCCTTATATGGTGGTGCAAACGGCACTGTTTCGTTGTTTTCCATGGCTAATATTCCATTGTTTACATGGACCACTTCCTCTTTGTGCATTTTTCTGTTGATGGACATTTTGGTTTCTTCCAAGTCTTGGCTATGTTAAATATTCCTGCAGTACAGGATTGCCAGCCTGTGTCTTTTCCATTCTGCTCTGCTCAGGTGATAGACACATCAAAGGACCTACCAGATCACATGGTAGCTCAATTTTTACCCTTAAACGCACCTCCATTATGTTCTCACTACTGGCTGTTACCAGTTTACATCCCCCCAGCAGCTGGAGGGTACACAGTTCTCTGAAACCCCTTCAGCATTTATTTTTTGTAGACTTTTTGCTGAAGAACATTCTGACGGCTGTGAGGTGAACATTTCTGTAATTGGATTTGCATGGCTTTATTCATTGCTGATGTTGCGCATTTTTCAATTTCCTTTTATTTTAAAGAGAAAAAAAGAAAAGACAAAATGTGCGTAAAATATGCCTCTTGACATTGTCTTCTTGAAATGTTGACGTCTTTTGAATTTTCTGGTCGATTACGACCCCAGGACATTTTTTGAGGCCCGGTGTCCTTTACAGTGCTGCACATATTTTGAATATTAAGTGAACATTACCTCTTGGTTTAAAGCTGCTGTTGTGTGAAACAGCCACAAGGCGGCAGCATTTCTCCTTTACCAAATCTGGTTACCAGGGCAACAGAGCCTTAATGGAAGTCCTGTTCTAGGTTGAAAATTAGAATGGGATGTGCCAGGAAAAATTCCTTTCAGTTTATGTCTCATTATTTCTTGTTCATATTTTTAATTTAATTTTTATTTTTTATCGCAGCAAATTTGATTACAATGGTTTTTTTTTTTGTTCTAGGTGTGCAAGATGTGGTTCTTTCACACACATACATATATCTATTCTTCTTTGGAACCTTTTCCCAGGTAGGTTATGACACAATGTTGAGTAGTCTTCTCTTGGTATTCCGTAGGTCTTTGGTGATTATATATTTCACATGTGTTTCTATATCTATGTTAACCCCAATATTGTAATGTATCCAATCCTCACACCTTTCGATTTGGGGAACCATAAGTTTGTTCAATGAATCTGTGATTGCCTTTCTCTGTGGAAATATCTTCATTGGTATCAATTTTCAGGTAACACCTATAAGTGATATACGTTAGGTGTCTTTCGCTTTCTCACTTACTACAAGTTGCATGGTTACCTCTAGACTCATCTATGGTGTTGCAAATGGCATTGTTTCATTTTTTTCCCGAGCTAATATTCCATCTCTACATGTAACAGTTCCTCTTTGTCCACTCATCTGTTGATGGACTTTTGGTTGCTTCCATGTCTTGGCTATTGTAATACTGCTGCAGTGCAGATTTGCCTGCTTGTGTCTTTCCAATTATGTCTTCTTATGTTATAGGCCCAGGAGTGGGCCTGCTGGATCATATAGTAGCTCAATGTTTACCTTTTAAAGGCACCTCCACCCTGTTCCCATTAGTGACTCTTACCAGGTTACGTCCCACTTCAAATTAAGGGTATGCATTTCTCCACAACCTCTTCAGCATTGATCATTTGTAGTTTCTTTCCTGATGGTTATTCTGAATGGTGTGAGCTGATACCTCTGTGTGGTTGGATTTGCATGTGTCTCATAATCCTTTGAAATTGAGCTTTCAGGCATGTCCTTTTATTTTTCAAACGGTTATTACAGCTTAGTTCTTCAAATGGTTTTCTTGAAATATGTGCCACATTTTGAAATACTTTGGCCTTTACCTCCCGCAAAACATGATGAAGGCAGGTTTCCTTTACAGCCCTGCAGGACTTGTTCATATGAAGTGAAAATTAGCATAGGTTTTAAAGCTGCTTTTGCAGGTAATGGCCAGAGGGTGGAGCATTTCATAATTCTATGAAACGTAACTGAACACACAATATATATTTTTTCTTTTAAATTTCCATTGTTACTTTTTTAAAGTACAATTATAATTGAAGTTCTTTGTAACAAGTGAAATTTAAAAAATTAAAGGAAAAGATAATATTTTACCACTTGCCATCCTTTCCAATTTACTGAAACGACCAGCATAATGTGTAGAGTTCTCATTTTATCCAGGTGTTCTATACATCTGGAATATCATGCTTCTCACTGTAGAAAAACAGATTTAGCTCTCACACTTTTTATAGGCTACATAACAGTCCATAGAACAGAAGTACCAGCTATTTCAGACTTAGCTTTTTGAGGGACACTCAGGTTACTTTCTGTTTTATTTTGTTTTTCTTTTTCTGGGGGGGGGGTAGGAGTTTATTATTTATTTATTTATTTTTGTTGTGTTGGGTCTGAGTTTCCGTGTGAGGGCTTTCTCTTGTTGTGGCAAGTGGGGGGCCACTCTTGATCTTGGTGCGCGGGCCTCTCACTATTGCGGCCTCTCTTGTTGCAGAGCACAGTCTCCAGATGCGAGGGCTCACTGGTTGTGGCTTATGGGCCTAGTTGCTCCATGGCATGTGGGATCCTCCCAGACCAGGGCTCGAACCTGTGTCCCCTGCATTAGCAGGCAGATTCTAACCACCGCACCACCAGCGAAGCCCCCTATTTTGTTGTTCTGCTAGTTTGTTTTAACCCAAGAAAATATTTTTTTAAATACAAAAAAAACAAAATTAAGCTAGGGGTAAGATTTAGGGTTTAGGGTAAGGTTTAGGGTTAGGATACGGGTTAGGATTATTGTACGGCTTAGAGTATGGTTTAGGGTTATGGTTATGGTATGGGTTAGTGTTAGGGTACAGTTTAGGGTATGGCTATGGTTTAGTGTTAGGGTACGGGTTAAGGTATGGGTTAGTGTTAGGGTATGGGTTAGGATTAGGGTATGGTTTACATTCAGGGTTATGGTTAGGTTTAGTGTATGGGTTAGTGTTAGGTATGGGTTAGGGTAAGGGTTAGGGTTAGGTTTAGTGTTAAGGAAGGGGTACAGTTTAGGGTACAGTATAGGGAACAACAAAGGGTTAGGGTTAGGGTACGTGTTAGGGTACAGTTTAGTGTTAGTGTACGGGTTAGGATTAAGGTATGGTTTAGGGTAAGGTTTAGGGTTAGGGTTAGGGAACGGGTATGGTTTGGGGTACAGTTTAGGGTATGACCACGGGTTAGGAGTAGGGTAAGTGTTAGGGTACGGTTTAGTGTTAGTGTACAGGTTAGGATTATGGTATGGGATAGTGTAAGGGTTAGGGTTAGGGTTAGGGAATGGGTACAGATTAGGTTACAGGTTAGGGTATGACAACGGGTTAGGGTTAGGGTACGTGTTAGTGTATGGGTTAGGATTAGGGTACGGGTTAGGTTATCGGTTAATGTTAGGGGATGGGTTAGGATTAGGGTACGGGTTATGGTACGGTTTAGGGAAAGGGTTAGAATATGGGGTAGGGTAAGGATAAAGTTTAGTGTATGGCTATGTGTTACTGTTAGGGTACATGTTAGCGTACGGGTTAGTGTTTGTGTACAGCTTACGGTAAGGGTTAGGGTTAGGGAACGGTTACGGTCTCAGGTACAGTTTAGGGTACAGTAGTGGGATAGGGTTAGGGTACGTGTTAGGATGAGACTTCTTTGTAGTGCAGATTTGAATTTCCCACTTGCTTGGTTGGCCAAAAAGGGCGTATGTGTTTTATCCTGAATATATTCAGGAAAAAACGCATACGCACTTTTTGGCCAAGTGCATCGTTGCCGAAGATCTGCCACTTTTCATATGCTTTAAATGCAATTCCAATCTACCTCCTGAAATCTGTTTCCTGCAATTGTGCCTTGTTTCAAGTCCTCTTCACAGCCATACCTCAATATATTTTTGGATGATAGTTGTCCTTTATAACTCTGCAGGTTTGTGAATTGCAGTGCCCCTGAGCTCCTTTTTTCAACTCGCTTTCTGTGAGCTGGCCACAAATCAACAGGATTGCTTCAGGCCCTATTCTGTTTCCGGCATGGCACGCTGAGTCTTTGGTTAATTCTACATCCTGGTGGGAAATTAGAGTGAAATGTGCCCGTCCAAACACCTACAGCTAGTCTCTCATTGGTTCTCCCTATTCCCGTTCATCCTCCACAGAAATTGCAGAGTGTGCCAAACAGGAGGTTACAAACACTGACTCTCCAAGTGGGGAGATTGTTAGTAAAGCATCTGGAATGGCGAACCCGAGTACCAGCGGACGAATAATGAGATGCGTTTTAGAAACCTTGCCCGATCACACTGTGGACCATCCTCTGGGTTTCCCACGCATGTTTTAGCTGTAGGAAGAATCCCTTAAACCTGGAGAGTTGGGACCCATGGAATGGGTAGCACGCAGTACTACTTCAAACGGTTTGCATTTGCTCACCGAACCTCACCAATCCTCACAGCCCCAACTGTCCAGCCTTATGTCTCTCCCAGCTGTGGGTGTAGATGTGGTAAATCCAGGTTTCGTCACAAGCCCTGAACGAATTATTTAAGAATTTATCTCTCTTTCACTGTCTTTGTGTTTTGATTTTGAAAATTATTTTTATAATGGGGTTTAGCTGATTTTCACTGCTGTGTTTATGCCGCTCGATGCACACTTGATCCTCTTATGGAGACATATAAACACATAGGTTTTAAGATTCTTACTAGTCAGATATATTCCTCTGCAGTGAATAGGGGGTGTTGAGTCCACTTCATTGAACAAGGAGTATATCTTGTCTATTACTGGCTTATGGAACGGTATCTGTGCTAATTTCAATCTCTGGTTTTATGCAGCACCCCAACTCACCTTTCCCTTTAAGCAAGCAAAAGTTTGTTTTCTAAATGTGAGACTCTGTTCTGTTTTGTAATTCAGTTCATGTGTAGCCAAGTTTACATTCCCTCTATAAGTGATACCTTATGACTAGTTTCTTTTTCTGTGTGACTTATTTCACTCAGAATCATCTTACCTAAATCCACTCATTATGCTGCTATGGGCCTGATGACGTTGATTTCATTGCAGAGTGATATTCCATTCTATGTAAGTACCACAACTTCTTTATCCATTTTTCGCTTTCTGGGATACTTAAGTTGTTCTGTTGTTGAGGTTCTTGTAAACACAGCAGCCCTAAACTTTGGGGTGGCTGAGTCTTGTTGATTTTAATTTTCCTAAGCTATAGGGCCATAGGTGGAAGTGCCCGAGTGTCTGTAGCTTTGTTTTTTAGAGGTTAGAGGAAACACCATACACTTCTCCAGAGTGGCTGTTGGCCATTTACATCCTGCCCATCAGCATAACAAGGCTCCCTGTTCTCCATGGCCTGTCCTGCCTTTCTGGTTTTTACACTTTTTTCAGATGGCCCATTTGACCGGTGGGAAGTGAGACTTCATTGTAGTGCGGATTTCCATTGCACGCTTCCTTGGTTGGCAAAAAAGGCCGTATGCGTTTTTTCCTGGATATATTCAGGAAAAAACGCATGTGCATTTTTTGGCCAAGTGCATCATTGTTGAAGTTCTGTCGCTTTTCATATGTTTTAATGCAGTTTCCATCTACCTCCTGAAATATATTTCCTGCAATTGTGCCGTGCTTTCAAGTCCTCTTTGCAGCCTTACTTCAGTATATTTTTGGACGATAGCTGTCATTTATAACTCTGCAGGTTTATGAATTACAGTGCCCCTAAGGTCCTTTCTTCAACTCGCTTTCTTGTGAGGTGGCCACAAAACCGCAGGATTGCTTCAGGCCCTAATCTGGTTTCATCACGGCACGCTGAGCCTTTTGTTAATTCCTCTTCCTGGTGGGAAATTAGAGTGAAATGTGACCGTCCAAACACCTACAGCTAGTCTCTCATTGGTTCTCCCTATTCCCGTTCAACCTCTGCAGAAACTGCTAACTGTGCTAAACAGGAGTTTTAAGGCACAGATTCTCCACGTGGGGAGATTTTTAGTAAAGCATCTGGAATGGCGAACCCGTGTACCAAGGGACAAAAAATGAGATGCGGTTTAGAAACGTTGCCCGATCACATGGTGTACAATCCTCTGGGTTTCCCATGCATGTTTTAGCTCTAGGAAGAATCCCTTAAACCAGGAGAGTTGGGACCCATGGAATGGGTAGCATACAGTATTACTTCAAAGGGTCTCCATTTGCTCACCGAACCTCACCAATCCTCTCAGCCCCAAATGTTCTGCCTTATGTCTCACCCAGCTGTGGGTGTAGATGTGGTAAATCCAAGTTTCATCACAAGCCCTGAACGAATTATTTAAGAACTTTCTCTCCTTCACTGTCTTTGTTTTAGAAATTTATTTTAATAATGGGGTTTAGTTGATTTTCATGGCTGTGTATACTGTTCTACACACACTTGATTCTCTTACGGAGACATATAAATACATATGTTTTAATATTCTTATTGTCAGATATATTCCTCTGCAGTGAATAGGCGGTGTTGAGTCTAATTCGTTGAGCAAGGAGTATATCTCGTCTATTACATATTTGGCTTATGGAATAGTATCTGTGCTAATTTCAATCTCTGGTTTTACGTAGCACCCCAACTCATCATTCCCCTTAAGAAAGCATAAGTTTGTTTTCTAAATGTGAGGCTCTGTTCTGTTTTGTAATTCAGTTCATTTGTAGCCAAGTTTACATTCCCTCTATAAGTGATATCTTATGATAAGTTTCTTTTTCTGTGTGACTTATTTCCTTTGAATCATTGTACCTAAATCCATTCATTATGTTTGTATGGGCCGAACGACATTGATTTCATTGCTGAGTGATGTTCCGTTGTACGTAAGTATGAAAACTTCTTTATCCATTTCTCTCTTTCAAGGATATTTAATTTGTACCATAGTCGAGACTCTTGTAAACAGAGCAGCCCTAAACCTTGGGGTGGTTGTTTCTTGTTATTTTAATTTTCCTGAGTTATAGTGCTATAAGTAGGTTTAGGGTTAAGGTTAGGGTTAGGGAACGGGTATGGTTTAGGATGCGACAATGGTTTAGGATGAGCGAAAGTGTTAGGGTACAGGTCAGTGTTAGTGTACCGTTTAGGATTAGGGTAAGTGTTAGGGTAATGATTCAGGTTAGGGTTATGTTTAGGGAATGGGGAAGGTTTAGGGTAGAGGTTAGGGTACGACAACAGTTTAGGGATAGCGTACATGTAAGGGTAAGTGTTAGTGTTAGCGTACGGGTTAGGATTAGGGGACGGGTTAGGGTAAGGCTTCGGGTAAGGGTTAGGGTTAGCGCTAGGGATAGGGGACGGTGACCGTTTAGGGAACAGGTTAGGGTATGACAATGGTTGAGAGTCAGCATTCGTGTTAGGGTATGAGTTAGAGTTAGCATATGGGTTAGGATTAGGGGACCAGATAGGGTAAGACTTCAGGTAAGGGTTAGTGATAGGGTTAGGGGACGGGGAAAGTTTAGGGTACAGGTTAGGGTACGACAAGAGTTTAGGGTGAGCGTACATGTTAGGGTATGGGTTAGTGTTAGAATACGGGTTAGAATTAGGGGACGGGTTAGGGTAAGGCTTCAGGTAAAGTTTAAGGTTAGGATTAGGGGACTGGGAAGGTTTAGGGTACAGGTTAGGGAACGACAATGGTTTAGGGTGAGTGTACATGTTAGGGCATGGGTTAGTGTTAGCATACGGGTTAGGATTAGGGGACAGGTTAAGGTAAGGCTTCGGGTAAAGGTTAGGGTTAGGGTTAGGGGACGGGGAAGTTTAGGGTACAGTTTAGGGTACGACAATGGTTTAGGGTGAGTGTACGTGTTAGGGTACGTGTAAGTTTAGCGTACGGGTTAGGATGAGGGGACGGGTTAGGGTAAGGCTTGAGGTAAGGGTTAGGGTTAGGAGAGGGGGACAGTTTAGGGTACAGGTTAGGGTGTGACAGCGGTTTAGGGTGACCGTACATGTTAGGGTATGGCTTAGTGTTAGCGTACGGGTTAGGATTAGGTGACGGGTTAGGGTAAGGCTTCAGGTAAGGGTTAGGGTTAGGGTTAGGGTTAAGTGACGGGGACGGTTTAGGGTACAGATTAGGGTACTACAAAGGTTTAGGGTGAGTGTACGTGTTAGAATATGAGTTAGTGTTAGCGTAAGGGTTAGGATTAGGGGAAGAGTTAGGGTAAGGCTTCGGGTAAGGGTTAGGGTTAGGGTTAGGGTTAGGGTTAGGGGATGGGGATGGTTTAGGGGACAGGTTAGGGTACGACAACAGTTTAGGGTGAGCGTACGTGGGAGGGCACGGATTAGTGTTAGCGTACGGGTTAGTATAAGGGGAAGGGTTAGGGTAAGGCTTCGGGGAAGGGTTAGGGTTAGGGGACGGGGACGGTTTAGGGGACAGGTTAGGGTATGACAACGCTTTAGGGTGAGCGTACGTGTGAGGGCGCGGGTTAGTGTTAGCGTACGGGTTAGGATTAGGTGATGGGTGAGGGTCAGGCTTCGGGGAAGTGTTAGGGTTAGGGTTCGGGCTAGGATTAGGGTTAGGGGACGGGGACGGTTTAGGGTCCAGGTGAGGGTACGACAACGCTTTAGCGCGAGCGTGCGTGTGAGGGCGAGGGTTAGTGTTAGCGTACAGGTTAGGATTAGGGGACGGGTGAGGGTCAGGCTTTGGGGAAGTGTTAGGGTTAGGGTTCGGGCTAGGGTTAGAGTTAGGGTACGGGGACGGTTTACGGTCCAGGTGAGGGTACGACAACGCTTTAGGGGGAGCGAGCGTATGCGGGCGCGGGTTAGTGTTAGCGTACGGGTTAGGATTAGGGGACGGGTGAGGGTCAGGCTTCAGGGAATGGTTAGGGTTAGGGTTCGTGCTAGGTTTAGGTTTAGGGGACGGGTACGGCTTAGGGTCCAGGTGAGGGTACGACAACGCTTTAGGGGGAGCGTGCGTGTGAGGCGCGGGTTAGAGTTAGCGTACGGGTTAGGATTAGGGGACGAGTGAGAGTCAGGCTTCGGGGAAGGGTTAGGGTTAGGGTTCGGGCTAGGGATAGGGTTAGGGGATGGGGACGGTTTAGGGTGCAGCTGAGGGTACGACAACGCTTTAGGGGAAGCTTACGTGTGAGGGCACGGGTTAGTGTCATAAGGTTAGTGTCAGCGTACGGGTTAGGATTAGGGGACGTGTGAGGGTCAGGCTTCGGGGAAGGGTTAGGGTTAGGGTTCGGGCTAGGGTTAGCGTTAGGGGACGGGGATGGTTTAGGGTCCAGGTGAGGGTACGACAACGCTTTAGGGGGAGCGTACATGTTAGGGCGCGGGTTAGTGTCAGCGTACGGTTTAGGATTAGGGGACGAGTGAGGGTCAGGCTTCGGGGAAGGGTTAGGGTTAGGGTTCGGGCTAGGGTTAGGGTTAGGGGACGGGTAGGTTTAGGGTCCAGGTGAGGGTACGACAACGCTTTAGGGGGAGCGTACATGTGAGGGTGCGGGTTAGTGTCAGCGTACGGGTTAGGATTAGGGGACGGGTGAGTGTCAGGCTTCGGGGAAGGGTTAGGGTTAGGGTTCGGGCTAGGGTTAGGGTTAGGGTACGGGGACGGTTTAGGGTCCAGGTGAGGGTATGACAACACTTAAGGGGGAGCGTACGTGTGAGGGCGCGGGTTAGTGTCAGCGTACGGGTTAGGATTAGGGGACGGGTGAAGGTCAGGCTTCAGGAAAGGGTTAGGGTTAGGGTTCGGGCTAGGGTTAGGGTTAGGGGACGGGGACGGTTTAGGGTCCAGGTGAGGGTACGACAACGCTTTAGGGGGAGCGTACGTGTGAGGGCGCGGGTTACTGTCAACGTACGGGTTAAGATTAGGGGACGGGTGAGGGTCAGGCTTCGGGGAAGGGTTAGGGTTAGGGTTCGGTCTAAGGTTAGGGTTAGGGGACGGGGACGGTTTAGGGTCCAGGTGAGGGTACGACAACGCTTTAGGGGGAGCGTACGCGTGAGCGCGTGGGTTAGTGTCAGCGTTCGGGTTAGGATTAGGGGATGGGTGAGGGTCAGGCTTCGGGGAAGGGTTAGGGTTAGGGTTCGGGCTAGGGTTAGGGTTAGGGGACGGGGACGGTTTAGGGTCCAGGTGAGGGTACGACAACGTTTTAGGGGGAGCGTATGTGTGAGGGCGCGGGTTAGTGTCAGCGTACAGGTTAGGATTAAGGGACGGGTGAGGGTCAGGCTTCGGGGAAGTAATAGGGTTAGGGTTCGGGCTAGGGTTAGGGTTAGGGGACTGGGGCGGTTTAGGGTCCAGGTGAGGGTACGACAACGCTTTAGGGGGAGCGTACGTGTGAGGGCGCGGGTTAGTATCAGCGTACGGGTTAGGATTAGGGGACGGGTGAGGGTCAGGCTTCTGGGAAGGGTTAGGGTTAGGGTGCGGGCTAGGGTTAGGGTTAGGGGACTGGGGCGGTTTAGGGTCCAGGTGACGGTACGACAATGCTTTAGGGGGAGCGTACGTGTGAGGGCGCGGGTTAGTGTCAGCGTACGTGTTAGGATTAGGGGACGGGTGAGGGTCAGGCTTCGGGGAAGGTTTAGGGTTAGTGTTCGGGCTAGGGTTAGGGTTAGGGGACGGGGACGGTTTAGGGTCCAGGTGAGGGTACGACAACGCTTTAGGGGGAGCGTACGTGTGAGGGCGATGGTTAGTGTCAGCGTACGGTTTAGGATTAGGGGACGGGTGAGGGTCAGGCTTCGGGGAAGGGTTAGGGTTAGGGTTCGGGCTAGGGTTAGGATTAGGGGACGGGGACGGTTTAGGGTCCAGGTGAGGGTACGAGAACACTTAAGGGGGAGCGTACGTGTGAGGGCGCGGGTTAGTGTCAGCGTACGGTTTAGGATTAGGGGAAGGGTGAAGGTCAGGCTTCGGGGAAGGGTTAGGGTTAGGGTTCGGGCTAGGGTTAGGGTTAGGGGACGGGGACGGTTTAGGGTCCAGGTGAGGGTACGACAACGCTTTAGGGGGAGCGTACGTGTGAGGGCGCGGGTTAGTGTCAGCGTACAGGTTAGGATTAGGGGACGGGTGAGTGTCAGGCTTCGGGAAAGGGTTAGGGTTAGGGTTCGGTCTAAGGTTAGGGTTAGGGGACGGGGACGGTTTAGGGTCCAGGTGAGCGTACGACAACGCTTTAGGGGGAGCGTACGTGTGAGGGCGTGGGTTAGTGTCAGCGTACGGGTTAGGATTAGGGGACGGGTTAGGGTCAGGCTTCGGGGAAGGGTTAGGGTTAGGGTTCGGGCTAGGGTTAGGGTTAGGGAATGGGGACGCTTTAGGGTCCAAGTGAGGTTATGACAACGTTTTAGGGGGAGCGTATGTGTGAGGGCGCGGGTTAGTGTCAGCGTACGGTTTAGGATTAAGGGACGGGTGAGGGTCAGGCTTCGGGGAAGGAATAGGGTTAGGGTTCGGGCTAGGGTTAGGGTTAGGGGACTGGGGCGGTTTAGGGTCCAGGTGAGGGTACGACAACGCTTTAGGGGGAGCGTACGTGTGAGGGCGCGGGTTAGTGTCAGCGTACGGTTTAGGATTAGGGGACGGGTGAGGGTCAGGCTTCGGGGAATGGTTAGGTTTAGGGTTCGGGCTAGGGTTAGGGTTAGGGGACGGGGATGGTTTAGGGTCCAGGTGAGGGTACGACAACGCTTTAGGGGGAGCGTACGTGTGAGGGCGTGGGTTAGTGTCAGCGTACGGGTTAGGATTAGGGGACGGGTGAGGGTCAGGCTTCGGGGAAGTGTTAGAGTTAGGGTACGGGCTAGGGTTAGGATTAGGGGACGGGGACGGTTTAGGGTCAAGGTGAGGGTACGACAATGCTTTAGGGAGAGCGTACGCGTGAGGGCACGGGTTAGTGTCAGCGTACGGGTTAGGATTAGGGGACGGGTGAGGGTCAGGCTTCGGGGAAGGGTTAGGGTTAGGTTTCGGTCTAAGGTTAGGGTTAGGGGATGGGGACGGTTTAGGGTCCAGGTGAGGGTACGACAACGCTTTAGGGGGAGCGTACGTGTGAGGGCGCGGGTTAGTGTCAGTGTACGGGTTAGGATTAGGGGACGGGTGAGGGTCAGGCTTCGGGGAAGGGTTAGGGTTAGGTTTCGGTCTAAGGTTAGGGTTAGGGGACGGGGACGGTTTAGGGTCCAGGTGAGGGTACGACAATGATTTAGGGGGAGCGTACGCGTGAGGGCGTGGGTTAGTGTCAGCGTACGTGTTAGGATTAGGGGACGGGTGAGGGTCAGGCTTCCTGGAAGGGTTAGGGTTAGTGTTCGGGCTAGGGTTAGGGTTAGGGGACGGGGACGGTTTAGTGTCCAGGTGAGGGTACGACAACGCTTTAGGGGGAGAGTACGCGTGAGGGCGCGGGTTAGTGTCAGCGTACGGGTTAGGATTATGGGACGGGTGAGGGTCAGGCTTCGGGGAACGGTTAGGGTTAGGGTTCGGGCTAGGGTTAGGGTTAGGGGACGGGGACGGTTTAGGGTCCAGGTGAGGGTACGACAACGCTTTAGGGGGAGCGTACGTGTGAGGGCGCGGGTTAGTGTCAGCGTACGGGTTAGGATTAGGGGACGGTTGAGGGTCAGGCTCCGGGGATGGGTTAGGGTTAGGGTTCGGGCTAGGGTTAGGGTTAGGGGACGGGGACGGTTTAGGGTCCAGGTGAGGGTACGACAATGCTTTAGGGGGAGCGTACGTGTGAGGGTGCGGGTTAGTGTCAGCGTACTGGTTAGGATTAGGGGACGGTTGAGGGTCAGGCTCCGGGGATGGGTTAGGGTTAGGGTTCGGGCTAGGGTTAGGGTTAGGGGACGGGGACGGTTTAGGGTCCATGTGAGGGTACGACAACACTTAAGGGGGAGCGTACGTGTGAGGGCGCGGGTTAGTGTCAGCGTACGGGTTAGGATTAGGGGACGGGTGAAGGTCTGGCTTCGGGGAAGGGTTAGGTTTAGGGTTCTGGCTAGGGTTAGGGTTAGGGGACGGGGACGGTTTAGGGTCCAGGTGAGGGTACGACAACGCTTTAGGGGGAGCGTACGTGTGAGGGCGCGGGTTAGTGTCAGCGTACGGTTTAGGATTAGGGGACGGGTGAGTGTCAGGCTTCGGGCAAGGGTTAGGGTTAGGGTTCGGGCTAGGGTTAGGGTTAGGGGACGGGGACGGTTTAGGGTCCAGGTGAGGGTACGACAATGCTTTAGGGGGAGCGTACGTGTGAGGGTGCGGGTTAGTGTCAGCGTACGGGTTAGGATTAGGGGACGGTTGAGGGTCAGGCTCCGGGGATGGGTTAGGGTTAGGGTTCGGGCTAGGGTTAGGGTTAGGGGACGGGGACGGTTTAGGGTCCATGTGAGGGTACGACAACACTTAAGGGGGAGCGTACGTGTGAGGGCGCGGGTTAGTGTCAGCGTACGGGTTAGGATTAGGGGACGGGTGAAGGTCTGGCTTCGGGGAAGGGTTAGGGTTAGGGTTCTGGCTAGGGTTAGGGTTAGGGGACGGGGACGGTTTAGGGTCCAGGTGAGGGTACGACAACGCTTTAGGGGGAGCGTACGTGTGAGGGCGCGGGTTAGTGTCAGCGTACGGTTTAGGATTAGGGGACGGGTGAGTGTCAGGCTTCGGGCAAGGGTTAGGGTTAGGGTTCGGTCTAAGGTTAGGGTTAGGGGACGGGGACGGTTTAGGGTCCAGGTGAGGGTACGACAACGCTTTAGGGGGAGCGTAGGCGTGAGGGCGTGGGTTAGTGTCAGCATACGGGTTAGGATTAGGGGACGGGTTAGGGTCAGGCTTCGGTGAAGGGTTAGGTTTAGGGTTCGGGCTAGGGTTAGGGTTAGGGAACGGGGACGCTTTAGGGTCCAAGTGAGGTTATGACAACGTTTTAGGGGGAGCGTATGTGTGAGGGCGCGGGTTAGTGTCAGCGTACGGGTTAAGATTAAGGGACGGGTGAGGGTCAGGCTTCGGGGAAGGGATAGGGTTAGGGTTCGGTCTAAGGTTAGGGTTAGGGGACGGGGACGGTTTAGGGTCCAGGTGAGGGTACGACAACGCTTTAGGGGGAGCGAACGCGTGAGGGCGCGGGTTAGTGTCAGCGTACGGGTTAGGATTAGGGGACGGGTGACGGTCAGGCTTCGGGGAAGGGTTAGGGTTAGGGTTCGGGCTAGGGTTAGGGTTAGGGGATGGGGACGGTTTAGGGTCCAGGTGAGGGTACGACAACGCTTTAGGGGGAGCGTACGTGTGAGGGCGCAGGTTAGTGTCAGCGTACGGTTTAGGATTAGGGGACGGGTGAGTGTCAGGCTTCGGGCAAGGGTTAGGGTTAGGGTTCGGGCTAGGGTTAGGGTTAGGGGACGGGGACGGTTTAGGGTCCAGGTGAGGGTACGACAATGCTTTAGGGGGAGCGTACGTGTGAGGGTGCGGGTTAGTGTCAGCGTACGGGTTAGGATTAGGGGACGGTTGAGGGTCAGGCTCCGGGGATGGGTTAGGGTTAGGGTTCGGGCTAGGGTTAGGGTTAGGGGACGGGGACGGTTTAGGGTCCATGTGAGGGTACGACAACACTTAAGGGGGAGCGTACGTGTGAGGGCGCGGGTTAGTGTCAGCGTACGGGTTAGGATTAGGGGACGGGTGAAGGTCTGGCTTCGGGGAAGGGTTAGGGTTAGGGTTCTGGCTAGGGTTAGGGTTAGGGGACGGGGACGGTTTAGGGTCCAGGTGAGGGTACGACAACGCTTTAGGGGGAGCGTACGTGTGAGGGCGCGGGTTAGTGTCAGCGTACGGTTTAGGATTAGGGGACGGGTGAGTGTCAGGCTTCGGGCAAGGGTTAGGGTTAGGGTTCGGTCTAAGGTTAGGGTTAGGGGACGGGGACGGTTTAGGGTCCAGGTGAGGGTACGACAACGCTTTAGGGGGAGCGTAGGCGTGAGGGCGTGGGTTAGTGTCAGCATACGGGTTAGGATTAGGGGACGGGTTAGGGTCAGGCTTCGGTGAAGGGTTAGGTTTAGGGTTCGGGCTAGGGTTAGGGTTAGGGAACGGGGACGCTTTAGGGTCCAAGTGAGGTTATGACAACGTTTTAGGGGGAGCGTATGTGTGAGGGCGCGGGTTAGTGTCAGCGTACGGGTTAAGATTAAGGGACGGGTGAGGGTCAGGCTTCGGGGAAGGGATAGGGTTAGGGTTCGGTCTAAGGTTAGGGTTAGGGGACGGGGACGGTTTAGGGTCCAGGTGAGGGTACGACAACGCTTTAGGGGGAGCGAACGCGTGAGGGCGCGGGTTAGTGTCAGCGTACGGGTTAGGATTAGGGGACGGGTGACGGTCAGGCTTCGGGGAAGGGTTAGGGTTAGGGTTCGGGCTAGGGTTAGGGTTAGGGGATGGGGACGGTTTAGGGTCCAGGTGAGGGTACGACAACGCTTTAGGGGGAGCGTAAGTGTGAGGGCGCGGGTTAGTGTCAGCGTACGGTTTAGGATTAGGGGATGGGTGAGGGTCAGGCTTCGGGGAATGGTTAGGGTTAGGGTTCGGGCTAGGGTTTCGGTTAGGGGACGGGGATGGTTTAGGGTCCAGGTGAGGGTACGACAACGCTTTAGGGGGAGCGTACGTGTGAGGGCGCGGGTTAGTGTCAGCGTACGGGTTAGGATTAGGGGACGGGTGAGGGTCAGGCTTCGGGGAAGGGTTAGTGTTCGGGCTAGGGTTACGGGTAGGGGACGGGGACGGTGTAGGGTCAAGGTGAGGGTACGACAACGCTTTAGGGAGAGCGTACGCGTGAGGGCGCGGGTTAGTGTCAGCGTACGGGTTAGGATTAGGGGACGGGTGAGGGTCAGGCTTCGGGGAAGGGTTAGTGTTAGGGTTCAGGCTAGTTTTAGGGTTAGTGGACGGGGACGGTTTAGGGTCCAGGTGAGGGTACGAGAACGCTTTAGGGGGAGCGTACGTGTGAGGGTGCGGGTTAGTGTCAGCGTACGGGTTAGGATTAGGGGACGGGTGAGGGTCAGGCTTCGGGGAAGGGTTAGGGTTAGGGTTCGTTCTAAGGTTAGGGTTAGGGGACGGGGACGGTTTAGGGTCCAGGTGAGGGTATGACAACGCTTTAGGTGGAGCGTACGCGTGAGGGCGCGGGTTAGTGTCAGCGTACGGGTTAGGATTAGGGGACGGGTGAGGGTCAGGCTTCGGGGAAGTGTTAGGGTTAGGGTTCGGGCTAGGGTTAGTGTTAGGTGACGGGGACGGTTTAGGGTCCAGGTGAGGGTACGACAACGCTTTAGGGGGAGCGTACGTGTGAGGGCGCGGGTTAGTGTCAGCGTACGGTTCAGGATTAGGGGACGGGCGAGGGTCAGGCTTCGGGGAAGGGTTAGGGTTAGGGTTCGGGCTAGGGTTAGGGTTAGGGGAAGGGGACGGTTTAGGGTCCAGGTGAGGGTACGACAACAATTAAGGGGGAGCGTACACGTGAGGGCGCGGGTTAGTGTCAGCGTACGGGTTAGGATTAGGGGACGGGTGAGAGTTAGGCTTCGGGGAAGGGTTAGGGTTAGGGTTCGGGCTAGGGCTAGGGTTAGGGTTAGGGGACGAGAACGGTTTAGGGTACAGGTGAGGGTATGACAACGCTTTAGGGGGAGCGTACGCGTGAGGGCGTGGGGTAGTGTCAGCGTACGGGTTAAGATTAGGGGACGGGTGAGGGTCAGGCTTCGGGGAAGGGTTAGTGTTAGGGTTCGGGCTAGGGTTAGGGTTAGGGGACGGGGACGGTTTAGGGTCCAGGTGAGGGTACGACAACGCTTTAGGGGGAGCGTACGTGTGAGGGCGCGGGTTAGTTTCAGCGTACGGGTTAGGATTAGGGGACGGGTGAGGGTCAGGCTTCGGGGAAGGGTTAGGGTTAGGGTTCGGGCTAGGGTTAGGATTAGGGGACGGGGACGGTTTAGGGTCAAGGTGAGGGTACGACAACGCTTTAGGGAGAGCGTACGCGTGAGGGCGCGGGTTAGTGTCAGCGTACGGGTTAGGATTAGGGGACGGGTGAGGGTCAGGCTTCGGGGAAGGGTTAGTGTTAGGGTTCAGGCTAGTTTTAGGGTTAGGGGACGGGGACGGTTTAGGGTCCAGGTGAGGGTACGACAACGCTTTAGGGGGAGCGTACGTGTGAGGGTGCGGGTTAGTGTCAGCGTACGGGTTAGGATTAGGGGACGAGTGAGGGTCAGGCTTCGGGGAAGGGTTAGGGTTAGGGTTCGTTCTAAGGTTAGGGTTAGGGGACGGGGACGGTTTAGGGTCCAGGTGAGGGTACGACAACGCTTTAGGTGGAGCGTACGCGTGAGGGCGCGGGTTAGTGTCAGCGTACGGGTTAGGATTAGGGGACGGGTGAGGGTCAGGCTTCGGGGAAGGGTTAGGGTTAGGGTTCGGGCTAGGGTTAGGGTTAGGGGACGGGGACGGTTTAGGGTCCAGGTGAGGGTACGACAACGCTTTAGGGGGAGCGTACGTGTGAGGGCGCGGGTTAGTGTCAGCGTACGGTTCAGGATTAGGGGACGGGCGAGGGTCAGGCTTCGGGGAAGGGTTAGGGTTAGGGTTCGGGCTAGGTTAGGTTTAGGGGAAGGGGACGGTTTAGGGTCCAGGTGAGGGTACGACAACAATTAAGGGGGAGCGTACGCGTGAGGGCGCGGGTTAGTGTCAGCGGACGGGTTAGGATTAGGGGACGGGTGAGGGTTAGGCTTCGGGGAAGGGTTAGGGTTAGGGTTCGGGCTAGGGCTAGGGTTAGGGTTAGGGGACGAGAACGGTTTAGGGTCCAGGTGAGGGTATGACAACGCTTTAGGGGGAGCGTACGCGTGAGGGCGTGGGTTAGTGTCAGCGTACGGGTTAGGATTAGGGGACGGGTGAGGGTCAGGCTTCGGGGAAGGGTTAGTGTTAGGGTTCGGGCTAGTTTTAGGGTTAGGGGACGGGGACGGTTTAGGGTCCAGGTGAGGGTACGACAACGCTTTAGGGGGAGCGTACGTGTGAGGGCGCGGGTGAGTGTCACCGTACGGGTTAGGATTAGGGGACGGGTGACGGTCAGGCTTCGGGGAAGGGTTAGGGTTAGGGTTCGGGCTAGGGTTAGGGTTAGGGGATGGGGACGGTTTAGGGTCCAGGTGAGGGTACGACAACGCTTTAGGGGGAGCGTACGTGTGAGGGCGCGGGTTAGTGTCAGCGTACGGTTTAGGATTAGGGGACGGGTGAGTGTCAGGCTTCGGGCAAGGGTTAGGGTTAGGGTTCGGGCTAGGGTTAGGGTTAGGGGACGGGGACGGTTTAGGGTCCAGGTGAGGGTACGACAATGCTTTAGGGGGAGCGTACGTGTGAGGGTGCGGGTTAGTGTCAGCGTACGGGTTAGGATTAGGGGACGGTTGAGGGTCAGGCTCCGGGGATGGGTTAGGGTTAGGGTTCGGGCTAGGGTTAGGGTTAGGGGACGGGGACGGTTTAGGGTCCATGTGAGGGTACGACAACACTTAAGGGGGAGCGTACGTGTGAGGGCGCGGGTTAGTGTCAGCGTACGGGTTAGGATTAGGGGACGGGTGAAGGTCTGGCTTCGGGGAAGGGTTAGGTTTAGGGTTCTGGCTAGGGTTAGGGTTAGGGGACGGGGACGGTTTAGGGTCCAGGTGAGGGTACGACAACGCTTTAGGGGGAGCGTACGTGTGAGGGCGCGGGTTAGTGTCAGCGTACGGTTTAGGATTAGGGGACGGGTGAGTGTCAGGCTTCGGGCAAGGGTTAGGGTTAGGGTTCGGTCTAAGGTTAGGGTTAGGGGACGGGGACGGTTTAGGGTCCAGGTGAGGGTACGACAACGCTTTAGGGGGAGCGTAGGCGTGAGGGCGTGGGTTAGTGTCAGCATACGGGTTAGGATTAGGGGACGGGTTAGGGTCAGGCTTCGGTGAAGGGTTAGGTTTAGGGTTCGGGCTAGGGTTAGGGTTAGGGAACGGGGACGCTTTAGGGTCCAAGTGAGGTTATGACAACGTTTTAGGGGGAGCGTATGTGTGAGGGCGCGGGTTAGTGTCAGCGTACGGGTTAAGATTAAGGGACGGGTGAGGGTCAGGCTTCGGGGAAGGGATAGGGTTAGGGTTCGGTCTAAGGTTAGGGTTAGGGGACGGGGACGGTTTAGGGTCCAGGTGAGGGTACGACAACGCTTTAGGGGGAGCGAACGCGTGAGGGCGCGGGTTAGTGTCAGCGTACGGGTTAGGATTAGGGGACGGGTGACGGTCAGGCTTCGGGGAAGGGTTAGGGTTAGGGTTCGGGCTAGGGTTAGGGTTAGGGGATGGGGACGGTTTAGGGTCCAGGTGAGGGTACGACAACGCTTTAGGGGGAGCGTAAGTGTGAGGGCGCGGGTTAGTGTCAGCGTACGGTTTAGGATTAGGGGATGGGTGAGGGTCAGGCTTCGGGGAATGGTTAGGGTTAGGGTTCGGGCTAGGGTTTCGGTTAGGGGACGGGGATGGTTTAGGGTCCAGGTGAGGGTACGACAACGCTTTAGGGGGTGCGTACGTGTGAGGGCGCGGGTTAGTGTCAGCGTACGGGTTAGGATTAGGGGACGGGTGAGGGTCAGGCTTCGGGGAAGAGTTAGTGTTCGGGCTAGGGTTACGGGTAGGGGACGGGGACGGTGTAGGGTCAAGGTGAGGGTACGACAACGCTTTAGGGAGAGCGTACGCGTGAGGGCGCGGGTTAGTGTCAGCGTACGGGTTAGGATTAGGGGACGGGTGAGGGTCAGGCTTCGGGGAAGGGTTAGTGTTAGGGTTCAGGCTAGTTTTAGGGTTAGTGGACGGGGACGGTTTAGGGTCCAGGTGAGGGTACGACAACGCTTTAGGGGGAGCGTACGTGTGAGGGTGCGGGTTAGTGTCAGCGTACGGGTTAGGATTAGGGGACGGGTGAGGGTCAGGCTTCGGGGAAGGGTTAGGGTTAGGGTTCGTTGTAAGGTTAGGGTTAGGGGACGGGGACGGTTTAGGGTCCAGGTGAGGGTACGACAACGCTTTAGGTGGAGCGTACGCGTGAGGGCGCGGGTTAGTGTCAGCGTACGGGTTAGGATTAGGGGACGGGTGAGGGTCAGGCTTCGGGGAAGTGTTAGGGTTAGGGTTCGGGCTAGGGTTAGTGTTAGGTGACGGGGACGGTTTAGGGTCCAGGTGAGGGTACGACAACGCTTTAGGGGGAGCGTATGTGTGAGGGCGCGGGTTAGTGTCAGCGTACGGTTCAGGATTAGGGGACGGGCGAGGGTCAGGCTTCGGGGAAGGGTTAGGGTTAGGGTTCGGGCTAGGGTTAGGGTTAGGGGAAGGGGACGGTTTAGGGTCCAGGTGAGGGTACGACAACAATTAAGGGGGAGCGTACACGTGAGGGCGCGGGTTAGTGTCAGCGTACGGGTTAGGATTAGGGGACGGGTGAGAGTTAGGCTTCGGGGAAGGGTTAGGGTTAGGGTTCGGGCTAGGGCTAGGGTTAGGGTTAGGGGACGAGAACGGTTTAGGGTCCAGGTGAGGGTATGACAACGCTTTAGGGGGAGCGTACGCGTGAGGGCGTGGGGTAGTGTCAGCGTACGGGTTAGGATTAGGGGACGGGTGAGGGTCAGGCTTCGGGGAAGGGTTAGTGTTAGGGTTCGGGCTAGGGTTAGGGTTAGGGGACGGGGACGGTTTAGGGTCCAGGTGAGGGTACGACAACGCTTTAGGGGGAGCGTACGTGTGAGGGCGCGGGTTAGTTTCAGCGTACGGGTTAGGATTAGGGGACGGGTGAGGGTCAGGCTTCGGGGAAGGGTTAGGGTTAGGGTTCGGGCTAGGGTTAGGATTAGGGGACGGGGACGGTTTAGGGTCAAGGTGAGGGTACGACAACGCTTTAGGGAGAGCGTACGCGTGATGGCGCGGGTTAGTGTCAGCGTACGGGTTAGGATTAGGGGACGGGTGAGGGTCAGGCTTCGGGGAAGGGTTAGTGTTAGGGTTCAGGCTAGTTTTAGGGTTAGGGGACGGGGACGGTTTAGGGTCCAGGTGAGGGTACGACAACGCTTTAGGGGGAGCGTACGTGTGAGGGTGCG
This sequence comes from Grampus griseus, assembly GCF_964374135.1. Lineage (NCBI taxonomy): Eukaryota > Metazoa > Chordata > Mammalia > Artiodactyla > Delphinidae > Grampus > Grampus griseus. The sequence continues at coordinate 83,940 of NW_028133223.1, read as the reverse complement.
GGTTAGTGTCAGCGTACGGGTTAGGATTAGGGGACGAGTGAGGGTCAGGCTTCGGGGAAGGGTTAGGGTTAGGGTTCGTTCTAAGGTTAGGGTTAGGGGACGGGGACGGTTTAGGGTCCAGGTGAGGGTACGACAACGCTTTAGGTGGAGCGTACGCGTGAGGGCGCGGGTTAGTGTCAGCGTACGGGTTAGGATTAGGGGACGGGTGAGGGTCAGGCTTCGGGGAAGGGTTAGGGTTAGGGTTCGGGCTAGGGTTAGGGTTAGGGGACGGGGACGGTTTAGGGTCCAGGTGAGGGTACGACAACGCTTTAGGGGGAGCGTACGTGTGAGGGCGCGGGTTAGTGTCAGCGTACGGTTCAGGATTAGGGGACGGGCGAGGGTCAGGCTTCGGGGAAGGGTTAGGGTTAGGGTTCGGGCTAGGTTAGGTTTAGGGGAAGGGGACGGTTTAGGGTCCAGGTGAGGGTACGACAACAATTAAGGGGGAGCGTACGCGTGAGGGCGCGGGTTAGTGTCAGCGGACGGGTTAGGATTAGGGGACGGGTGAGGGTTAGGCTTCGGGGAAGGGTTAGGGTTAGGGTTCGGGCTAGGGCTAGGGTTAGGGTTAGGGGACGAGAACGGTTTAGGGTCCAGGTGAGGGTATGACAACGCTTTAGGGGGAGCGTACGCGTGAGGGCGTGGGTTAGTGTCAGCGTACGGGTTAGGATTAGGGGACGGGTGAGGGTCAGGCTTCGGGGAAGGGTTAGTGTTAGGGTTCGGGCTAGTTTTAGGGTTAGGGGACGGGGACGGTTTAGGGTCCAGGTGAGGGTACGACAACGCTTTAGGGGGAGCGTACGTGTGAGGGCGCGGGTGAGTGTCACCGTACGGGTTAGGATTAGGGGACGGGTGAGGGTCAGGCTTCAGGGAAGGGTTAGGGTTAGGATTCGGTCTAAGGTTAGGGTTAGGGGACGGGGATGGTTTAGGGTCCAGGTGAGGGTACGACAACGCTTTAGTGGGAGCGTAGGCGTGAGGGCGCGGGTTAGTGTCAGCGTACGGGTTAGGATTAGGGGACGGGTGAGGGTCAGGCTTCGGGGAAGGGTTAGGGTTAGTGTTCGGTCTAGCGTTAGGGTTAGGGGACGGGGACGGTTTAGGGTCCAGGTGAGGGTACGACAACGCTTTAGGGGGAGCGTGCGTGTGAGGGCGATGGTTAGTGTCAGCGTACGGTTTAGGATTAGGGGACGTGTGAGGTTCAGGCTTCGGGGAAGGGTTAGGGTTAGGGTTCGGGCTAGGGTTAGGGTTAGGGGACGGGGACGGTTTAGGGTCCAGGTGAGGGTACGACAACGCTTTAGGGGGAGCGTACGTGTGAGGGTGCGGGTTAGTGTCAGTGTACGGGTTAGGATTAGGGGACGGGTGAGGGTCAGGCTTGGGGAAGGGTTAGGGTTAGGGTTCGGGCTAAAGTTAGGGTTAGGGGAAGGGGACGGTTTAGGGTCCAGGTGAGGGTACGACAACACTTAAGGGGGAGCGTACGCGTGAGGGCGCGGGTTAGTGTCAGCGTACGGGTTAGGATTAGGGGACGGGTGAGAGTCAGGCTTCGGGGAAGGGTTAGGATTAGGGTTCGGGCTAGGGCTAGGGTTAGGGTTAGGGGACGAGAACGGTTTAGGGTCCAGGTGAGGGTATGACAACGCTATAGGGGGAGCGTACGCGTGAGGGCGTGGGTTAGTGTCAGCGTACGGGTTAGGATTAGGGGAAGGGTGAGGGTCAGGCTTCGGGGAAGTGTTAGGGTTAGGGTTCGGGCTAGGGTTAGGGTTAGGGGACGGGGACGGTTTAGGGTCCAGGTGAGGGGACGACAACGCTTTAGGGGGAGCGTACGCGTGAGAGCGCGGGTTAGTGTCATCGTACGGGTTAGGAATAGGGGACGGGTGAGGGTCAGGCTTCGGGGAAGGGTTAGGGTTAGGGTTCGGGCTAGGGTTAGGGTTAGGGGACGGGGACGGTTTAGGGTCCAGGTGAGGGTACGACAACACTTAAGGGGGAGTGTACGTGTGAGGGCGTGGGTTAGTGTCAGTGTACGGATTAGGATTAGGGGACGGGTGAGGGTCAGGCTTCGGGGAAGTGTTAGGGTTAGGGTTCGGGCTAGGGTTAGCGTTAGGGGACGGGGACGGTTTAGTGTCCAGGTGAGGGTACGACAACACTTTAGGGGGAGCGTACCTGTGAGAGCGCGGATTAGTGTCAGCGTACGGGTTAGGATTAGGGGACAGGTGAGGCTCAGGCTTCGGTGAAGGGTTAGGGTTAGGGTTCGGTCTAAGGTTTGGGTTAGGGGACGGGGATGGTTTAGGGTCCAGGTGAGGGTACGACAACGCTTTAGGGGGAGCGTATGTGTGAGGGCGCAGGTTAGTGTCAACGTACGGGTTAGGATTAGGGGACAGGTGAGTGTGAGGCTTCGGGGAAGGGTTAGGGTTCGGGCTAGGGTTACGGGTAGGGGACGGGGACGGTGTAGGGTCCAGGTGAGGGTACGACAACGCTTTAGGGGGAGCGTACGCGTGAGGGCGCGGGTTAGTGTCAGCGTACGGGTTAGGATTAGGGGACGGGTGAGGGTCAGGCTTCGGGGAAGGGTTAGGGTTAGGGTTCGGGCTAGGGTTAGGGTTAGGGGACGGGGACGGTTTAGGGTCCAGGTGAGGGTACTACAACGCTTTAGGGGGAGCGTACGTGTGAGGGCGCGGGTTAGTGTCAGCGTACGGTTCAGGATTAGGGGACGGGTGAGGGTCAGGCTTCGGGGAAGGGTTTGGGTTAGGGTTCGGGCTAGGGTTAGGGTTAGGGGAAGGGGACGGTTTAGGGTCCAGGTGAGGGTACGACAACACATAAGGTGTAGCGTATGCGTGAGGGCGCGGGTTAGTGTCAGCGTACAGGTTAGGATTAGGGGACGGGTGAGAGTCAGGCTTCGGGGAAGGGTTAGGGTTAGGGTTCGGGCTAGGGCTAGGGTTAGGGTTAGGGGACGAGAACGGTTTAGGGTCCAGGTGAGGGTATGACAACGCTTTAGGGGGAGCGTACGCGTGAGGGCGTGGGATAGTGTCAGCGTACGGGTTAGGATTATGGGACGGGTGAGGGTCAGGCTTCGGGGAAGGGTTAGTGTTAGGGTTCGGGCTAGTTTTAGGGTTAGGGGACGGGGACGGTTTAGGGTCCAGGTGAGGGTACGACAACGCTTTAGGGGGAGCGTACGTGTGAGGGCGCGGGTTAGTGTCAGCGTACGGGTTAGGATTATGGGACGGGTGAGGGTCAGGCTTCGGGGAAGGGTTAGGGTTAGGGTTCGGTCTAAGGTTAGGGTTAGGGGACGGGGACGGTTTAGGGTCCAGGTGAGGGTACGACAACGCTTTAGGGGGAGCGAACGCGTGAGGGCGCGGGTTAGTGTCAGCGTACGGGTTAGGATTAGGGGACGGGTGACGGTCAGGCTTCGGGGAAGGGTTAGGGTTAGGGTTCGGGCTAGGGTTAGGGTTAGGGGATGGGGACGGTTTAGGGTCCAGGTGAGGGTACGACAACGCTTTAGGGGGAGCGTAAGTGTGAGGGCGCGGGTTAGTGTCAGCGTACGGTTTAGGATTAGGGGATGGGTGAGGGTCAGGCTTCGGGGAATGGTTAGGGTTAGGGTTCGGGCTAGGGTTTCGGTTAGGGGACGGGGATGGTTTAGGGTCCAGGTGAGGGTACGACAACGCTTTAGGGGGTGCGTACGTGTGAGGGCGCGGGTTAGTGTCAGCGTACGGGTTAGGATTAGGGGACGGGTGAGGGTCAGGCTTCGGGGAAGAGTTAGTGTTCGGGCTAGGGTTACGGGTAGGGGACGGGGACGGTGTAGGGTCAAGGTGAGGGTACGACAACGCTTTAGGGAGAGCGTACGCGTGAGGGCGCGGGTTAGTGTCAGCGTACGGGTTAGGATTAGGGGACGGGTGAGGGTCAGGCTTCGGGGAAGGGTTAGTGTTAGGGTTCAGGCTAGTTTTAGGGTTAGTGGACGGGGACGGTTTAGGGTCCAGGTGAGGGTACGACAACGCTTTAGGGGGAGCGTACGTGTGAGGGTGCGGGTTAGTGTCAGCGTACGGGTTAGGATTAGGGGACGGGTGAGGGTCAGGCTTCGGGGAAGGGTTAGGGTTAGGGTTCGTTGTAAGGTTAGGGTTAGGGGACGGGGACGGTTTAGGGTCCAGGTGAGGGTACGACAACGCTTTAGGTGGAGCGTACGCGTGAGGGCGCGGGTTAGTGTCAGCGTACGGGTTAGGATTAGGGGACGGGTGAGGGTCAGGCTTCGGGGAAGTGTTAGGGTTAGGGTTCGGGCTAGGGTTAGTGTTAGGTGACGGGGACGGTTTAGGGTCCAGGTGAGGGTACGACAACGCTTTAGGGGGAGCGTATGTGTGAGGGCGCGGGTTAGTGTCAGCGTACGGTTCAGGATTAGGGGACGGGCGAGGGTCAGGCTTCGGGGAAGGGTTAGGGTTAGGGTTCGGGCTAGGGTTAGGGTTAGGGGAAGGGGACGGTTTAGGGTCCAGGTGAGGGTACGACAACAATTAAGGGGGAGCGTACACGTGAGGGCGCGGGTTAGTGTCAGCGTACGGGTTAGGATTAGGGGACGGGTGAGAGTTAGGCTTCGGGGAAGGGTTAGGGTTAGGGTTCGGGCTAGGGCTAGGGTTAGGGTTAGGGGACGAGAACGGTTTAGGGTCCAGGTGAGGGTATGACAACGCTTTAGGGGGAGCGTACGCGTGAGGGCGTGGGGTAGTGTCAGCGTACGGGTTAGGATTAGGGGACGGGTGAGGGTCAGGCTTCGGGGAAGGGTTAGTGTTAGGGTTCGGGCTAGGGTTAGGGTTAGGGGACGGGGACGGTTTAGGGTCCAGGTGAGGGTACGACAACGCTTTAGGGGGAGCGTACGTGTGAGGGCGCGGGTTAGTTTCAGCGTACGGGTTAGGATTAGGGGACGGGTGAGGGTCAGGCTTCGGGGAAGGGTTAGGGTTAGGGTTCGGGCTAGGGTTAGGATTAGGGGACGGGGACGGTTTAGGGTCAAGGTGAGGGTACGACAACGCTTTAGGGAGAGCGTACGCGTGAGGGCGCGGGTTAGTGTCAGCGTACGGGTTAGGATTAGGGGACGGGTGAGGGTCAGGCTTCGGGGAAGGGTTAGTGTTAGGGTTCAGGCTAGTTTTAGGGTTAGGGGACGGGGACGGTTTAGGGTCCAGGTGAGGGTACGACAACGCTTTAGGGGGAGCGTACGTGTGAGGGTGCGGGTTAGTGTCAGCGTACGGGTTAGGATTAGGGGACGAGTGAGGGTCAGGCTTCGGGGAAGGGTTAGGGTTAGGGTTCGTTCTAAGGTTAGGGTTAGGGGACGGGGACGGTTTAGGGTCCAGGTGAGGGTACGACAACGCTTTAGGTGGAGCGTACGCGTGAGGGCGCGGGTTAGTGTCAGCGTACGGGTTAGGATTAGGGGACGGGTGAGGGTCAGGCTTCGGGGAAGGGTTAGGGTTAGGGTTCGGGCTAGGGTTAGGGTTAGGGGACGGGGACGGTTTAGGGTCCAGGTGAGGGTACGACAACGCTTTAGGGGGAGCGTACGTGTGAGGGCGCGGGTTAGTGTCAGCGTACGGTTCAGGATTAGGGGACGGGCGAGGGTCAGGCTTCGGGGAAGGGTTAGGGTTAGGGTTCGGGCTAGGTTAGGTTTAGGGGAAGGGGACGGTTTAGGGTCCAGGTGAGGGTACGACAACAATTAAGGGGGAGCGTACGCGTGAGGGCGCGGGTTAGTGTCAGCGGACGGGTTAGGATTAGGGGACGGGTGAGGGTTAGGCTTCGGGGAAGGGTTAGGGTTAGGGTTCGGGCTAGGGCTAGGGTTAGGGTTAGGGGACGAGAACGGTTTAGGGTCCAGGTGAGGGTATGACAACGCTTTAGGGGGAGCGTACGCGTGAGGGCGTGGGTTAGTGTCAGCGTACGGGTTAGGATTAGGGGACGGGTGAGGGTCAGGCTTCGGGGAAGGGTTAGTGTTAGGGTTCGGGCTAGTTTTAGGGTTAGGGGACGGGGACGGTTTAGGGTCCAGGTGAGGGTACGACAACGCTTTAGGGGGAGCGTACGTGTGAGGGCGCGGGTGAGTGTCACCGTACGGGTTAGGATTAGGGGACGGGTGAGGGTCAGGCTTCAGGGAAGGGTTAGGGTTAGGATTCGGTCTAAGGTTAGGGTTAGGGGACGGGGATGGTTTAGGGTCCAGGTGAGGGTACGACAACGCTTTAGTGGGAGCGTAGGCGTGAGGGCGCGGGTTAGTGTCAGCGTACGGGTTAGGATTAGGGGACGGGTGAGGGTCAGGCTTCGGGGAAGGGTTAGGGTTAGTGTTCGGTCTAGCGTTAGGGTTAGGGGACGGGGACGGTTTAGGGTCCAGGTGAGGGTACGACAACGCTTTAGGGGGAGCGTGCGTGTGAGGGCGATGGTTAGTGTCAGCGTACGGTTTAGGATTAGGGGACGTGTGAGGTTCAGGCTTCGGGGAAGGGTTAGGGTTAGGGTTCGGGCTAGGGTTAGGGTTAGGGGACGGGGACGGTTTAGGGTCCAGGTGAGGGTACGACAACGCTTTAGGGGGAGCGTACGTGTGAGGGTGCGGGTTAGTGTCAGTGTACGGGTTAGGATTAGGGGACGGGTGAGGGTCAGGCTTGGGGAAGGGTTAGGGTTAGGGTTCGGGCTAAAGTTAGGGTTAGGGGAAGGGGACGGTTTAGGGTCCAGGTGAGGGTACGACAACACTTAAGGGGGAGCGTACGCGTGAGGGCGCGGGTTAGTGTCAGCGTACGGGTTAGGATTAGGGGACGGGTGAGAGTCAGGCTTCGGGGAAGGGTTAGGATTAGGGTTCGGGCTAGGGCTAGGGTTAGGGTTAGGGGACGAGAACGGTTTAGGGTCCAGGTGAGGGTATGACAACGCTATAGGGGGAGCGTTCGCGTGAGGGCGTGGGTTAGTGTCAGCGTACGGGTTAGGATTAGGGGAAGGGTGAGGGTCAGGCTTCGGGGAAGTGTTAGGGTTAGGGTTCGGGCTAGGGTTAGGGTTAGGGGACGGGGACGGTTTAGGGTCCAGGTGAGGGGACGACAACGCTTTAGGGGGAGCGTACGCGTGAGAGCGCGGGTTAGTGTCATCGTACGGGTTAGGAATAGGGGACGGGTGAGGGTCAGGCTTCGGGGAAGGGTTAGGGTTAGGGTTCGGGCTAGGGTTAGGGTTAGGGGACGGGGACGGTTTAGGGTCCAGGTGAGGGTACGACAACACTTAAGGGGGAGTGTACGTGTGAGGGCGTGGGTTAGTGTCAGTGTACGGATTAGGATTAGGGGACGGGTGAGGGTCAGGCTTCGGGGAAGTGTTAGGGTTAGGGTTCGGGCTAGGGTTAGCGTTAGGGGACGGGGACGGTTTAGTGTCCAGGTGAGGGTACGACAACACTTTAGGGGGAGCGTACCTGTGAGAGCGCGGATTAGTGTCAGCGTACGGGTTAGGATTAGGGGACAGGTGAGGCTCAGGCTTCGGTGAAGGGTTAGGGTTAGGGTTCGGTCTAAGGTTTGGGTTAGGGGACGGGGATGGTTTAGGGTCCAGGTGAGGGTACGACAACGCTTTAGGGGGAGCGTATGTGTGAGGGCGCAGGTTAGTGTCAACGTACGGGTTAGGATTAGGGGACAGGTGAGTGTGAGGCTTCGGGGAAGGGTTAGGGTTCGGGCTAGGGTTACGGGTAGGGGACGGGGACGGTGTAGGGTCCAGGTGAGGGTACGACAACGCTTTAGGGGGAGCGTACGCGTGAGGGCGCGGGTTAGTGTCAGCGTACGGGTTAGGATTAGGGGACGGGTGAGGGTCAGGCTTCGGGGAAGGGTTAGGGTTAGGGTTCGGGCTAGGGTTAGGGTTAGGGGACGGGGACGGTTTAGGGTCCAGGTGAGTGTACTACAACGCTTTAGGGGGAGCGTACGTGTGAGGGCGCGGGTTAGTGTCAGCGTACGGTTCAGGATTAGGGGACGGGTGAGGGTCAGGCTTCGGGGAAGGGTTTGGGTTAGGGTTCGGGCTAGGGTTAGGGTTAGGGGAAGGGGACGGTTTAGGGTCCAGGTGAGGGTACGACAACACATAAGGTGTAGCGTATGCGTGAGGGCGCGGGTTAGTGTCAGCGTACAGGTTAGGATTAGGGGACGGGTGAGAGTCAGGCTTCGGGGAAGGGTTAGGGTTAGGGTTCGGGCTAGGGCTAGGGTTAGGGTTAGGGGACGAGAACGGTTTAGGGTCCAGGTGAGGGTATGACAACGCTTTAGGGGGAGCGTACGCGTGAGGGCGTGGGATAGTGTCAGCGTACGGGTTAGGATTATGGGACGGGTGAGGGTCAGGCTTCGGGGAAGGGTTAGTGTTAGGGTTCGGGCTAGTTTTAGGGTTAGGGGACGGGGACGGTTTAGGGTCCAGGTGAGGGTACGACAACGCTTTAGGGGGAGCGTACGTGTGAGGGCGCGGGTTAGTGTCAGCGTACGGGTTAGGATTATGGGACGGGTGAGGGTCAGGCTTCGGGGAAGGGTTAGGGTTAGGGTTCGGTCTAAGGTTAGGGTTAGGGGACGGGGACGGTTTAGGGTCCAGGTGAGGGTACGACAACGCTTTAGGGGGAGCGTACGCGTGAGGGCGTGGGTTAGTGTCAGCGTACGGGTTAGGATTATGGGACGGGTGAGAGTCAGGCTTCGGGGAAGGTTTAGGGTTAGTGTTCGGGCTAGGGTTAGGGTTAGGGGACGGGGACGGTTTAGGGTCCAGGTGATGGTACGACAACGCTTTAGGGGGAGCGTACGTGTGAGGGCGATGGTTAGTGTCAGCGTACGGTTTAGGATTAGGGGACGTGTGAGGGTCAGGCTTCGGGGAAGGGTTAGGTTTCGGCCTAGGGTTACGGGTAGGGCACGGGGACGGTGTAGGGTCCAGGTGAGGGTACGACAACGCTTTAGGGGGAGCGTACGCGTGAGGGCGCGGGTTAGTGTCAGCGTACGTGTTAGGATTAGGGGACGGGTGAGGGTCAGGCTTCGGGGAAGGGTTAGGGTTAGGGTTCGGGCTAGGGTTAGGGTTAGGGGACGGGGACGGTTTAGGGTCCAGGTGAGGGTACGACAACGCTTTAGGGGGAGCATACGTGTGAGGGCGCGGGTTAGTGTCAGCGTACGGTTCAGGATTAGGGGACGGGTGAGTGTCAGGCTTCGGGGAAGGGTTAAGGTTAGGGTTCGGTCTAAGGTTAGGGTTAGGGGACGGGGACGGTTTAGGGTCCAGGTGAGGGTACGACAACGCTTTAGGGGGAGCGTACGCGTGAGGGCGCGGGTTAGTGTCAGCGTACATGTTAGGATTAGGGAACGGGTGAGGGTCAGGCTTCGGGGAACGGTTAGGGTTAGGGTTCGGGCTAGGGTTAGGGTTAGGGGACGGGGACGGTTTAGGGTCCAGGTGAGGGTACGACAACGCTTTAGGGGGAGCGTACGTGTGAGGGCGCGTGTTAGTGTCAGCGTACGGTTCAAGATTAGGGGACGGGTGAGAGTCAGGCTTCGGGGAAGGGTTAGGGTTAGGGTTCGGGCTAGGGATAGGGTTAGGGGAAGGGGACGGTTTAGGGTCCAGGTGAGGGTACGACAACACTTAAGGGGGAGCGTACGCGTGAGGGCACGGGTTAGTGTCAGCGTACGAGTTAGGATTAGGGGACGGGTGAGAGTCAGGCTTCGGGGAAGGGTTAGGGTTAGGGTTCGGGCTAGGGCTAGGGTTAGGGTTAGGGGACGAGAACGGTTTAGGGTCCAGGTGAGGGTATGACAACGCTATAGGGGGAGCGTACGCGTGAGGGCGTGGGTTAGTGTCAGCGTACGGGTTAGGATTAGGGGAAGGGTGACGGTCAGGCTTCGGGGAAGGGTTAGGGTTAGGGTTCGGGCTAGGGTTATGGTTAAGGGACGGGGACGGTTTAGGGTCCAGGTGAGGGTACGACAACGCTTTAGGGGGAGCGTACGCGTGAGAGCGCGGGTTAGTGTCATCGTACGGGTTAGGAATAGTGGACGGGTGAGGGTCAGGCTTCGGGGAAGGGTTAGGGTTAGGGTTCGGGCTAGGGTTAGGGTTAGGGGACGGGGACGGTTTAGGGTCCAGGTGAGGGTACGACAACGCTTTAGGGGGAGCGTATGTGTGAGGGCGCGGGTTAGTGTCAACCTAAGGGTTAGGATTAGGGGACAAATGAGTGTCAGGCTTCGGGGAAGGGTTAGGGTTCGGGCTAGGGTTACGGGTAGGGGACGGGGACGGTGTAGGGTCCAGGTGAGGGTACGACAACGCTTTAGGGGGAGCGTACGCGTGAGGGCGCGGGTTAGTGTCAGCGTACGGGTTAGGATTAGGGGACGGGTGAGGGTCAGGCTTCGGGGAAGGGTTAGGGTTAGGGTTCGGGCTAGGGTTAGGGTTAGGGGACGGGGACGGTTTAGGGTCCAAGTGAGGGTACGACAACGCTTTAGGGGGAGCGTATGTGTGAGGGCGCGGGTTAGTGTCAGCGTACGGTTCAGGATTAGGGGACGGGTGAGGGTCAGGCTTCGGGGAAGGGTTAGAGTTAGGGTTCGGGCTAGGGTTAGGGTTAGGGGAAGGGGACGGTTTAGGGTCCAGGTGAGGGTACGACAACACTTAAGGGGGAGCGTACGCGTGAGGGCGCGGGTTAGTGTCAGCGTATGGGTTAGGATTAGGGGACGGGTGAGAGTCAGTCTTCGGGGAAGGGTTAGGGTTAGGGTTCGGGCTAGGGCTAGGGTTAGGGTTAGGGGACGAGAACGGTTTAGGGTCCAGGTGAGGGTATGACAACGCTTTAGGGGGAGCGTACGCGTGAGGGCGTGGGTTAGTGTCAGCGTACGGGTTAGGATTATGGGACGGGTGAGAGTCAGGCTTCGGGGAAGGTTTAGGGTTAGTGTTCGGGCTAGGGTTAGGGTTAGGGGACGGGGACGGTTTAGGGTCCAGGTGATGGTACGACAACGCTTTAGGGGGAGCGTACGTGTGAGGGCGATGGTTAGTGTCAGCGTACGGTTTAGGATTAGGGGACGTGTGAGGGTCAGGCTTCGGGGAAGGGTTAGGTTTCGGCCTAGGGTTACGGGTAGGGCACGGGGACGGTGTAGGGTCCAGGTGAGGGTACGACAACGCTTTAGGGGGAGCGTACGCGTGAGGGCGCGGGTTAGTGTCAGCGTACGTGTTAGGATTAGGGGACGGGTGAGGGTCAGGCTTCGGGGAAGGGTTAGGGTTAGGGTTCGGGCTAGGGTTAGGGTTAGGGGACGGGGACGGTTTAGGGTCCAGGTGAGGGTACGACAACGCTTTAGGGGGAGCATACGTGTGAGGGCGCGGGTTAGTGTCAGCGTACGGTTCAGGATTAGGGGACGGGTGAGTGTCAGGCTTCGGGGAAGGGTTAAGGTTAGGGTTCGGTCTAAGGTTAGGGTTAGGGGACGGGGACGGTTTAGGGTCCAGGTGAGGGTACGACAACGCTTTAGGGGGAGCGTACGCGTGAGGGCGCGGGTTAGTGTCAGCGTACATGTTAGGATTAGGGAACGGGTGAGGGTCAGGCTTCGGGGAACGGTTAGGGTTAGGGTTCGGGCTAGGGTTAGGGTTAGGGGACGGGGACGGTTTAGGGTCCAGGTGAGGGTACGACAACGCTTTAGGGGGAGCGTACGTGTGAGGGCGCGTGTTAGTGTCAGCGTACGGTTCAAGATTAGGGGACGGGTGAGAGTCAGGCTTCGGGGAAGGGTTAGGGTTAGGGTTCGGGCTAGGGATAGGGTTAGGGGAAGGGGACGGTTTAGGGTCCAGGTGAGGGTACGACAACACTTAAGGGGGAGCGTACGCGTGAGGGCACGGGTTAGTGTCAGCGTACGAGTTAGGATTAGGGGACGGGTGAGAGTCAGGCTTCGGGGAAGGGTTAGGGTTAGGGTTCGGGCTAGGGCTAGGGTTAGGGTTAGGGGACGAGAACGGTTTAGGGTCCAGGTGAGGGTATGACAACGCTATAGGGGGAGCGTACGCGTGAGGGCGTGGGTTAGTGTCAGCGTACGGGTTAGGATTAGGGGAAGGGTGACGGTCAGGCTTCGGGGAAGGGTTAGGGTTAGGGTTCGGGCTAGGGTTATGGTTAAGGGACGGGGACGGTTTAGGGTCCAGGTGAGGGTACGACAACGCTTTAGGGGGAGCGTACGCGTGAGAGCGCGGGTTAGTGTCATCGTACGGGTTAGGAATAGTGGACGGGTGAGGGTCAGGCTTCGGGGAAGGGTTAGGGTTAGGGTTCGGGCTAGGGTTAGGGTTAGGGGACGGGGACGGTTTAGGGTCCAGGTGAGGGTACGACAACGCTTTAGGGGGAGCGTATGTGTGAGGGCGCGGGTTAGTGTCAACCTAAGGGTTAGGATTAGGGGACAAATGAGTGTCAGGCTTCGGGGAAGGGTTAGGGTTCGGGCTAGGGTTACGGGTAGGGGACGGGGACGGTGTAGGGTCCAGGTGAGGGTACGACAACGCTTTAGGGGGAGCGTACGCGTGAGGGCGCGGGTTAGTGTCAGCGTACGGGTTAGGATTAGGGGACGGGTGAGGGTCAGGCTTCGGGGAAGGGTTAGGGTTAGGGTTCGGGCTAGGGTTAGGGTTAGGGGACGGGGACGGTTTAGGGTCCAAGTGAGGGTACGACAACGCTTTAGGGGGAGCGTATGTGTGAGGGCGCGGGTTAGTGTCAGCGTACGGTTCAGGATTAGGGGACGGGTGAGGGTCAGGCTTCGGGGAAGGGTTAGAGTTAGGGTTCGGGCTAGGGTTAGGGTTAGGGGAAGGGGACGGTTTAGGGTCCAGGTGAGGGTACGACAACACTTAAGGGGGAGCGTACGCGTGAGGGCGCGGGTTAGTGTCAGCGTATGGGTTAGGATTAGGGGACGGGTGAGAGTCAGTCTTCGGGGAAGGGTTAGGGTTAGGGTTCGGGCTAGGGCTAGGGTTAGGGTTAGGGGACGAGAACGGTTTAGGGTCCAGGTGAGGGTATGACAACGCTTTAGGGGGAGCGTACGCGTGAGGGCGTGGGTTAGTGTCAGCGTACGGGTTAGGATTAGGGGACGGGTGAGGGTCAGGCTTCGGGGAAGGGTTAGTGTTAGGGTTCGGGCTAGTTTTAGGGTTAGGGGACGGGGACGGTTTAGGGTCCAGGTGAGGGTACGACAACGCTTTAGGGGGAGCGTACGTGTGAGGGCGCGGGTTAGTGTCAGCGTACGGGTTAGGATTAGGGGACGGGTGAGGGTCAGGCTTCGGGGAAGGGTTAGGGTTAGGGTTCGGTCTAAGGTTAGGGTTAGGGGACGGGGACGGTTTAGGGTCCAGGTGAGGGTACGACAACGCTTTAGGGGGAGCGTACGTGTGAGGGCGCGGGTTAGTGTCAGCGTGCGGTTCAGGATTAGGGGACGGGTGAGGGTCAGGCTTCGGGGAAGGGTTAGGGTTAGGGTTCGGGCTAGGGTTAGGGTTAGGGGAAGTGGACGGTTTAGGGTCCAGGTGAGGGTACGACAACACTTAAGGGGGAGGGTTCGCGTGAGGGCGTGGGTTAGTGTCAGCGTACGGGTTAGGATTAGGGGACGGGTGAGAGTCAGGCTTCGGGGAAGGGTTAGGGTTAGGGTTCGGGCTAGGGCTAGGGTTAGGGTTAGGGAACGAGAACGGTTTAGGGTCCAGGTGAGGGTATGACAACGCTATAGGGGGAGCGTACGCGTGAGGGCGTGGGTTAGTGTCAGCGTACGGGTTAGGATTAGGGGAAGGGTGAGGGTCAGGCTTCGGGGAAGGGTTAGGGTTAGGTTTCGGGTTAGGGTTAGGGGACGGGGACGGTTTAGGGTCCAGGTGAGGGTACGACAACGCTTTAGGGGGAGCGTACGCGTTAGAGCGCGGGTTAGTGTCATCGTACGGGTTAGGAATAGGGGACCGGTGAGGGTCAGGCTTCGGGGAAGGGTTAGGGTTAGGGTTCGGGCTAGGGTTAGGGTTAGGGTTAGGGGACGGGGACGGTTTAGGGTCCAGGTGAGAGTACGACAACACTTAAGGGGGAGTGTACGTGTGAGGGCGTGGGTTAGTGTCAGTGTACGTGTTAGGATTAGGGGACGGGTGAGGGTCAGGCTTCGGGGAAGTGTTAGGGTTAGGGTTCGGGCTAGGGTTAGCGTTAGGGGACGGGGACGGTTTAGGGTCCAGGTGAGGGTACAACAACACTTTAGGGGGAGCGTACGTGTGAGGGCGCGGATTAGTGTCAGCGTACGGGTTAGGATTAGGGGACAGGTGAGGCTCAGGCTTCGGGGAAGGGTTAGGGTTAGGGTTCGGTCTAGGGTTAGGGTTAGGGTTCGGGCTAGGATTAGGGTTAGGGGACGGGGACGGCTTAGGGTCCAGGTGAGGGTACGACAACGCTTTAGGGGGAGCGTATGTGTGAGGGTGCGGGTTAGTGTCAGCGTACGGGTTAGGATTAGGGGACGGGTGATGGTCAGGCTTCGGGGAAGGGTTAGGGTTAGGGTTCGGGCTAGGGTTAGGTTTAGGGGATGGGGACGGTTTAGGGTCCAGGTGAGGGTACGACAACACTTAAGGGGGAGCTTACGTGTGAGGGCGCGGGTTAGTGTCAGCGTACGGGTTAGGATTAGGGGACGGGTGAAGGTCAGGCTTCGGGGAAGGGTTAGGGTTAGGGTTCAAGCTAGGGTTAGGGTTAGGGGACGGGGATTTTTAGGGTCCAGGTGAGGGTACGACAACGCTTTAGGGGGAGCGTACATGTGAGGGCGCGGGTTAGTGTCAGCGTACGGGTTAGGATTAGGGGACGGGTGAGGGTCAGGCTTCGGGGAAGTGTTAGGGTTAGGGTTCGGTCTAAGGTTAGGGTTAGGTGACGGGGACGGTTTAGGGTCCAGGTGAGGGTACGAAAACGCTTTAGGGGGAGCGTAGGCGTGAGGGCGCGGGTTAGTGTCAGCGTACGGGTTAGGATTAGGGGACGGGTTAAGGTCAGGCTTCGGGGAAGGGTTAGGGTTAGGGTTCGGGCTAGGGTTAGGGTTAGGGGACGGGGACGGTTTAGGGTCCAGGTGAGGGTACGACAACGCTTTAGGGGGAGCGTACGCGTGAGAGCGCGGGTTAGTGTCAGCGTACGCGTTAGGATTAGGGGACGGGTGAGGGTCAGGCTTCGGGGAAGGTTTAGGGTTAGGGTTCGGGCTAGGGTTAGGGTTAGGGGACGGGGACGGTTTAGGGTCCAGGTGAGGGTAGGACAACGCTTTAGGGGGAGCGTACGCGTGAGGGCGCGGGTTAGTGTCAGCGTACGGGTTAGGATTAGGGGACGGGTGAGGGTCAGGCTTCGGGGAAGGGTTAGGGTTAGGGTTCGGGCTAGGGTTAGGGTTAGGGGACGGGGACGGTTTAGGGTCCAGGTGAGGGTACGACAACGCTTTAGGGGGAGCGTACGTGTGAGGGCGCGGGTTAGTGTCAGCGTACGGTTCAGGATTAGGGGACGGGTGAGGGTCAGGCTTCGGGGAAGGGTTAGGGTTATGGTTCGGCCTAGGGTTAGGGTTAGGGGAAGGGGACGGTTTAGGGTCCAGGTGAGGGTACGACAACACTTAAGGGGGAGCGTACTCGTGAGGGCACAGGTTAGTGTCAGCGTACGGGTTAGGATTAGGGGACGGGTGAGAGTCAGGCTTCGGGGAAGGGTTAGGGTTAGGGTTCGGGCTAGGGATAGGGTTAGGGTTAGGGGACAAGAACGGTTTAGGGTCCAGGTGAGGGTATGACAACGCTATAGGGGGAGCGTACGCGTGAGGGCGTGAGTTAGTGTCAGCGTACGGGTTAGGATTAGGGGAAGGGTGAGGGTCAGGCTTCGGGGAAGGGTTAGGGTTAGGGTTCGGGCTAGGGTTAGGGTTAGGGGACGGGGACGGTTTAGGGTCCAGGTGAGGGTACGACAACACTTAAGGCGGAGTGTACGTGTGCGGGCGTGGGTTAGTGTCAGTGTACGGGTTAGGATTAGGGGAAGGGTGAGGGTCAGGCTTCGGGGAAGTGTTAGGGTTAGGGTTCGGGCTAGGGTTAGCGTTAGGGGACGGGGACGGTTTAGGGTCCAGGTGAGGGTACGACAACACTTTAGGGTGAGCGTACGTGTGAGGGCGCGGATTAGTGTCAGCGTACGGGTTAGGATAAGGGTACAGGTGAGGCTCAGGCTTCGGGGAAGGGTTACGGTTAGGGTTCGGTCTAAGGTTAGGGTTAGGGGACGGGGATGGTTTAGGGTCCAGGTGAGGGTACGACAACGCTTTAGGGGGAGCGTATGTGTGAGGGCGCGGGTTAGTGTCAACGTACGGGTTAGGATTAGGGGACAGGTGAGGGTGAGGCTTCGGGGAAGGGTTAGGGTTCGGGCTAGGGTTACGGGTAGGGGACGGGGACGGTGTATGGTCCAGGTGAGGGTACGACAACGCTTTAGGGGGAGCGTACGCGTGAGGGCGCGGGTTAGTGTCAGCGTACGGGTTAGGATTAGGGGACGGGTGAGGGTCAGGCTTCGGGGAAGGGTTAAGGTTAGGGTTCGGGCTAGGGCTAGGGTTAGGGTTAGGGGACGAGAACGGTTTAGGGTCCAGGTGAGGGTATGACAACGCTTTAGGGGGAGCGTACGCGTGAGGGCGTGGGTTAGTGTCAGCGTACGGGTTAGGATTAGGGGACGGGTGAGGGTCAGGCTTCGGGGAAGTGTTAGTGTTAGGGTTCGGGCTAGTTTTAGGGTTAGGGGACGGGGACGGTTTAGGGTCCAGGTGAGGGTACGACAATGCTTTAGGGGGAGCGTACGTGTGAGGGTGCGGGTTAGTGTCAGCGTACGGGTTAGGATTAGGGGACGGGTGAGGGTCAGGCTTCGGGGAAGGGTTAGGTTTAGGGTTTGGTCTAAGGTTAGGGTTAGGGGACGGGGACGGTTTAGGGTCCAGGTGAGGGTACGACAACGCTTTAGGGGGAGCGTACGCGTGAGGGCGCGGGTTAGTGTCAGCGTACGGGTTAGGATTAGGGGACGGGTGAGGGTCAGGCTTCGGGGAAGGCTTAGGGTTAGTGTTCGGGCTAGGGTTAGGGTTAGGGGACGGGGACGGTTTAGGGTCCAGGTGAGGGTACGACAACGCTTTAGGGGGAGCGTACGTGTGAGGGCGATGGTTAGTGTCAGCGTACGATTTAGGATTAGGGGACGTGTGAGGGTCAGGCTTCGGGGAAGTGTTAGGGTTAGGGTTCGGGCTAGGGTTAGGTTTAGGGGACGGGGACGGTTTAGGGTCCAGGTGAGGGTACGACAACACTTTAGGGGGAGCGTACGTGTGAGGGTGCGGGTTAGTGTCAGCGTATGGGTTAGGATTAGGGGACGGGTGAGGGTCAGGTTTCGGGGAAGGGTTAGGGTTAGGGTTCGGGCTAGGGTTAGGGTTAGGGGACGGGGACGGTTTAGGGTCCAGGTGAGGGTACGACAACACTTAAGGGGGAGCGTACGTGTGAGGGCGCGGGTTTGTGTCAGCGTACGGGTTAGGATTAGGGGACGGGTGAAGGTCAGGCTTCGGGGATGGGTTAGGGTTAGGGTTCGGGCTACGGTTAGGGTTAGGGGACGGGGACGGTTTAGGGTACAGGTGAGGGTACGACAACGCTTTAGGGGGAGCGTACATGTGAGGGTGTGGGTTAGTGTCAGCGTACGGGTTAGGATTAGGGGACGGGTGGGGGTCAGGCTTCGGGGAAGGCTTAGGATTAGTGTTCGGGCTAGGGTTAGGGTTAGGGGACGGGGACGGTTTAGGGTCCAGGTGAGGGTACGACAACACTTAAGGGGGAGCGTACGTGTGAGGGCGCGGGTTAGTGTCAGCGTACGGGTTAGGATTAGGGGACGGGTGAAGGTCAGGCTTCGGGGAAGGGTTAGGGTTAGGGTTCGGGCTAGGGTTAGGGTTAGGGGACGGGGACGGTTTAGGGTACAGGTGAGGGTACGACAACGCTTTAGGGGGAGCGTACATGTGAGGGTGCGGGTTAGTGTCAGCGTACGGGTTAGGATTAGGGGACGGGTGAGGGTCAGGCTTCGGGGAAGGGTTAGGGTTAGGGTTCGGTCTAAGGTTAGGGTTAGGGGACGGGGACGGTTTAGGGTCCAGGTGAGGGTACGAAAACGCTTTAGGGGGAGCGTAGGCGTGAGGGCGCGGGTTAGTGTCAGCGTACGGGTTAGGATTAGGGGACGGGTTAAGGTCAGGCTTCGGGGAAGGGTTAGGGTTAGGGTTCGGGCTAGGGCTAGGGTTAGGGTTAGGGGACGAGAACGCTTTAGGGTCCAGGTGTGGGTATGACAACGCTATAGGGGGAGCGTACGCGTGAGGGCGTGGGTTAGTGTCAGCGTACGGGTTAGGATTAGGGGAAGGGTGAGGGTCAGGCTTCGGGGAAGGGTTAGGGTTAGGGTTCGGGCTAGGGTTAGGGTTAGGGGACGGGGACGCTTTAGGGTCCAGGTGAGGGTACGACAACGCTTTAGGGGGAGCGTACGCGTGAGAGCGCGGGTTAGTGTCATCGTACGGGTTATGAATAGGGGACGCGTGAGGGTCAGGCTTCGGGGAAGGGTTAGGTTTAGGGTTCGGGCTAGGGTTAGGGTTAGGGGACGGGGACGGTTTACGGTCCAGGTGAGGGTACGACAACACTTAAGGGGGAGTGTACGTGTGAGGGCGTGGGTTAGTGTCAGTGTACGGGTTAGGATTAGGGGACGGGTGAGGGTCAGGCTTCGGGGAAGTGTTAGGGTTAGGGTTCCGGCTAGGGTTAGCGTTAGGGGATGGGGACGGTTTAGGGTCCAGGTGAGGGTACGACAACACTTTAGGGGGAGCGTACGTGTGAGGGCGTGGGTTAGTGTCAGCGTACGGGTTAGGATTAGGGGACAGGTGAGGCTCAGGCTTCGGGGAAGTGTTAGGGTTAGGGTTCGGTCTAAGGTTAGGGTTAGGGGACGGGGATGGTTTAGGGTCCAGGTGAGGGTACGACAACGCTTTAGGGGGAGCGTATGTGTGAGGGCGCGTGTTAGTGTCAACGTATGGGTTAGGATTATGGGACAGGTGAGGGTCAGGCTTCGGGGAAGGGTTAGGGTTCGGGCTAGGGTTACGGTTAGGGGACGGGGACGGTTTAGGGTGCAGGTGAGGGTACGACAACGCTTTAGGGGGAGCGTACGTGTGAGGGCGCGGGTTAGTGTCAGCGTACGGTTCAGGATTAGGGGACGGGTGAGGGTCAGGCTTCGGGGAAGGGTTAGGGTTAGGGTTCGGGCTAGGGTTAGGGTTAGGGGAAGGGGACGGTTTAGGGTCCAGGTGAGGGTACGACAACACTTAAGGGGGAGCGTACGCGTGAGGGCGCGGGTTAGTGTCAGCGTACGGGTTAGGATTAGGGGACGGGTGAGAGTCAGGCTTCAGGGAAGGGTTAGGGTTAGGGTTCGGGCTAGGGCTAGGGTTAGGGTTAGGGGACGAGAACGGTTTAGGGTCCAGGTGAGTTTATGACAACGCTTTAGGGGGAGCGTACGCGTGAGGGCGTGGGTTAGTGTCAGCGTACGGGTTAGGATTAGGGGACGGGTGAGGGTCAGGCTTCGGGGAAGGGTTAGTGTTAGGGTTCGGGCTAGTTTTAGGGTTAGGGGACGGGGACGGTTTAGGGTCCAGGTGAGGGTACGACAACGCTTTAGGGGGAGCGTACGTGTGAGGGCGCGGGTTAGTGTCAGCGTACGGGTTAGGATTAGGGGACGGGTGAGGGTCAGGCTTCGGGGAAGGGTTAGGGTTAGGGTTCGGTCTAAGGTTAGGGTTAGGGGACGGGGACGGTATAGGGTCCAGGTGAGGGTTCCACAACGCTTTAGGGGGAGCGTACGCGTGAGCGTGCGGGTTAGTGTCAGCGTACGGGTTAGGATTAGGGGACGGGTGAGGGTCAGGCTTCGGGGAAGGGTTAGGGTTAGTGTTCGGGCTAGGGTTAGGGTTAGGGGACGGGGACGGTTTAGGGTCCAGGTGAGGGTACGACAACGCTTTAGGGGGAGTGTACGTGTGAGGGCGCGGGTTAGTGTCAGCGTACGGTTTAGGATTAGGGGACGTGTGAGTGTTAGGCTTGGGGGAAGGGTTAGGGTTAGGGTTCGGGCTAGGGTTATGGTTAGGGGACGGGGACGGTTTAGGGTCCAGGTGAGGGTACGACAACGCTTTAGGGGGATCGTATGTGTGAGGGTGCGGGTTAGTGTCAGCGTACGGGTTAGGATTAGGGGACGGGTGAGGGTCAGGCTTCGGGGAAGGGTTAGGGTTAGGGTTCGGGCTAGGGTTAGGGTTAGGCGACGGGTACGGTTTAGGGTCCAGGTGAGGGTACGACAACGTTTAAGGGGGAGCGTATGTGTGAGGGCGCGGGTTAGTGTCAGCGTACGGGTTAGGATTAAGGGACGGATGAGGGTCAGGCTTTGGGGAAGGGATAGGGTTAGGGTTCGGGCTAGGGTTAGGGTTAGGGGACTGGGGCGGTTTAGGGTCCAGGTGAGGGTACGACAACGCTTTACGGGGAGCGTACATGTGAGGGCGCGGGTTAGTGTCAGCGTACGGGTTAGGATTAGGGGAAGGGTGAGGGTCAGGCTTCGGGGAAGTGTTAGGGTTAGGGTTCGGGATAGGGTTAGGGTTAGGGGACGGGGACGGTTTAGGGTCCAGGTGAGGGTACGACAACGCTTTAGGGGGAGCGTACGTGTGAGGGCGCGGGTTAGTGTCAGCGTACGGGTTAGGATTAGGGGACGGGTGAGGGTCAGACTTCGGGGAAGCGTTAGGGTTAGGGTTCGGGCTAGGGTTAAGGTTAGGGGACGGGGACGGTTTAGGGTCCAGGTGAGGGTAGGACAACACTTTAGGGGGAGCGTACGCATGAGGGCGTGGGTTAGTGTCAGCGTACGGGTTAGGATTAGGGGACGGGTGAGGGTCAGGCTTCGGGGAAGGGTTAGTGTTAGGGTTCGGGTTAGGGTTAGGGGACGGGGACGGTTTAGGCTCCAGGTGAGGGTATGACAACGCTTTAGGGGGAGCGTACGTGTGAGGGCGCGGGTTAGTGTCAGTGTACGGGTTAGGATTAGGGGACGTGTGAGGGTCAGGCTTCGGGGAAGGGTTAGCGTTAGGGTGCGGGCTAGTGTTAGGGTTAGGGGACTGGGGCGGTTTAGGGTCCAGGTGACGGTACGACAACGCTTTAGGGGGAGCGTACGTGTGAGGGCGCGGGTTAGTGTCAGCGTACGGGTTAGGATTAGGGGACGGGTGAGTGTCAGGCTTCGGGGAAGGGTTAGGGTTAGTGTTCGGGCTAGGTTTAGGGTTAGGGGACGGGGACGGTTTAGGGTCCAGGTGAGGGTACGACAACGCTTTAGGGGGAGCGTACGTGTGAGGGCGATGGTTAGTGTCAGCGTACTGTTTAGGATTAGGGGACGGGTGAGGGTCAGGCTTCGGGGAAGGGTTAGGGTTAGGGTTCGGGCTAGGGTTAGGGTTAGGGGACGGGGACGGTTTAGGGTCCAGGTGAGGGTACGACAACGCTTTAGGGGGAGCGTACGTGTGAGGGTGCAGGTTAGTGTCAGCGTACGGGTTAGGATTAGGGGACGGGTGAGGGTCAGGCTTCGGGGAAGGGTTAGGGTTAGGGTTCGGGCTAGGGTTAGGGTTAGGGGACGGGGACGGTTTAGGGTCCAGGTGAGGGTACGACAACACTTAAGGGGGAGCGTACGTGTGAGGGCGCGGGTTAGTGTCAGCGTACGGGTTAGGATTAGGGGACGGATGAAGGTCAGGCTTCGGGGAAGGGTTAGGGTTAGGGTTCGGGCTAGGGTTATGGTTAGGGGACGGGGACGGTTTAGGGTCCTGGTGAGGGTACGACAACGCTTTAGGGGGATCGTACGCGTGAGGGCGCGGGTTAGTGTCAGCGTACGGATTAGGATTTGGGGACGGGTTAGGGTCAGGCTTCGGGGAAGGGTTAGGGTTAGGGTTCGGGCTAGGGTTAGGGTTAGGGGACGGGGACGGTTTAGGATCCAGGTGAGGGTACGACAACGCTTTAGGGGGAGCGTACGCGGGAGAGCGCGGGTTAGTGTCAGCGTACGCGTTAGGATTAGGGGACGGGTGAGGGTCAGACTTCGGGGAAGGGTTAGGGTTCGGGCTAGGGTTAGGGTTAGGGGACGGGGACGGTTTAGGGTTCAGGTGAGGGTACGACAACGCTTTAGGGGGAGCGTACGTGTGAGGGCGCGGATTAGTGTCAGCGTACGGGTTAGGATTAGGGGACGGGTGAGGGTCAGGCTTCGGGGAAGGGTTAGGCTTAGGGTTCGGGCTAGGGTTAGGGTTAGGGGACGGGGACGGTTTAGGGTACAGGTGAGGGTACGACAACACTTAAGGGGGAGCGTACGTGTGAGGGCGCTGTTTAGTTTCAGCGTACGGGTTAGGATTAGGGGACGGGTGAGGGTCAGGCTACGGGGAAGGGTTAGGGTTAGGGTTCGGGCTAGGGTTAGGGTTAGGGGACGGGGACGGTTTAGGGTCCAGGTGAGTTTACGAAAACGCTTTAGGGGGAGCGTACGCGTGAGGGCGCGGGTTAGTGTCAGCGTACGGGTTAGGATTAGGGGACGGGTGAGGGTCAGGCTTCGGGGAAGGGTTAGGGTTAGGGTTCGGGCTAGGGTTAGGGTTAGGGGATGGGGACGGTTTAGGGTCCAGGTGAGGGTACGACAACACTTAAGTGGGAGCGTACGTGTGAGGGCGTGGGTTAGTGTCAGCGTACGGGTTAGGATTAGGGGACGGGTGAGGGTCAGGCTTCGGGGAAGGGTTAGGGTTAGGGTTCGGGCTAGGGTTAGGGTTAGGGGACGGGGACGGTTTAGGGTCCAGGTGAGGGTACGGCAACGCTTTAGGGGAGCGTACGCATGAGGGCGCGGGTTAGTGTCAGCATACGGGTTAGGATTAGGGGACGGGTGAGGGTCAGGCTTCGGGGAAGGGTTAGGGTTAGGGTTCGGGCTAGGGTTAGGGTTAGGGGACGGGGACAGTTTAGGGTCCCGGTGAGGGTACGACAACGCTTTAGGGGGAGCGTACATGTGAGGGCGCGGCTTAGTGTCAGCGTACGGTTTAGGATTAGGGGACGGGTGAGGGTCAGGCTTCGGGGAAGGGTTAGGGTTAGGGTTCGGGCCAGGGTTAGCGTTAGGGGACGGGGACGGTTTAGGGTCCAGGTGAGGGTACGACAACGCTTTAGGGGGAGCGTACGTGTGAGGGCGCGGGTTAGTGTCAGCGTACGTGTTAGGATTAGGGGACGCGTGAAGGTCACGCTTCGGGGAAGGGTTAGGGTTAGGGTTCCGGCTAGGGTTAGGGTTAGGGGACGGGGACGGTTTAGGGTCCAGGTGAGGGTACGACAACACTTAAGGGGGAGCGTACGTGTGAGGGCGCGGGTTAGTGTCAGCGTACGGGTTAGGATAAGGGGACGGGTGAAGGTCAGGCTTCGGGGAAGTGTTAGGGTTAGGGTTCGGGCTAGGGTTAGGGTTAGGGGACGGGGACGGTTTAGGGTCCAGGTGAGGGTACGACAACGCTTTAGGGGGAGCGTACATGTGAGGGCGCGGGTTAGTGTCAGCGTACGGGTTAGGATTAGGGGACGGGTGAGGGTCAGGCTTCGGGGAAGGGTTAGGGTTAGGGTTCGGTCTAAGGTTAGGGTTAGGGGACGGGGACGGTTTAGGGTCCAGGTGAGGGTACGAAAACGCTTTAGGGGGAGCGTACGTGTGAGGGCGCGGGTTAGTGTCAGCGTGCGGTTCAGGATTAGGGGACGGGTGAGGGTCAGGCTTCGGGGAAGGGTTAGGGTTAGGGTTCGGGCTAGGGTTAGGGTTAGGGGAAGTGTACGGTTTAGGGTCCAGGTGAGGGTACGACAACACTTAAGGGGGAGCGTTCGCGTGAGGGCGCGGGTTAGTGTCAGCGTACGGGTTAGGATTAGGGGACGGGTGAGAGTCAGGCTTCGGGGAAGGGTTAGGGTTAGGGTTCGGGCTAGGGCTAGGGTTAGGGTTAGGGAACGAGAACGGTTTAGGGTCCAGGTGAGGGTATGACAACGCTATAGGGGGAGCGTACGCGTGAGGGCGTGGGTTAGTGTCAGCGTACGGGTTAGGATTAGGGGAAGGGTGAGGGTCAGGCTTCGGGGAAGGGTTAGTGTTAGGTTTCGGGTTAGGGTTAGGAGACGGGGACGGTTTAGGGTCCAGGTGAGGGTACGACAACGCTTTAGGGGGAGCGTACGCGTTAGAGCGCGGGTTAGTGTCATCGTACGGGTTAGGAATAGGGGACGGGTGAGGGTCAGGCTTCGGCGAAGGGTTAGGGTTAGGGTTCGGGCTAGGGTTAGGGTTAGGGGACGGGGACGGTTTAGGGTCCAGGTGAGGGTACGACAACACTTAAGGGGGAGTGTACGTGTGAGGGCGTGGGTTAGTGTCAGTGTACGTGTTAGGATTAGGGGACGGGTGAGGGTCAGGCTTCGGGGAAGTGTTAGGGTTAGGGTTCGGGCTAGGGTTAGCGTTAGGGGACGGGGACGGTTTAGGGTCCAGGTGAGGGTACGACAACACTTTAGGGGGAGCGTACGTGTGAGGGCGCGGATTAGTGTCAGCGTACGGGTTAGGATTAGGGGACAGGTGAGGCTCAGGCTTCGGGGAAGGGTTAGGGTTAGGGTTCGGTCTAAGGTTAGGGTTAGGGGACGGGGATGGTTTAGGGTCCAGGTGAGGGTACGACAACGCTTTAGGGGGAGCGTATGTGTGAGGGCGTGGGTTAGTGTCAACGTACGGTTTAGGATTATGGGACAGGTGAGGGTCAGGCTTCGGGGAAGGGTTAGGGTTTGGGCTAGGGTTACGGGTAGGGGACGGGGACGGTGTAGGGTCCAGGTGAGGATACGACAACCCTTTAGGGGGAGTGTACGCGTGAGGGCGCGGGTTAGTGTCAGCGTACGGGTTAGGATTAGGGGACGGGTGAGGGTCAGGCTTCGGGGAAGGGTTAGGGTTAGGGTTCGGGCTAGGGTTAGGGTTAGGGGAAGGGGACGGTTTAGGGTTCAGGTGTGGGTACGACAACACTTAAGGGGGAGCGTACGCGTGAGGGCGCGGGTTAGTGTCAGCGTACGGGTTAGGATTAGGGGACGGGTGAGAGTCAGGCTTCGGGGAAGGGTTAGGGTTAGGGTTTGGGCTAGGGCTAGGGTTAGGGTTAGGGGAAGAGAACGGTTTAGGGTCCAGGTGAGGGTATGACAACGCTTTAGGGGGAGCGTACGCGTGAGGGCGTGGGTTAGTGTCAGCGTACGGGTTAGGATTAGGGGACGGGTGAGGGTCAGGCTTCGGGGAAGGGTTAGGGTTAGGGTTCGGTCTAAGGTTAGGGTTAGGGGACGGGGACGGTTTAGGGTCCAGGTGAGGGTACGACAACGCTTTAGGGGGAGCGTATGTGTGAGGGCGCGGGTTAGTGTCAACGTACGGGTTAGGATTAGGGGACAGGTGAGGGTGAGGCTTCAGGGAAGGTTTAGGGTTCGGGCTAGGGTTACGGGTAGGGGACGGGGACGGTGTATGGTCCAAGTGAGGG
This sequence comes from Grampus griseus, assembly GCF_964374135.1. Classification (NCBI taxonomy): domain Eukaryota; kingdom Metazoa; phylum Chordata; class Mammalia; order Artiodactyla; family Delphinidae; genus Grampus; species Grampus griseus. Next base: position 58,570 of record NW_028133223.1, on the reverse strand, counting down.
TACGACAACGCTTTAGGGGGAGCGTACGCGTGAGGGCGCGGGTTAGTGTCAGCGTACGGGTTAGGATTAGGGGACAGGTGAGGGTCAGGCTTCGGGGAAGGGTTAGGGTTAGGGTTCGGGCTAGGGTTAGGGTTAGGGTTAGGGGACGAGAACGGTTTAGGGTCCAGGTGAGGGTATGACAACGCTTTAGGGGGAGCGTACGCGTGAGGGCGTGGGTTAGTGTCAGCGTACGGGTTAGGATTAGGGGACGGGTGAGGGTCAGGCTTCGGGGAAGTGTTAGTGTTAGGGTTCGGGCTAGTTTTAGGGTTAGGGGACGGGGACGGTTTAGGGTCCAGGTGAGGGTACGACAATGCTTTAGGGGGAGCGTACGTGTGAGGGCGCGGTTTAGTGTCAGCGTACGGGTTAGGATTAGGGGACGGGTGAGTGTCAGGCTTCGGGGAAGGGTTAGGGTTAGGGTTCGGTCTAAGGTTAGGGTTAGGGGACGGGGACGGTTTAGGGTCCAGGTGAGGGTACGACAACGCTTTAGGGGGAGCGTACGCGTGAGGGCGCGGGTTAGTGTCAGCGTACGGGTTAGGATTAGGGGATGGGTGAGGGTCAGGCTTCGGGGAAGGCTTAGGGTTAGTGTTCGGGCTAGGGTTAGGGTTAGGGGACGGGGACGGTTTAGGGTCCAGGTGAGGGTACGACAACGCTTTAGGGGGAGCGTACGTGTGAGGGCGATGGTTAGTGTCAGCGTACGATTTAGGATTAGGGGACGTGTGAGGGTCAGGCTTCGGGGAAGGGTTAGGGTTAGGGTTCGGGCTAGGGTTAGGGTTAGGGGATGGGGACGGTTTAGGGTACAGGTGAGGGTACGACAACGCTTTAGGGGGAGCGTACATGTGAGGGTGCGGGTTAGTGTCAGCGTACGGGTTAGGATTAGGGGACGGGTGGGGGTCAGGCTTCGGGGAAGACTTAGGGTTAGTGTTCGGGCTAGGGTTAGGGTTAGGGGACGGGGACGGTTTAGGGTCCAGGTGAGGGTACGACAACGCTGTAGGGGGAGCGTACGTGTGAGGGCGATGGTTAGTGTCAGCGTACGATTTAGGATTAGGGGACGTGTGAGGGTCAGGCTTTGGGGAAGGGTTAGGGTTAGGGTTCGGGCTAGGGTTAGGGTTAGGGGACGGGGACGGTTTAGGGTCCAGGTGAGGGTACGACAACGCTTTAGGGGGAGCGTACGTGTGAGGGTGCGGGTTAGTGTCAGCGTACGGGTTAGGATTAGGGGACGGGTGAGGGTCAGGCTTCGGGGAAGGGTTAGGGTTAGGGTTCGGGCTAGGGTTAGGGTTAGGGGACGGGGACGGTTTAGGGTCCAGGTGAGGGTACGACAACACTTAAGGGGGAGCGTACATGTGAGGACGCGGGTTAGTGTCAGCGTACGGGTTAGGATTAGGGGACGGGTGAAGGTCAGGCTTCGGGGAAGGGTTAGGGTTAGGGTTCGGGCTAGGGTTAGGGTTAGGGGACGGGGACGGTTTAGGGTCCAGGTGAGGGTACGACAACGCTTTAGGGGGAGCGTACATGTGAGGGTGCGGGTTAGTGTCAGCGTACGGGTTAGGATTAGGGGACGGGTGAGGGTCAGGCTTCGGGGAAGGGTTAGGGTTAGGGTTCGGGCTAGGGTTAGGGGACGGGGACGGTTTAGGGTCCAGGTGAGGGTACGACAACACTTAAGGGGGAGCGTACGTGTGAGGGCGCGGGTTAGTGTCAGCGTACGGGTTAGGATTAGGGGACGGGTGAAGGTCAGGCTTCGGGGAAGGGTTAGGGTTAGGGTTCGGGCTAGGGTTAGGGTTAGGGGACGGGGACGGTTTAGGGTACAGGTGAGGGTACGACAACGCTTTAGGGGGAGCGTACATGTGAGGGTGCGGGTTAGTGTCAGCGTACGGGTTAGGATTAGGGGACGGGTGAGGGTCAGGCTTCGGGGAAGGGTTAGGGTTAGGGTTCGGTCTAAGGTTAGGGTTAGGGGACGGGGACGGTTTAGGGTCCAGGTGAGGGTACGAAAACGCTTTAGGGGGAGCGTAGGCGTGACGGCGCGGGTTAGTGTCAGCGTACGGGTTAGGATTAGGGGACAGGTTAAGGTCAGGCTTCGGGGAAGGGTTAGGGTTAGGGTTCGGGCTAGGGCTAGGGTTAGGGTTAGGGGACGAGACCGCTTTAGGGTCCAGGTGAGGGTATGACAACGCTATAGGGGGAGCGTACGCGTGAGGGCGTGGGTTAGTGTCAGCGTACAGGTTAGGATTAGGGGAAGGGTGAGGGTCAGGCTTCGGGGAAGGGTTAGGGTTAGGGTTCGGGCTAGGGTTAGGGTTAGGGGACGGGGACGCTTTAGGGTCCAGGTGAGGGTACGACAACGCTTTAGGGGGAGCGTACGCGTGAGAGCGCGGGTTAGTGTCATCGTACGGGTTAGGAATAGGGGACGCGTGAGGGTCAGGCTTCGGGGAAGGGTTAGGTTTAGGGTTCGGGCTAGGTTTAGGGTTAGGGGACGGGGACGGTTTAGGGTCCAGGTGAGGGTACGACAACACTTAAGGGGGAGTGTACGTGTGAGGGCGTGGGTTAGTGTCAGTGTACGGTTTAGGATTATGGGACAGGTGAGGGTCAGGCTTCGGGGAAGGGTTAGGGTTCGGGCTAGGGTTACGGGTAGGAGACGGGGACGGTGTAGGATCCAGGTGAGGGCACGACAACGCTTTAGGGGGAGCGTACGCGTGAGGGCGCGGGTTAGTGTCAGCGTACGGGTTAGGATTAGGGGACGGGTGAGGGTCAGGCTTCGGGGAAGGGTTAGGGTTAGTGTTCGGGCTAGGGTTAGGGTTAGGGGACTGGGACGGTTTAGGGTCCAGGTGAGGGTACGACAACGCTTTAGGGTGAGCGTACGTGTGAGTGCGATGGTTAGTGTCAGCGTACGGTTTAGGATTAGGGGACGTGTGAGGGTCAGGCTTGGGGGAAGTGTTAGGGTTAGGGTTCGGGCTAGGGTTAGGGTTCGGGGACGGGGACGGTTTAGGGTCCAGGTGAGGGTACGACAACGCTTTAGGGGGAGCGTATGTGTGTGGGTGCGGGTTAGTGTCAGCGTACGGGTTAGGATTAGGGGACGGGTGAGGGTCAGGCTTCGGGGAAGGGTTAGGGTTAGGGTTCGGGCTAGGGTTAGGGTTAGGGGACGGGTACGGTTTAGGGTCCAGGTGAGGGTACGACAACGTTTAAGGGGGAGCGTATGTGTGAGGGCGCGGGTTAGTGTCAGCGTACGGGTTAGGATTAAGGGACGGGTGAGGGTCAGGCTTCGGGGAAGGGTTAGGGTTAGGGTTCGGGCCAGGGTTAGGGTTAGGGGACGGGGACGGTTTAGGGTCCAGGTGAGGGTACGACAACGCTTTAGGGGGAGCGTACGCATGAGGGCGTGGGTTAGTGTCAGCGTACGGGTTAGGATTAGGGGACGGGTGAGTGTCAGGCTTCGGGGAAGGGTTAGTGTTAGGGTTCGGGTTAGGGTTAGGGGACGGGGACGGTTTAGGGTCCAGGTGAGGGTATGACAACGCTTTAGGGGGAGCGTACGTGTGAGGGCGCGGGTTAGTGTCAGTGTACGGGTTAGGATTAGGGGACGGTTGAGGGTCAGGCTTCGGGGAAGGGTTAGCGTTAGGGTGCGGGCTAGTGTTAGGGTTAGGGGACTGGGGCGGTTTAGGGTCCAGGTGACGGTACCACAACGCTTTAGGGGGAGCGTACGTGTGAGGGCGCGGGTTAGTGTCAGCGTACGGGTTAGGATTAGGGGACGGGTGAGTGTCAGGCTTCGGGGAAGGGTTAGGGTTAGTGTTCGGGCTAGGTTTAGGGTTAGGGGACGGGGACGGTTTAGGGTCCAGGTGAGGGTACGACAACGCTTTAGGGGGAGCGTACGTGTGAGGGCGATGGTTAGTGTCAGCGTACGGTTTAGGATTAGGGGACGGGTGAGGGTCAGGCTTCGGGGAAGGGTTAGGGTTAGGGTTCGGGCTAGGGTTAGGGTTAGGGGACGGGGACGGTTTAGGGTCCAGGTGAGGGTACGACAACGCTTTAGGGGGAGCGTACGTGTGAGGGTGCGGGTTAGTGTCAGCGTACGGGTTAGGATTAGGGGACGGGTGAGGGTCAGGCTTCGGGGAAGGGTTAGGGTTAGGGTTCGGGCTAGGGTTAGGGTTAGGGGACGGGGACGGTTAAGGGTCCAGGTGAGGGTACGACAACACTTAAGGGGGAGCGTACGTGTGAGGGCGCGGGTTAGTGTCAACGTACGGGTTAGGATTAGGGGACGGGTGAAGGTCAGGCTTCGGGGAAGGGTTAGGGTTAGGGTTCGGGCTAGGGTTAGGGTTAGGGAACGGGGACGGTTTAGGGTCCAGGTGAGGGTACGACAACGCTTTAGGGGGAGCGTACGTGTGAGGGCGCGGGTTAGTGTCAGCGTACGGGTTAGGATTAGGGGACGGGTGAGGGTCAGGCTTCGGGGAAGGGTTAGGGTTAGGGTTCGGTCTAAGGTTAGGGTTAGGGGACTGGGACGGTTTAGGGTCCTGGTGAGGGTACGACAACGCTTTAGGGGGATCGTACGCGTGAGGGCGCGGGTTAGTGTCAGCGTACGGATTAGGATTTGGGGACGGGTTAGGGTCAGGCTTCGGGGAAGGGTTAGGGTTAGGGTTCGGGCTAGGGTTAGGGTTAGGGGACGGGGACGGTTTAGGATCCAGGTGAGGGTACGACAACGCTTTAGGGGGAGCGTACGCGGGAGAGCGCGGGTTAGTGTCAGCGTACGCGTTAGGATTAGGGGACGGGTGAGGGTCAGACTTCGGGGAAGGGTTAGGGTTAGGGTTCGGGCTAGGGTTAGGGTTAGGGGACGGGGACGGTTTAGGGTTCAGGTGAGGGTACGACAACGCTTTAGGGGGAGCGTACGTGTGAGGGCGCGGATTAGTGTCAGCGTACGGGTTAGGATTAGGGGACGGGTGAGGGTCAGGCTTCGGGGAAGGGTTAGGTTTAGGGTTCGGGCTAGGGTTAGGGTTAGGGGACGGGGACGGTTTAGGGTACAGGTGAGGGTACGACAACACTTAAGGGGGAGCGTACGTGTGAGGGCGCAGTTTAGTTTCAGCGTACGGGTTAGGATTAGGGGACGGGTGAGGGTAAGGCTACGGGGAAGGGTTAGGGTTAGGGTTCGGGCTAGGGTTAGGGTTAGGGGACGGGGACGGTTTAGGGTCCAGGTGAGGGTACGACAACGCTTTAGGGGGAGCGTACGCGTGAGGGCGCGGGTTAGTGTCAGCGTACGGGTTAGGATTAGGGGACGGGTGAGGGTCAGGCTTCGGGGAAGGTTTAGGGTTAGGGTTCGGGCTAGGGTTATGGTTAGGGGACGGGGACGGTTTAGGGTCCAGGTGAGGGTACGACAACGCTTTAGGGGGAGCGTATGTGTGAGGGCGCGGGTTAGTGTCAACGTACTGGTTAGGATTAGGGGACGGGTGAGGGTCAGGCTTCGGGGAAGGATTAGGGTTAGGGTTCGGGCTAGGGTTAGGGTTAGGGGACGGGGACGCTTTAGGGTCCAGGTGAGGGTACGGCAACACTTAAGGGGGAGCGTACGTGTGAGGGCGCGGGGTAGTGTCAACGTATGGGTTAGGATTAGGGGACGGGTGAGGGTCAGGCTTCGGGGAAGGGTTAGGGTTAGGGTTCGGGCTAGGGTTAGGGTTAGGGGAAGGGGACTGTTTAGGTTCCAGGTGAGGGCAGGACAACGCTTTAGCGAGAGCGTACGTGTGAGGGCGTGGGTTAGTGTCAGCGTACGGGTTAGGATTAGGGGACGGGTGAGGGTCAGGCTTCGGGGAAGGGTTAGGGTTAGGGTTCGGCCTAGGGTTAGGGTTAGAGGCTTGGATTGGTTTAGGGTCCAGATGAGGGTACGACAACGCTTTAGTGTGAGTGTACGTGTGAGGGCGCGGTTTAGTGTCAGCGTACGGGTTAGGATTAGGGGAAGGGTGAGAGTCAGGCTTCGGGGAACAGTTAGGGTTAGGGTTCGGGCTAGGGTTAGGGTTATGGGACGGGGACGGTTTAGGGTCCAGTGGAGGGCACGACAACGCTTTAGCGAGAGCGTACGTGTGAGGGCGTGGGTTAGTGTCAGCGTACGGTTTAGGATTAGGGGACGCGTGAGGGTCAGGCTTCGGGGAAGGGTTAGAATTAGGGTTCGGGCTAGGGTTAGGTTTAGGGGACGGGGAAGGTTTAGGGTTCAGGTGACGGTACGACAACGCTTTAGGCGGAGCGTACGTGTGAGGGCGCGGGTTAGTGTCAGCGTACGGGTTAGGATTAGGGGACGGGTGAGGGTCAGGCTTCGGGGAAGGGTTAGGGTTAGGGTTCGGGCTAGGGTTAGGGTTAGGGGACTGGGGCCGTTTAGGTTCCAGGTGAGGGTACGACAACGCTTTAGGGGGAGCGTACGTGTGAGGGCGCCGGTTAGTGTCATCGTACGGGTTAGGATTAGGGGACGGGTGAGGGTCAGGCTTCTGGGAAGGGTTAGGGTGAGTGTTCGGGCTAGGGTTAGGGGATGGGGACAGTTTAGGGTCCAGGTGAGTTTACGAAAACGCTTTAGGGGGAGCGTACGCGTGAGGGCGTGGGTTAGTGTCAGCGTACGGGTTAGGATTAGGGGACGGGTGAGGGTCAGGCTTCGGGGAAGCGTTAGGGTTAGGGTTCGGGCTAGGGTTAGGGTTAGGGGACGGGGACGGTTTAGGGTCCCGGTGAGGGTACGACAACGCTTTAGGGGGCGCGTACGTGTGAGGGCGCCGGTTAGTGTCAGCGTACGGGTTAGGATTAGGGGACGGGTGAGGGTCAGGCTTCGGGGAAAGGTTAGGGTTAGGGTTCGGGCTAGGGTTAGGGTTAGGGGACGGGGACGGTTTAGGGTCCAGGTGAGGGTACGGCAACGCTTTAGAGGGAGCGTACGCGTGAGGGCGCGGGTTAGTGTCAGCGTACGGGTTAGGATTAGGGGACGGGTGAGGGTCAGGCTTCGGGGAAGGGTTAGGGTTAGGATTCGGGCTAGGGTTAGGGTTAGGGGACGGGGACGGTTTAGGGTCCAGGTGAGGGTACGGCAACGCTTTAGGGGGAGCGTACGCATGAGGGCGCGGGTTAGTGTTAGCGTACGGGTTAGGATTAGGGGACGGGTGAGGGTCAGGCTTCGGGGAAGGGTTAGGGTTAGGGTTCGCGCTAGGGTTAGTGTTAGGGGACGGGGACGGTTTAGGGTCCCGGTGAGGGTACGACAACGCTTTAGGGGGAGCGTACGTGTGAGGGCGCGGGTTAGTGTCAGCGTACGGTTTAGGATTAGGGGACGGGTGAGGGTCAGGCTTCGGGGAAGGGTTAGGGTTAGGGTTCGGGCCAGGGTTAGGGTTAGGGGACGGGGACGGTTTAGGGTCCAGGTGAGGGTACGACAACGCTTTAGGGGGAGCGTACGTGTGAGGGCGCGGGTTAGTGTCAGCGTACGTGTTAGGATTAGGGGACGCGTGAGGGTCACGCTTCGGGGAAGGGTTAGGGTTAGGGTTCGGGCTAGGGTTAGGGTTAGGGGACGGGTACGGTTTAGGGTCCAGGTGAGGGTACGACAACACTTAAGGGGGAGCGTACGTGTGAGGGCGCAGGTTAGTGTCAGCGTACGGGTTAGGATTAGGGGACGGGTGAGGGTCAGGCTTCTGGGAAGGGTTAGGGTTAGGGTTCGGGCTAGGGTTAGGGTTAGGGGACGGGGACGGTTTAGGGTCCAGGTGAGGGTATTACAACGCTTTAGGGGGAGCGTACGTGTGAGGGCGTGGGTTAGTGTCAGCGTACGGGTTAGGATTAGGGGACAGTTGAGGGTCAGGCTTCGGGGAAGGGTTAGGGTTAGGGTTCGGGCTAGGGTTAGGATTAGGGGACGGGGACGGTTTAGGGTCCAGGTGAGGGTACGACAACGCTTTAGGGGGAGCTTACGCGTCAGGGCGCGGGTTAGTGTCAGCGTACGGGTTAGGATTAGGGGACGGGTGAGAGTCAGGCTTCGGGGAAGGGTTAGGGTTAGGGTTCGGGCTAGGGTTAGGGTTAGGGGACGGGGACGGTTTAGGGTCCAGTTGAGGGTACGACAACACTTAAGGGGGAGCGTACGTGTGAGGGCGCGGGTTAGTGTCAGCGTACGGGTTAGGATTAGGGGACGGGTGAGGGTCAGGCTTCGGGGAAGGTTTAGGGTTAGGGTTCGGGCTAGGGTTAGGGTTAGGGGACGGGGACGGTTTAGGGTCCAGGTGAGGGTACGGCAACGCTTTAGAGGGAGCGTACGCGTGAGGGCGCGGGTTAGTGTCAGCGTACGGGTTAGGATTAGGGGACGGGTGAGGGTCAGGCTTCGGGGAAGGGTTAGGGTTAGGATTCGGGCTAGGGTTAGGGTTAGGGGACGGGGACGGTTTAGGGTCCAGGTGAGGGTACGGCAACGCTTTAGGGGGAGCGTACGCATGAGGGCGCGGGTTAGTGTCAGCGTACGGGTTAGGATTAGGGGACGGGTGAGGGTCAGGCTTCGGGGAAGGGTTAGGGTTAGGGTTCGCGCTAGGGTTAGTGTTAGGGGACGGGGACGGTTTAGGGTCCCGGTGAGGGTACGACAACGCTTTAGGGGGAGTGTACGTGTGAGGGCGCGGGTTAGTGTCAGCGTACGGTTTAGGATTAGGGGACGGGTGAGGGTCAGGCTTCGGGGAAGGGTTAGGGTTAGGGTTCGGGCCAGGGTTAGGGTTAGGGGACGGGGACGGTTTAGGGTCCAGGTGAGGGTACGACAACGCTTTAGGGGGAGCGTACGTGTGAGGGCGCGGGTTAGTGTCAGCGTACGTGTTAGGATTAGGGGACGCGTGAGGGTCACGCTTCGGGGAAGGGTTAGGGTTAGGGTTCGGGCTAGGGTTAGGGTTAGGGGACGGGGACGGTTTAGGGTCCAGGTGAGGGTACGACAACACTTAAGGGGGAGCGTACGTGTGAGGGCGCAGGTTAGTGTCAGCGTACGGGTTAGGATTAGGGGACGGGTGAGGGTCAGGCTTCTGGGAAGGGTTAGGGTTAGGGTTCGGGCTAGGGTTAGGGTTAGGGGACGGGGACGGTTTAGGGTCCAGGTGAGGGTATTACAACGCTTTAGGGGGAGCGTACGTGTGAGGGTGTGGGTTAGTGTCAGCGTACGGGTTAGGAATAGGGGACAGTTGAGGGTCAGGCTTCGGGGAAGGGTTAGGGTTAGGGTTCGGGCTAGGGTTAGGATTAGGGGACGGGGACGGTTTAGGGTCCAGGTGAGGGTACGACAACGCTTTAGGGGGAGCGTACGCGTCAGGGCACGGGTTAGTGTCAGCGTACGGGTTAGGATTAGGGGACGGGTGAGAGTCAGGCTTCGGGGAAGGGTTAGGGTTAGGGTTCGGGCCAGGGTTAGGGTTAGGGGACGGGGACGGTTTAGGGTCCAGGTGAGGGTACGACAACGCTTTAGTGGGAGCGTACGTGTGAGGGCGCGGGTTAGTGTCAGCGTACGTATTAGGATTAGGGGACGCGTGAGTGTCACGCTTCGGGGAAGGGTTAGGGTTAGGGTTCGGGCTAGGGTTAGGGTTAGGGGACGGGGACGGTTTAGGGTCCAGGTGAGAGTACGACAACGCTTTAGGGGCAGCGTACGTGTGAGGGCGCGGGTTAGTGTCAGCGTACGGGTTAGGATTAGGGGACAGTTGAGGGTCAGGCTTCGGGGAAGGTTTAGGGTTAGGGTTCGGGCTAGGGTTAGGGTTAGGGGACGGGGACGGTTTAGGTTCCAGGTGAGGGTACGACAACGCTTTAGGGGGAGCGTATGTGTGAGGGCGTGGGTTAGTGTCAGCGTACGGGTTAGGATTAGGGGACGGGTGAGGGTCAGACTTCGGGGAAGGGTTAGGGTTAGGGTTCGGGCTAGGGTTAGGGTTAGGGGACGGGGACGGTTTAGGGTCCAGGTGAGAGTTCGGCAACGCTTTAGGGGGAGCGTACGCATGAGGGCGCGGGTTAGTGTCAGCGTACGGGTTAGGATTAGGGGACGGGTGAGGGTCAGGCTTCGGGGAAGGGTTAGGGTTAGGGTTCGGGCTAGGGTTAGGGTTAGGGGACGGGGACGGTTTAGGGTCCCGGTGAGGGTACGACAACGCTTTAGGGGGAGCGTACGTGTGAGGGCGCCGGTTAGTGTCAGCGTACGGGTTAGGATTAGGGGACGGGTGAGGGTCAGGCTTCGGGGAAGGGTTAGGGTTAGGGTTCGGGCTAGGGTTAGGGTTAGGGGACGGGGACGGTTTAGGGTCCAGGGGAGGGTACGGGAACGCTTTAGGGGGAGCGTACGCATGAGGGCGCGGGTTAGTGTCAGCGTACGGGTTAGGATTAGGGGACGGGTGAGGGTCAGGCTTCGGGGAAGGGTTAGGGTTAGGGTTCGCGCTAGGGTTAGGGTTAGGGGACGGGGACAGTTTAGGTTCCCGGTGAGGGTACGACAACGCTTTAGGGGGAGCGTACGTGTGAGGGCGCGGGTTAGTGTCAGCGTACGGTTTAGGATTAGGGGACGGGTGAGGTTCAGGCTTCGGGGAAGGGTTAGGGTTAGGGTTCGGGCCAGGGTTAGGGTTAGGGGACGGGGACGGTTTAGGGTCCAGGTGAGGGTACGACAACGCTTTAGGGGGAGCGTATGTGTGAGGGCGCGGGTTTGTGTCAGCGTACGGGTTAGGATTAGGGGACGGGTGAGGGTCAGGCTTCGGGGAAGGGTTAGGTTTAGGGTTCGGAATAGGGTTACGGTTAGGGGACGGGGACGGTTTAGGGTCCAGGTGAGGGTACGACAACACTTAAGGGGGAGCGTACGTGTGAGGGCGCGGGTTAGTGTCAGCGTACGGGTTAGGATTAGGGGACGGGTGAGGGTCAGGCTTCGGGGAAGGTTTAGGGTTAGGGTTCGGGCTAGGGTTAGGGTTAGGGGACGGGGACGGTTTAGGGTACAGGTGAGGGTACCACAACGCTTTAGGGGGAGCGTACGTGTCAGGGCGCGGGTTAGTGTCAGCGTACGGGTTAGGATTAGGGGACAGGTGAGGGTCAGGCTTCGGGGAATGGTTAGGGTTAGGGTTCGGGCTAGGCTTAGGGTTACGGGACGGGGACGGTTTAGGGTCCAGGTGAGTTTACGAAAACGCTTTAGGGGGAGCATACGCGTGAGGGCGCGGGTTAGTGTCAGCGTACGGGTTAGGATTAGGGGACGGGTGAGGGTCAGGCTTCGGGTAGGGTTAGGCTTAGGGTTCGGTCTAGGGTTAGGGTTAGGGGATGGGGACGGTTTAGGGTCCAGGTGAGGGTACGACAACACTTAAGTGGGAGCGTACGTGTGAGGGCGTGGGTTAGTGTCAGCGTACGGGTTAGGATTAGGGGACGGGTGAGGGTCAGGCTTCGGGGAAGGGTTAGGGTTAGGGTTCGGGCTAGGGTTAGGGTTAGGGGACGGGGACGGTTTAGGGTCCAGGTGAGGGTACGGCAACGCTTTAGGAGGAGCGTACGCATGAGGGCGCGGGTTAGTGTCAGCGTACGGGTTAGGATTAGGGGACGGGTGAGGGTCAGGCTTCGGGGAAGGGTTAGGGTTAGGGTTCGGGCTAGGGTTAGGGTTAGGGGACGGGGACGGTTTAGGGTCCCGGTGAGGGTACGACAACGCTTTAGGGGGAGCGTTCGTGTGAGGGCGCCGGTTAGTGTCAGCGTACGGGTTAGGATTAGGGGACGGGTGAGGGTCAGGCTTCGGGGAAGGGTTAGGGTTAGGGTTCGGGCTAGGGTTAGGGTTAGGGGACGGGGACGGTTTAGGGTCCAGGTGAGTTTACGAAAACGCTTTAGGGGGAGCGTACGCGTGAGGGCGTGGGTTAGTGTCAGCGTACGGGTTAGGATTAGGGGACGGGTGAGGGTCAGGCTTCGGGAAAGGGTTAGGGTTAGGGTTCGGGCTAGGGTTAGGGTTAGGTGACTGGGGCGGTTTAGGTTCCAGGTGAGGGTACGACAACGCTTTAGGGGGAGCGTATGTGTGAGGGCGCCAGTTACTGTCAGCGTACGGGTTAGGATTAGGGGACGGGTGAGGGTCAGGCTTCGGGGAAGGGTTAGGGTTAGGGTTCGGGCTAGGGTTAGGGTTAGGGGACGGGGACGGTTTAGGGTCCAGGTGAGTTTACGAAAACGCTTTAGGGGGAGCGTATGCGTGAGGGCGAGGGTTGGTGTCAGCGTACGGGTTAGGATTAGGGGACGGGTGAGGGTCAGGCTTCGGGGAAGGGTTAGGGTTAGGGTTCGGGCTAGGGTTAGGGTTAGGGGACGGGGACGGTTTAGGGTCCAGGTGAGGGTACAACAACACTTAAGGCGGAGCGTACGTGTGAGGGCGCGGGTTAGTGTCAGCGTACGGTTTAGGATTAGGGGACGGGTGAGGGTCAGGCTTCGGGGAAGGATTAGGGTTAGGGTTCGGAATAGGGTTACGGTTAGGGGACGGGGACGGTTTAGGGTCCAGGTGAGGGTACGACAACACTTAAGGGGGAGCGTACGTGTGAGGGCGCAGGTTAGTGTCAGCGTACGGGTTAGGATTAGGGGACGGGTGAGGGTCAGGCTTCGGGGAAGGGTTAGGGTTAGGGTTCGGGCTAGGGTTAGGGTTAGGGGACGGGGACGGTTTAGGGTCCAGGTGAGGGTATTACAACGCTTTAGGGGGAGCGTACGTGTGAGGGCGTGGGTTAGTGTCAGCGTACGGGTTAGGATTAGGGGACGGGTGAGGGTCAGGCTTCTGGGAAGGGTTAGGGTTAGGGTTCGGGCTAGGGTTAGGGTTAGGGGACGGGGACGGTTTAGGGTCCAGGTGAGGGTACGACAACGCTTTAGGGGGAGCGTACGCGTGAGGGCGCGGGTTAGTGTCAGCGTACGGGTTAGGATTAGGGGACGGGTGAGAGTCAGGGTTCGGGGAAGTGTTAGGGTTAGGGTTCGGGCTAGGGTTAGGGTTAGGGGACGGGGACGGTTTAGGGTCCAGGTGAGGGTACGACAACACTTAAGGGGGAGCGTACGTGTGAGGGCGCGGGTTAGTGTCAGCGTACGATTTAGGATTAGGGGACGGGTGAGGGTCAGGCTTCGGGGAAGGGTTAGGGTTAGGGTTCGGAATAGGGTTACGGTTAGGGTACGGGGACGGTTTAGGGTCCAGGTGAGGGTACGACAACACTTAAGGGGGAGCGTACGTGTGAGGGCGCGGGTTAGTGTCAGCGTACGGGTTAGGATTAGGGGACGGGTGAGGGTCAGGCTTCGGGGAAGGTTTAGGGTTAGGGTTCGGGCTAGGGTTAGGGTTAGGGGACGGGGACGGTTTAGGGTCCAGGTGAGGGAACCACAACGCTTTAGGGGGAGCGTACGTGTCAGGGCGTGGGTTAGTGTCAGCGTACGGGTTAGGATTAGGGGACAGTTGAGGGTCAGGCTTCGGGGAAGGGTTAGGGTTAGGGTTCGGGCTAGGCTTAGGGTTAGGGGACGGGGACGGTTTAGGGTCCAGGTGAGTTTACGAAAACGCTTTAGGGGGAGCGTACGCGTGAGGGCGCGGGTTAGTGTCAGCGTATGGGTTAGGATTAGGGGACGGGTGAGATTCAGGCTTCGGGGAAGTGTTAGGGTTAGGGTTCGGGCTAGGGTTAGGGTTAGGGGATGGGGACGGTTTAGGGTCCAGGTGAGGGTACGACAACACTTAAGGGGGAGCGTACGTGTGAGGGCGCGGGTTAGTGTCAGCGTACGATTTAGGATTAGGGGACGGGTGAGGGTCAGGCTTCGGGGAAGGGTTAGGGTTAGGGTTCGGAATAGGGTTACGGTTAGGGTACGGGGACGGTTTAGGGTCCAGGTGAGGGTACGACAACACTTAAGGGGGAGCGTACGTGTGAGGGCGCGGGTTAGTGTCAGCGTACGGGTTAGGATTAGGGGACGGGTGAGGGTCAGGCTTCGGGGAAGGTTTAGGGTTAGGGTTCGGGCTAGGGTTAGGGTTAGGGGACGGGGACGGTTTAGGGTCCAGGTGAGGGAACCACAACGCTTTAGGGGGAGCGTACGTGTCAGGGCGTGGGTTAGTGTCAGCGTACGGGTTAGGATTAGGGGACAGGTGAGGGTCAGGCTTCGGGGAAGGGTTAGGGTTAGGGTTCGGGCTAGGCTTAGGGTTAGGGGACGGGGACGGTTTAGGGTCCAGGTGAGTTTACGAAAACGCTTTAGGGGGAGCGTACGCGTGAGGGCGCGGGTTAGTGTCAGCGTACGGGTTAGGATTAGGGGACGGGTGAGGGTCAGGCTTCGGGGAAGGGTTAGGGTTAGGGTTCGGGCTAGGGTTAGGGTTAGGGGATGGGGACGGTTTAGGGTCCAGGTGAGGGTACGACAACACTTAATTGGGAGCGTACGTGTGAGGGCGTGGGTTAGTGTCAGCGTACGGGTTAGGATTAGGGGACGGGTGAGGGTCAGGCTTCGGGGAAGGGTTAGGGTTAGGGTTCGGGCTAGGGTTAGGGTTAGGGGACGGGGACGGTTTAGGGTCCAGGTGAGGGTACGGCAACGCTTTAGGGGAGCGTACGCATGAGGGCGCGGGTTAGTGTCAGCGTACGGGTTAGGATTAGGGGACGGGTGAGGGTCAGGCTTCGGGGAAGGGTTAGGGTTAGGGTTCGGGCTAGGGTTAGGGTTAGGGGACGGGGACAGTTTAGGTTCCCGGTGAGGGTACGACAACGCTTTAGGGGGAGCGTACATGTGAGGGCGCGGGTTAGTGTCAGCGTACGGTTTAGGATTAGGGGACGGGTGAGGGTCAGGCTTCGGGGAAGGGTTAGGGTTAGGGTTCGGGCCAGGGTTAGGGTTAGGGGACGGGGACGGTTTAGGGTCCAGGTGAGGGTACGACAACGCTTTAGGGGGAGCGTACGTGTGAGGGCGCGGGTTAGTGTCAGCGTACGTATTAGGATTAGGGGACGCGTGAGGGTCACGCTTCGGGGAAGGTTTAGGGTTAGGGTTCGGGCTAGGGTTAGGGTTAGGGGACGGGGACGGTTTAGGGTCCAGGTGAGGGTACGACAACGCTTTAGGGGCAGCGTACGTGTGAGGGCGCGGGTTAGTGTCAGCGTACGGGTTAGGATTAGGGGACAGTTGAGGGTCAGGCTTCGGGGAAGGGTTAGGGTTAGGGTTCGGGCTAGGGTTAGGGTTAGGGGACGGGGACGGTTTAGGTTCCAGGTGAGGGTACGACAACGCTTTAGGGGGAGCGTATGTGTGAGGGCGCGGGTTAGTGTCAGCGTACGGGTTAGGATTAGGGGACGGGTGAGGGTCAGGCTTCGGGGAAGTGTTAGGGTTAGGGTTCGGGCTAGGGTTAGGGTTAGGGGATGGGGATGGTTTAGGGTCCAGGTGAGGGTACGACAACACTTAAGCGGGAGCGTACGTGTGAGGGCGCGGGTTAGTGTCAGCGTACGGGTTAGGATTAGGGGACGGGTGAGGGTCAGGCTTCGGGGAAGGGTTAGGGTTAGGGTTCGGGCTAGGGTTAGGGTTAGGGGACGGGGACGGTTTAGGGTCCAGGTGAGGGTTCGGCAACGCTTTAGGGGGAGCGTATGCATGAGGGCGCGGGTTAGTGTCAGCGTACGGGTTAGGATTAGGGGACGGGTGAGGGTCAGGCTTCGGGGAAGGGTTAGGGTTAGGGTTCGGGCTAGGGTTAGGGTTAGGGGACGGGGACGGTTTAGGGTCCCGGTGAGGGTACGACAACGCTTTAGGGGGAGCGTACGTGTGAGGGCGCCGATTAGTGTCAGCGTACGGGTTAGGATTAGGGGACGGGTGAGGGTCAGGCTTCGGGGAAGTGTTAGGGTTAGGGTTCGGGCTAGGTTTAGCGTTAGGGGACGGGGACGGTTTAGGGTCCAGGTGAGTTTACGAAAACGCTTTAGGGGGAGCGTACGCGTGAGGGCGTGGTTTAGTGTCAGCGTACGGGTTAGGATTAGGGGACGGGTGAGTGTCAGGCTTCGGGGAAGGGTTAGGGTTAGGGTTCGGGCTAGGGTTAGGGTTAGGGGATGGGGACGGTTTAGGGTCCAGGTGAGGGTACGACAACACTTAAGTGGGAGCGTACGTGTGAGGGCGTGGGTTAGTGTCAGCGTACGGGTTAGGATTAGGGGACGGGTGAGGGTCAGGCTTCGGGGAACGGTTAGGGTTAGGGTTCGGGCTAGGGTTAGGGTTAGGGGACGGGGACGGTTTAGGGTCCAGGTGAGGGTACGGCAACGCTTCAGGGGGAGCGTACGCATGAGGGCGCGGGTTAGTGTCAGCGTACGGGTTAGGATTAGGGGACGGGTGAGGGTCAGGCTTCGGGGAAGGGTTAGGGTTAGGGTTCGCGCTAGGGTTAGGGTTAGGTGACGGGGACAGTTTACGGTCCCGGTGAGGGTACGACAACGCTTTAGGGGGAGCATACGTGTGAGGGCGCGGGTTAGTGTCAGCGTACGGTTTAGGATTAGGGGACGGGTGAGGGTCAGGCTTCGGGGAAGGGTTAGGGTTAGGGTTCGGGCCAGGGTTAGGGTTAGGGGACGGGGACGGTTTAGGGTCCAGGTGAGGGTACGACAACGCTTTAGGGGGAGCGTACGTGTGAGGGCGCGGGTTAGTGTCAGCGTACGGGTTAGGATTATGGGACGGGTGAGGGTCAAGCTTCGGGGAAGGGTTAGGTTTAGGGTTCGGAATAGGGTTACGGTTAGGGGACGGGGACGGTTTAGGGTCCAGGTGAGGGTACGACAACACTTAAGGGGGAGCGTACGTGTGAGGGCGCGGGTTAGTGTCAGCGTACGGGTTAGGATTAGGGGACGGGTGAGGGTCAGGCTTCGGGGAAGGTTTAGGGTTAGGGTTCGGGCTAGGGTTAGGGTTAGGGGACGGGGACGGTTTAGGGTCCAGGTGAGGGTACCACAACGCTTTAGGGGGAGCGTACGTGTCAGGGCGCGGGTTAGTGTCAGCGTACGGGTTAGGATTAGGGGACAGGTGAGGGTCAGGCTTCGGGGAAGGGTTAGGGTTAGGGTTCGGGCTAGGCTTAGGGTTAGGGGACGGGGACGGTTTAGGGTCCACGTGAGTTTACGAAAACGCTTTAGGGGGAGCGTACGCGTGAGGGCGCGGGTTAGTGTCAGCGTACGGGTTAGGATTAGGGGACGGGTGAGGGTCAGCCTTCGGGTAGGGTTAGGGTTAGGGTTCGGGCTAGGGTTAGGGTTAGGGGACGGGGACGGTTTAGGGTCCAGGTGAGGGTACGGCAACGCTTTAGGGGAGCGTACGCATGAGGGCGCGGGTTAGTGTCAGCGTACGGGTTAGGATTAGGGGACGGGTGAGGGTCAGGCTTCGGGGAAGGGTTAGGGTTAGGGTTCGGGCTAGGGTTAGGGTTAGGGGACGGGGACAGTTTAGGGTCCCGGTGAGGGTACGACAACGCTTTAGGGGGAGCGTACATGTGAGGGCGCGGGTTAGTGTCAGCATACGGTTTAGAATTAGGGGACGGGTGAGGGTCAGGCTTCGGGGAAGGGTTAGGGTTAGGGTTCGGGCCAGGGTTAGGGTTAGGGGACGGGGACGGTTTAGGCTCCAGGTGAGGGTACGACAACGCTTTAGGGGGAGCGTACGCATGAGGGCGAGGGTTAGTGTCAGCGTACGGGTTAGGATTAGGGGACGGGTGAGGGTCAGGCTTCGGGGAAGGGTTAGGGTTAGGGTTCGGGCTAGGGTTAGGGTTAGGGGACGGGGACGGTTTAGGGTGCCGGTGAGGGTACGACAACGCTTTAGGGGGAGCGTACGTGTGAGGGCGCCGGTTAGTGTCAGCGTACGGGTTAGGATTAGGGGACGGGTGAGGGTCAGGCTTCGGGGAAGTGTTAGGGTTAGGGTTCGGGCTAGGGATAGGGTTAGGGGACAGGGACGGTTTAGGGTCCAGGTGAGTTTACGAAAACGCTTTAGGGGGAGCGTACGCGTGAGGGCGCGGGTTAGTGTCAGCGTACGGGTTAGGATTAGGGGACGGGTGAGGGTCAGGCTTCGGGGAAGGGTTAGGGTTAGGGTTCGGGCTAGGGTTAGGGTTAGGGGACGGGGACGGTTTAGGGTCCAGGTGAGGGTACGACAACACTTAAGGCGGAGCGTACGTGTGAGGGCGCGGGTTAGTGTCAGCGTACGGTTTAGGATTAGGGGACGTGTGAGGGTCAGGCTTCGGGGAAGGATTAGGGTTAGGGTTCGGAATAGGGTTACGGTTAGGGGACGGGGACGGTTTAGGGTCCAGGTGAGGGTACGACAACACTTAAGGGGGAGCGTACGTGTGAGGGCGCGGGTTAGTGTCAGCGTACGGGTTAGGATTAGGGGACTGGTGAGGGTCAGGCTTCGGGGAAGGGTTAGGGTTAGGGTTCGGGATAGGGTTAGGGTTGGGGGACGGGGACGGTTTAGGGTCCAGGTGAGTGTACCACAACGCTTTATGGGGAGCGTACGTGTGAGGGCGCGGGTTAGTGTCAGCGTACGGGTTAGGATTAGGGGACAGGTGAGGGTCATGCTTCGGGGAAGGGTTAGGGTTAGGGTTCGGGCTAGGCTTAGGGTTAGGGGACGGGGACGGTTTGGGGTCCAGGTGAGTTTACGAAAACGCTTTAGGGGGAGCGTACGCGTGAGGGCGCGTGTTAGTGTCAGCGTACGGGTTAGGATTAGGGGACGGGTGAGGGTCAGGCTTCGGGGAAGGGTTAGGGTTAGTGTTCGGGCTAGGGTTAGGGTTAGGGGACGGGGACGGTTTAGGGTCCAGGTGAGGGTACGACAACACTTAAGGGGGAGCGTACGTGTGAGGGCGTGGGTTAGTGTCAGCGTATGGGTTAGGATTAGGGGACGGGTGAGGGTCAGGCTTCGGGGAAGGGTTAGGGTTAGGGTTCGGGCTAGGGTTAGGGTTAAGGGACGGGGACGGTTTAGGGTCCAGGTGAGGGTACGGCAACGCTTTAGGGGGAGCGTACGCATGAGGGCGCGGGTTAATGTCAGCGTACAGGTTAGGATTAGGGGACGGTTGAGGGTCAGGCTTCGGGGAAGGGTTAGGGTTAGGGTTCGGGCTAGGGTTAGGGTTAGGGGACGGGGACGGTTTAGGGTCCAGGTGAGGGTACGGCAACGCTTTAGGGGGAGTGTACGCATGAGGGCGTGTGTTAGTGTCAGCGTACGGGTTAGGATTAGGGGACGGGTGAGGGTCAGGCTTCGGGGAAGTGTTAGGGTTAGGGTTCGGGCTAGGGTTAGTGTTAGGGGACGGGGAGAGTTTAGGGTCCCGGTGAGGGTACGACAACGCTTTAGGGGGAGCGTACGTGTGAGGGCGCGGGTTAGTGTCAGCGTACGGTTTAGGATTAGGGGACGGGTGAGGGTCAGGCTTCGGGGAAGGGTTAGGGTTAGGGTTCGGGCCAGGGTTAGGGTTAGGGGACGGGGACGGTTTAGGGTCCAGGTGAGGGTACGACAACGCTTTAGGGGGAGCTTACGTGTGAGGGTGCGGGTTAGTGTCAGCGTACATGTTAGGATTAGGGGACGCGTGAGGGTCACGCTTCGGGGAAGGGTTAGGGTTAGGGTTCGGGCTAGGGTTAGGGTTAGGGGACGGGGACGGTTTAGGGTCCAGGTGAGGGTACGACAACACTTAAGGGGGAGCGTACGTGTGAGGGCACAGGTTAGTGTCAGTGTACGGGTTAGGATTAGGGGACGGGTGAGGGTCAGGCTTCGGGGAAGGGTTAGGGTTAGGGTTCGGGCTAGGGTTAGGGTTAGGGGACGGGGACGGTTTAGGGTCCAGGTGTGGGTATTACAACGCTTTAGGGGGAGCGTACGTGTGAGGGCGTGGGTTAGTGTCAGCGTACGGGTTAGGATTAGGTGACAGTTGAGGGTCAGGCTTCGAGGAAGGGTTAGGGTTAGGGTTCAGGCTAGGGTTAGGGTTAGGGGACGGGGACGGTTTAGGGTCCAGGTGAGGGTACGACAACGCTTTAGGGGGAGCGTACGCGTGAGGGCGTGGGTTAGTGTCAGCGTACGGGTTAGGATTAGGGGACGGGTGAGGGTCAGGCTTCGGGGAAGTGTTAGGGTTAGGGTTCGGGCTAGGGTTTGGGTTAGGGGACGGGGACGGTTTAGGGTCATGGTGAGGGTACGACAACACTTAAGCGGGAGCGTACGTGTGAGGGCATGGGTTAGTGTCAGCGTACGGGTTAGGATTAGGGGACGCGTGAGTGTCACGCTTCGGGAAAGGGTTAGGGTTAGGGTTCGGGCTAGGGTTAGGGTTAGGGGACGGGGACGGTTTAGGGTCCAGGTGAGTTTACGAAAACGCTTTAGGGGGAGCGTACGCGTGAGGGCGTGGGTTAGTGTCAGCGTTCGGGTTAGGATTAGGGGACGGGTGAGGGTCAGGCTTCGGGAAAGTGTTAGGGTTAGGGTTCGGGCTAGGGTTTGGGTTAGGGGACGGGGACGGTTTAGGGTCCAGGTGAGGGTACGACAACACTTAAGCGGGAGCGTACGTGTGAGGGCGTGGGTTAGTGTCAGCGTACGGGTTAGGATTAGGGGACGGGTGAGGGTCAGGCTTCGGGGAAGGGTTAGGGTTAGGGTTCGGGCTAGGGTTAGGGTTAGGGGACAGGGACAGTTTAGGGTCCCGGTGAGGGTACGACAACGCTTTAGGGGGAGCGTACGTGTGAGGGCGCGGGTTAGTGTCAGCGTACGGTTTAGGATTAGTGGACGGGTGAGTGTCAGGCTTCGGGGAAGGGTTAGGGTTAGGGTTCGGGCCAGGGTTAGGGTTAGGGGACGGGGACGGTTTAGGGTCCAGGTGAGGGTACGACAACGCTTTAGGGGGAGCGTACGTGTGAGGGCGCGGGTTAGTGTCAGTGTACGTGTTAGGATTAGGGGACGCGTGAGTGTCACGCTTCGGGGAAGGTTTAGGGTTAGGGTTCGGGCTAGGGTTAGGGTTAGGGGACGGGGACGGTTTAGGGTCCAGGTGAGGGTACCACAACGCTTTAGGGGGAGCGTACGTGTCAGGGCGCGGGTTAGTGTCAGCGTACGGGTTAGGATTAGGGGACAGGTGAGGGTCAGGCTTCCGGGAAGGGTTAGGGTTAGGGTTCGGGCTAGGCTTAGGGTTAGGGGACGGGGACGGTTTAGGGTCCAGGTGAGTTTACGAAAACGCTTTAGGGGGAGCATACGCGTGAGGGCGCGGGTTAGTGTCAGCGTACGGGTTAGGATTAGGGGACGGGTGAGGGTCAGGCTTCGGGTAGGGTTAGGGTTAGGGTTCGGGCTAGGGTTAGGGTTAGGGGATGGGGAAGGTTTAGGGTCCAGGTGAGGGTACGACAACACTTAAGTGGGAGCGTACGTGTGAGGGCGTGGGTTAGTGTCAGCGTACGGGTTAGGATTAGGGGACGGGTGAGGGTCAGGCTTCGGGGAAGGGTTAGGGTTAGGGTTCGGGCTAGGGTTAGGGTTAGGGGACGGGGACGGTTTAGGGTCCAGGTGAGGGTACGGCAACGCTTTAGGAGGAGCGTACGCATGAGGGCGCGGGTTAGTGTCAGCGTACGGGTTAGGATTAGGGGACGGGTGAGGGTCAGGCTTCGGGGAAGGGTTAGGGTTAGGGTTCGGGCTAGGGTTAGGGTTAGGGGACGGGGACGGTTTAGGGTCCCGGTGAGGGTACGACAACGCTTTAGGGGGAGCGTTCGTGTGAGGGCGCCGGTTAGTGTCAGCGTACGGGTTAGGATTAGGGGACGGGTGAGGGTCAGGGTTCGGGGAAGGGTTAGGGTTAGGGTTCGGGCTAGGGTTAGGGTTAGGGGACGGGGATGGTTTAGGGTCCAGGTGAGGGTATTACAACGCTTTAGGGGGAGCGTACGTGTGAGGGCGTGGGTTAGTGTCAGCGTACGGGTTAGGATTAGGGGACAGTTGAGGGTCAGGCTAGGGGAAGGGTTAGGGTTAGGGTTCGGGCTAGGGTTAGGGTTAGGGGACGGGGACGGTTTAGGGTCCAGGTGAGGGTACGACAACGCTTTAGGGGGAGCGTACGTGTGATGGCGCGGGTTAGTGTCAGCGTACGGTTTAGGATTAGGGGACGGGTGAGGGTCAGGCTTCGGGTAGGGTTAGGGTTAGGGTTCGGGCTAGGGTTAGGGTTAGGGGATGGGGACGGTTTAGGGTCCAGGTGAGGGTACGACAACACCTAAGTGGGAGCGTACGTGTGAGGGCGTGGGTTAGTGTCAGCGTACGGGTTAGGATTAGGGGACGGGTGAGGGTCAGGCTTCGGGGAAGGGTTAGGGTTAGGGTTCGGGCTAGGGTTAGGGTTAGGGGACGGGGACGGTTTAGGGTCCAGGTGAGGGTACGGCAACGCTTTAAGAGGAGCGTACGCATGAGGGCGCGGGTTAGTGTCAGCGTACGGGTTAGGATTAGGGGACGGGTGAGGGTCAGGCTTCGGGGAAGGGTTAGGGTTAGGGTTCGGGCTAGGGTTAGGGTTAGGGGACGGGGACGGTTTAGGGTCCAGGTGAGGGTACGGCAACGCTTTAGGAGGAGCGTACGCATGAGGGCGCGGGTTAGTGTCAGCGTACGGGTTAGGATTAGGGGACGGGTGAGGGTCAGGCTTCGGGGAAGGGTTAGGGTTAGGGTTCGGGCTAGGGTTAGGGTTAGGGGACGGGGACGGTTTAGGGTACCGGTGAGGGTACGACAACGCTTTAGGGGGAGCGTTCGTGTGAGGGCGCCGGTTAGTGTCAGCGTACGGGTTAGGATTAGGGGACGGGTGAGGGTCAGGCTTCGGGGAAGGGTTAGGGTTAGGGTTCGGGCTAGGGTTAGGGTTAGGGGACGGGGACGGTTTAGGGTCCAGGTGAGTTTACGAAAACGCTTTAGGGGGAGCGTACGCGTGAGGGCGTGTGTTAGTGTCAGCGTACGGGTTAGGATTAGGGGACGGGTGAGGGTCAGGCTTCGGGGAACGGTTAGGGTTAGGGTTCGGGCTAGGGTTAGGGTTAGGGGATGGGGACGGTTTAGGTTCCAGGTGAGGGTACGACAACACTTAAGCGGGAGCGTACGTGTGAGGGCGCAGGTTAGTGTCAGCGTACGGGTTAGGATTAGGGGACGGGTGAGGGTCAGGGTTCGGGGAAGGGTTAGGGTTAGGGTTCGGGCTAGGGTTAGGGTTAGGGGACGGGGATGGTTTAGGGTCCAGGTGAGGGTATTACAACGCTTTAGGGGGAGCGTACGTGTGAGGGCGTGGGTTAGTGTCAGCGTACGGGTTAGGATTAGGGGACAGTTGAGGGTCAGGCTAGGGGAAGGGTTAGGGTTAGGGTTCGGGCTAGGGTTAGAGTTAGGGGACGGGGCCGGTTTAGGGTCCAGGTGAGGGTATGACAACGCTTTAGGGGGAGCGTACGTGTGATGGCGTGGGTTAGTGTCAGCGTACGGGTTAGGATTAGGGGACGGGTGAGGGTCAGGCTTCGGGAAAGGGTTAGGGTTAGGGTTCGGGCTAGGGTTAGGGTTAGGTGACTGGGGCGGTTTAGGTTCCAGGTGAGGGTACGACAACGCTTTAGGGGGAGCGTATGTGTGAGGGCGCCGGTTACTGTCAGCGTACGGGTTAGGATTAGGGGACGGGTGAGGGTCAAGCTTCGGGGAAGGGTTAGGGTTAGGGTTCGGGCTAGGGTTAGGGTTAGGGGACGGGGACGGTTTAGGGTCCAGGTGAGTTTACGAAAACGCTTTAGGGGGAGCGTATGCGTGAGGGCGCGGGTTAGTGTCAGCGTACGGGTTAGGATTAGGGGACGGGTGAGGGTCAGGCTTCGGGGAAGGGTTAGGGTTATGGTTCGGGCTAGGGTTAGGGTTAGGGGACGGGGACGGTTTAGGGTCCAGGTGAGGGTACGACAACACTTAAGGCGGAGCGTACGTGTGAGGGCGCGGGTTAGTGTCAGCGTACGGTTTAGGATTAGGGGACGGGTGAGGGTCAGGCTTCGGGGAAGGATTAGGGTTAGGGTTCGGAATAGGGTTACGGTTAGGGGACGGGGACGGTTTAGGGTCCAGGTGAGGGTACGACAACACTTAAGGGGGAGCGTACGTGTGAGGGCACAGGTTAGTGTCAGCGTACGGGTTAGGATTAGGGGACGGGTGAGGGTCAGGCTTCTGGGAAGGGTTAGGGTTAGGGTTCGGGCTAGGGTTAGGGTTAGGGGACGGGGACGGTTTAGGGTCCAGGTGAGGGTATTACAACGCTTTAGGGGGAGCGTACGTGTGAGGGCGTGGGTTAGTGTCAGCGTACGGGTTAGGATTAGGGGACGCGTGAGGGTCAGGCTTCTGGGAAGGGTTACGGTTAGGGTTCTGGCTAGGGTTAGGGTTAGGGGACGGGGACGGTTTAGGGTCCAGGTGAGGGTACGACAACGCTTTAGGGGGAGCGTACGCGTGAGGGCGCGCGTTAGTGTCAGCGTACGGGTTAGGATTAGGGGACGGGTGAGAGTCAGGGTTCGGGGAAGTGTTAGGGTTAGGGTTCGGGCTAGGGTTAGGGTTAGGGGACGGGGAAGGTTTAGGGTCCAGGTGAGGGTACGACAACACTTAAGGGGGAGCGTACGTGTGAGGGCGCGGGTTAGTGTCAGCGTACGATTTAGGATTAGGGGACGGGTGAGGGTCAGGCTTCGGGGAAGGGTTAGGGTTAGGGTTCGGAATAGGGTTACGGTTAGGGTACGGGGACGGTTTAGGGTCCAGGTGAGGGTACGACAACACTTAAGGGGGAGCGTACGTGTGAGGGCGCGGGTTAGTGTCAGCGTACGGGTTAGGATTAGGGGACGGGTGAGGGTCAGGCTTCGGGGAAGGTTTAGGGTTAGGGTTCGGGCTAGGGTTAGGGTTAAGGGACGGGGACGGTTTAGGGTCCAGGTGAGGGAACCACAACGCTTTAGGGGGAGCGTACGTGTCAGGGCGTGGGTTAGTGTCAGCGTACGGGTTAGGATTAGGGGACAGGTGAGGGTCAGGCTTCGGGGAAGTGTTAGGGTTTGGGTTCGGGCTAGGCTTAGGGTTAGGGGACGGGGACGGTTTAGGGTCCAGGTGAGTTTACGAAAACGCTTTAGGGGGAGCGTACGCGTGAGGGCGCGGGTTAGTGTCAGCGTACGGGTTAGGATTAGGGGACGGGTGAGATTCAGGCTTCGGGGAAGTGTTAGGGTTAGGGTTCGAGCTAGGGTTAGGGTTAGGGGACGGGGACGGTTTAGGGTCCAGGTGAGGGTACGACAACACTTAAGGGGGAGCGTACGTGTGAGGGCGCGGGTTAGTGTCAGCGTACGATTTAGGATTAGGGGAAGGGTGAGGGTCAGGCTTCGGGGAAGGGTTAGGGTTAGGGTTCGGAATAGGGTTACGGTTAGGGTACGGGGACGGTTTAGGGTCCAGGTGAGGGTACGACAACACTTAAGGGGGAGCGTACGTGTGAGGGCGCGGGTTAGTGTCAGCGTACGGGTTAGGATTAGGGGACGGGTGAGGGTCAGGCTTCGGGGAAGGTTTAGGTTTAGGGTTCGGGGTAGGGTTAGGGTTAGGGGACGGGGACGGTTTAGGGTCCAGGTGAGGGAACCACAACGCTTTAGGGGGAGCGTACGTGTCAGGGCGTGGGTTAGTGTCAGCGTACGGGTTAGGATTAGGGGACAGGTGAGGGTCAGGCTTCGGGGAAGGGTTAGGGTTAGGGTTCGGGCTAGGCTTAGGGTTAGGGGACGGGGACGGTTTAGGGTCCAGGTGAGTTTACGAAAACGCTTTAGGGGGAGCGTACACGTGAGGGCGCGGGTTAGTGTCAGCGTACGGGTTAGGATTAGGGGACGGGTGAGGGTCAGGCTTCGGGGAAGGGTTAGGGTTAGGGTTCGGGCTAGGGTTAGGGTTAGGGGATGGGGACGGTTTAGGGTCCAGGTGAGGGTACGACAACACTTAAGTGGGAGCGTACGTGTGAGGGCGTGGGTTAGTGTCAGCGTACGGGTTAGGATTAGGGGACGGGTGAGGGTCAGGCTTCGGGGAAGGGTTAGGTTTAGGGTTCGGGCTAGGGTTAGGGTTAGGGGACGGGGACGGTTTAGGGTCCAGGTGAGGGTACGGCAACGCTTTAGGGGAGCGTACGCATGAGGGCGCGGGTTAGTGTCAGCGTACGGGTTAGGATTAGGGGACGGGTGAGGGTCAGGCTTCGGGAAAGGGTTAGGGTTAGGGTTCGGGCTAGGGTTAGGGTTAGGGGACGGGGACAGTTTAGGTTCCCGGTGAGGGTACGACAACGCTTTAGGGGGAGCGTACATGTGAGGGCGCGGGTTAGTGTCAGCGTACGGTTTAGGATTAGGGGACGGGTGAGGGTCAGGCTTCGGGGAAGGGTTAGGGTTAGGGTTCGGGCCAGGGTTAGGGTTAGGGGACGGGGACGGTTTAGGGTCCGGGTGAGGGTACGACAACGCTTTAGGGGGAGCGTACGTGTGAGGGCACGGGTTAGTGTCAGCGTACGTATTAGGATTAGGGGACGCGTGAGGGTCACGCTTCGGGGAAGTTTTAGGGTTAGGGTTCGGGCTAGGGTTAGGGTTAGGGGACGGGGACGGTTTAGGGTCCAGGTGAGGGTACGACAACGCTTTAGGGGCAGCGTACGTGTGAGGGCGCGGGTTAGTGTCAGCGTACGGGTTAGGATTAGGGGACAGTTGAGGGTCAGGCTTCGGGGAAGGGTTAGGGTTAGGGTTCGGGCTAGGGTTAGGGTTAGGGGACGGGGACGGTTTAGGTTCCAGGTGAGGGTACGACAACGCTTTAGGGGGAGCGTATGTGTGAGGGCGTGGTTTAGTGTCAGCGTACGGGTTAGGATTAGGGGACGGGTGAGGGTCAGGCTTCGGGAAGTGTTAGGGTTAGGGTTCGGGCTAGGGTTAGGGTTAGGGGATGGGGATGGTTTAGGGTCCAGGTGAGGGTACGACAACACTGAAGCGGGAGCGTACGTGTGAGGGCGCGGGTTAGTGTCAGCGTACGGGTTAGGATTAGGGGACGGGTGAGGGTCAGGCTTCGGGGAAGGGTTAGTGTTAGGGTTCGGGCTAGGGTTAGGGTTAGGGGACGGGGACGGTTTAGGGTCCAGGTGAGGGTTCGGCAACGCTTTAGGGGGAGCGTATGCATGAGGGCGCGGGTTAGTGTCAGCGTACGGGTTAGGATTAGGGGACGGGTGAGGGTCAGGCTTCGGGGAAGGGTTAGGGTTAGGGTTCGGGCTAGGGTTAGGGTTAGGGGACGGGGACGGTTTAGGGTCCCGGTGAGGGTACGACAACGCTTTAGGGGGAGCGTACGTGTGAGGGCGCCGGTTAGTGTCAGCGTACGGGTTAGGATTAGGGGACGGGTGAGGGTCAGGCTTCGGGGAAGTGTTAGGGTTAGGGTTCGGGCTAGGGTTAGCGTTAGGGGACGGGGACGGTTTAGGGTCCAGGTGAGTTTACGAAAACGCTTTAGGGGGAGCGTACGCGTGAGGGCGTGGTTTAGTGTCAGCGTACGGGTTAGGATTAGGGGACGGGTGAGGGTCAGGCTTCGGGGAAGGGTTAGGGTTAGGGTTCGGGCTAGGGTTAGGGTTAGGGGATGTGGACGGTTTAGGGTCCAGGTGAGGGTACGACAACACTTAAGTGGGAGCGTACGTGTGAGGGCGTGGGTTAGTGTCAGCGTACGGGTTAGGATTAGGGGACGGGTGAGGGTCAGGCTTCGGGGAACGGTTAGGGTTAGGGTTCGGGCTAGGGTTAGGGTTAGGGGACGGGGACGGTTTAGGGTCCAGGTGAGGGTACGGCAACGCTTCAGGGGGAGCGTACGCATGAGGGCGCGGGTTAGTGTCAGCGTACGGGTTAGGATTAGGGGACGGGTGAGGGTCAGGCTTCGGGGAAGGGTTAGGGTTAGGGTTCGCGCTAGGGTTAGGGTTAGGGGACGGGGACAGTTTAGGGTCCCGGTGAGGGTATGACAACGCTTTAGGGGGAGCGTACGTGTGAGGGCGCGGGTTAGTGTCAGCGTACGGTTTAGGATTAGGGGACGTGTGAGGGTCAGGCTTCGGGGAAGGGTTAGGGTTAGGTTTCGGGCCAGGGTTAGGGTTAGGGGACGGGGACGGTTTAGGGTCCAGGTGAGGGTACGACAACGCTTTAGGGGGAGCGTACTTGTGAGGGCGCGGGTTAGTGTCAGCGTACGGGTTAGGATTATGGGACGGGTGAGGGTCAAGCTTCGGGGAAGGGTTAGGTTTAGGGTTCGGAATAGGGTTACGGTTAGGGGACGGGGACGGTTTAGGGTCCAGGTGAGGGTACGACAACACTTAAGTGGGAGCGTACGTGTGAGGGCGTGGGTTAGTGTCAGCGTACGGGTTAGGATTAGGGGACGGGTGAGGGTCAGGCTTCGGGGAAGGGTTAGGGTTAGGGTTCGGGCTAGGGTTAGGGTTAGGGGACGGGGACGGTTTAGGGTCCAGGTGAGGGTACGGCAACGCTTTAGGGGAGTGTACGCATGAGGGCGCGGGTTAGTGTCAGCGTACAGGTTAGGATTAGGGAATGGGTGAGGGTCAGGCTTCGGGGAAGGGTTAGGGTTAGGGTTCGGGCTAGGGTTAGGGTTAGGGGACGGGGACAGTTTAGGGTCCCGGTGAGGGTACGACAACGCTTTAGGGGGAGCGTACATGTGAGGGCGCGGGTTAGTGTCAGCGTACGGTTTAGGATTAGGGGACGGGTGAGGGTCAGGCTTCGGGGAAGGGTTAGGGTTAGGGTTCGGGCCAGGGTTAGGGTTAGGGGACGGGGACGGTTTAGGGTCCAGGTGAGGGTACGACAACGCTTTAGGGGGAGCGTACGCATGAGGGCGAGGGTTAGTGTCAGCGTACGGGTTAGGATTAGGGGACGGGTGAGGGTCAGGCTTCGGGGAAGGGTTAGGGTTAGGGTTCGGGCTAGGGTTAGGGTTAGGGGACGGGGACGGTTTAGGGTGCCGGTGAGGGTACGACAACGCTTTAGGGGGAGCGTACGTGTGAGGGCGCCGGTTAGTGTCAGCGTACGGGTTAGGATTAGGGGACGGGTGAGGGTCAGGCTTCGGGGAAGTGTTAGGGTTAGGGTTCGGGCTAGGGTTAGGGTTAGGGGACGGGGACGGTTTAGGGTCCAGGTGAGTTTACGAAAACGCTTTAGGGGGAGCGTACACGTGAGGGCGTGGGTTAGTGTCAGCGTACGGGTTAGGATTAGGGGACGGGTGAGGGTCAGGCTTCGGGGAAGGGTTAGGGTTAGGGTTAGGGTTCGGGCTAGGGATAGGGTTAGGGGACGGGGACGGTTTAGGGTCCAGGTGAGGGTAGGACAACACTTAAGGGGGAGCGTACGTGTGAGGGCGCGGGTTAGTGTCAGCGTACGGGTTAGGATTAGGGGACGGGTGAGGGTCAGCCTTCGGGGAAGAGTTAGGGTTAGGGTTCGGGCTAGGGTTAGGGTTAGGGGACGGGGACGGTTTAGGTTCCAGGTGAGGGTACGACAACGCTTTAGTGGGAGCGTATGTGTGAGGGCGCCGGTTAGTGTCAGCGTACGGGTTAGGATTAGGGGACGGGTGAGTGTCAGGCTTCGGGGAAGGGTTAGGGTTAGGGTTCGGGCTAGGGTTAGGGTTAGGGGACGGGGACGGTTTAGGGTCCAGGTGAGTTTACGAAAACGCTTTAGGGGGAGCGTACGCGTGAGGGCGCGGGTTAGTGTCAGCGTACGGGTTAAGATTAGGGGACGGGTGAGGGTCAGGCTTCGGGGAAGGGTTAGGGTTAGGGTTCGGGCTAGGGTTAGGGTTAGGGGACGGGGACGGTTTAGGGTCCAGGTGAGGGTACGACAACACTTAAGGCGGAGCGTACGTGTGAGGGCGCGGGTTAGTGTCAGCGTACGGTTTAGGATTAGGGGACGGGTGAGGGTCAGGCTTCGGGGAAGGATTAGGGTTAGGGTTCGGAATAGGGTTACGGTTAGGGGACGGGGACGGTTTAGGGTCCAGGTGAGGGTACGACAACACTTAAGGGGGAGCGTACGTGTGAGGGCGCGGGTTAGTGTCAGCGTACGGGTTAGGATTAGGGGACGGGTGAGGGTCAGGCTTCGGGGAAGGGTTAGGGTTAGGGTTCGGGCCAGGGTTAGGGTTAGGGGACGGGGACGGTTTAGGTTCCAGGTGAGGGTACGACAACGCTTTAGGGGGAGCGTACGTGTGAGGGCGTGGGTTAGTGTCAGCGTACGTGTTAGGATTAGGGGACGCGTGAGGGTCACGCTTCGGGGAAGGGTTAGGGTTAGGGTTCGGGCTAGGGTTAGGGTTAGGGGACGGGGACGGTTTAGGGTCCAGGTGAGGGTACGACAACACTTAAGGGGGAGCGTACGTGTGAGGGCGCAGGTTAGCGTCAGCGTACGGATTAGGATTAGGGGACGGGTGAGGGTCAGGCTTCGGGGAAGGGTTAGGGTTAGGGTTCGGGCTAGGGTTAGGGTTAGGGGACGGGGACGGTTTAGGGTCCAGGTGAGTTTACGAAAACGCTTTAGGGGGAGCGTACGCGTGAGGGCGTGGGTTAGTGTCAGCGTACGGGTTAGGATTAGGGGACGGGTGAGGGTCAGGCTTCGGGGAAGTGTTAGGGTTAGGGTTCGGGCTAGGGTTTGGGTTAGGGGACGGGGACGGTTTAGGGTCCAGGTGAGGGTACGACAACACTTAAGCGGGAGCGTACGTGTGAGGGCGTGGGTTAGTGTCAGCGTACGGGTTAGGATTAGGGGACGGGTGAGGGTCAGGCTTCGGGGAAGGGTTAGGGTTAGGGTTCGGGCTAGGGTAAGGGTTAGGGGACAGGGACAGTTTAGGGTCCCGGTGAGGGTACGACAACGCTTTAGGGGGAGCGTACGTGTGAGGGCGCGGGTTAGTGTCAGCGTACGGTTTAGGATTAGTGGACGGGTGAGTGTCAGGCTTCGGGGAAGGGTTAGGGATAGGGTTCGGGCCAGGGTTAGGGTTAGGGGACGGGGACGGTTTAGGGTCCAGGTGAGGGTACGACAACGCTTTAGGGGGAGCGTACGTGTGAGGGCGCGTTTTAGTGTCAGTGTACGTGTTAGGATTAGGGGACGCGTGAGTGTCACGCTTCGGGGAAGGGTTAGGGTTAGGGTTCGGGCTAGGGTTAGGGTTAGGGGACTGGGACGGTTTAGGGTCCAGGTGAGGGTACGACAACACTTAAGGGGGAGCGTACGTGTGAGGGCGCAGGTTAGTGTCAGCGTACGGGTTAGGATTAGGGAACGGGTGAGGGTCAGGCTTCGGGGAAGGGTTAGGGTTAGGGTTCGGGCTAGGCTTAGGGTTAGGGGACGGGGCCGGTTTAGGGTCCAGGTGAGGGTATTACAACGCTTTAGGGAGAGCGTACGTGTGAGGGCGTGGGTTAGTTTCAGCGTACGGCTTATGATTAGGGGACAGTTGAGGGTCAGGCTTCGGGGAAGGTTTAGGGTTAGGGTTCGGGCTAGGGTTAGGGTTAGGGGACGGGGACGGTTTAGGGTCCAGGTGAGGGTACGGCAACGCTTTAGGGGGAGCGTACGCATGAGGGCGCGGGTTAGTGTCAGTGTACGGGTTAGGATTAGGGGACGGGTTAGGGTCAGGCTTCGGGGAAGGTTTAGGATTAGGGTTCGGGCTAGGGTTAGGGTTAGGGGACGGGGACGGTTTAGGGTCCAGGTGAGGGTACGACAACACTTAAGGGGGAGCGTACGTGTGAGGGCGCGGGTTAGTGTCAGCGTACGGTTTAGGATTAGGGGACGCGTGAGGGTCACGCTTCGGGGAAGGGTTAGGGTTAGGGTTCGGGCTAGGGTTACGGTTAGGGGACGGGGACGGTTTAGGGTCCAGGTGAGGTTACGACAACACTTAAGGGGGAGCCTACGTGTGAGGGCGTGGGTTCGTGTCAGCGTACGGGTTAGGATTAGGGGACGGGTGAGGGTCAGGCTTCGGGGAAGGGTTAGGGTTAGGGTTCGGGCTAGGGTTATGGTTAGGGGACGGGGACGGTTTAGGGTCCAGGTGAGTTTACGAAAACGCTGTAGGGGGAGCGTACGCGTGAGGGCGTGGGTTAGTGTCAGCGTACGGGTTAGGATTAGGGGACGGGTGAGGGTCAGGCTTCGGGGAAGGGTTAGGGTTAGGGTTCGGGCTAGGGTTAGGATTAGGTGACTGGGGCGGTTTAGGGTCCAGGTGAGGGTACGACAACGCTTTAGGGGGAGCGTATGTGTGAGGGCGCCGGTTAGTGTCAGCGTACGGGTTAGGATTAGGGGACGGGTGAGGGTCAGGCTTCGGGGAAGGGTTAGGGTTAGGGGACGGGGACGGTTTAGGGTCCAGGTGAGTTTACGAAAACGCTTTAGGGGGAGCGTACGCGTGAGGGCGCGGGTTAGTGTCAGCGTACGGGTTAGGATTAGGGGACGGGTGAGGGTCAGGCTTCGGGGAAGGGTTAGGGTTAGGGTTCGGGCTAGGGTTAGGGTTAGGGGATGGGGACGGTTTAGGGTCCAGGTGAGGGTACCACAACGCTTTAGGGGGAGCGTACGTGTGAGGGCGCGGGTTAGTGTCAGCGTACGGGTTAGGATTAGGGGACGGGTGAGGGTCAGGCTTCGGGGAAGGGTTAGGGTTAGGGTTCGGGCTAGGCTTAGGGTTAGGGGACGGGGACGGTTTAGGGTCCAGGTGAGGGTACGACAACACTTAAGGGGGAGCGTACGTGTGAGGGCGTGGGTTAGTGTCAGCGTATGGGTTAGGATTAGGGGACGGGTGAGGTTCAGGCTTCGGGGAAGGGTTAGGGTTAGGGTTCGGGCTAGGGTTAGGGTTAGGGGACGGGGACGGTTTAGGGTCCAGGTGAGGGTACGGCAACGCTTTAGGGGGAGCGTACGCATGAGGGCGCGGGTTAGTGTCAGCGTACGGGTTAGG
The DNA here is from genome assembly GCF_964374135.1 of Grampus griseus. Taxonomy (NCBI): domain Eukaryota; kingdom Metazoa; phylum Chordata; class Mammalia; order Artiodactyla; family Delphinidae; genus Grampus; species Grampus griseus. The sequence goes on along the minus strand of NW_028133223.1, from coordinate 25,954 downwards.
ATTAGGGGACGGGTGAGGGTCAGGCTTCGGGGAAGGGTTAGGGTTAGGGTTCGGGCTAGGGTTAGGGTTAGGGGACGGGGACGGTTTAGGGTCCAGGTGAGGGTACGACAACGCTTTAGGGGGAGCGTACGTGTGAGGGCGTGGGTTAGTGTCAGCGTACGTGTTAGGATTAGGGGACGCGTGAGGGTCACGCTTCGGGGAAGGGTTAGGGTTAGGGTTCGGGCTAGGGTTAGGGTTAGGGGACGGGGACGGTTTAGGGTCCAGGTGAGGGTACGACAACACTTAAGGGGGAGCGTACGTGTGAGGGCGCAGGTTAGCGTCAGCGTACGGATTAGGATTAGGGGACGGGTGAGGGTCAGGCTTCGGGGAAGGGTTAGGGTTAGGGTTCGGGCTAGGGTTAGGGTTAGGGGACGGGGACGGTTTAGGGTCCAGGTGAGTTTACGAAAACGCTTTAGGGGGAGCGTACGCGTGAGGGCGTGGGTTAGTGTCAGCGTACGGGTTAGGATTAGGGGACGGGTGAGGGTCAGGCTTCGGGGAAGTGTTAGGGTTAGGGTTCGGGCTAGGGTTTGGGTTAGGGGACGGGGACGGTTTAGGGTCCAGGTGAGGGTACGACAACACTTAAGCGGGAGCGTACGTGTGAGGGCGTGGGTTAGTGTCAGCGTACGGGTTAGGATTAGGGGACGGGTGAGGGTCAGGCATCGGGGAAGGGTTAGGGTTAGGGTTCGGGCTAGGGTTAGGGTTAGGGGACGGGGACGGTTTAGGGTCCAGGTGAGGGTACGGCAACGCTTTACGGGGAGCGTACGCATGAGGGCGCGGGTTAGTGTCAGCGTACGGGTTAGGATTAGGGGACGGGTGAGGGTCAGGCTTCGGGGAAGGGTTAGGGTTAGGGTTCGGGCTAGGGTTAGGGTTAGGGGACAGGGACAGTTTAGGGTCCCGGTGAGGGTACGACAATGCTTGAGGGGGAGCGTATGTGTGAGGGCGCCGGTTAGTGTCAGCTTACGGGTTAGGATTAGGGGACGGGTGAGGGTCAGGCTTCGGGGAAGGGTTAGGGTTAGGGTTCGGGCTAGGCTTAGGGTTAGGGGACGGGGACGGTTTAGGGTCCAGGTGAGTTTACGAAAACGCTTTAGGGGGAGCGTACGCGTGAGGGCGCGGGTTAGTGTCAGCGTACGGGTTAGGATTAGGGGACGGGTGAGGGTCAGGCTTCGGGGAAGGGTTAGGGTTAGGGTTCGGGCTAGGGTTAGGGTTAGGGGATGGGGACGGTTTAGGGTCCAGGTGAGGGTACCACAACGCTTTAGGGGGAGCGTATGTGTGAGGGCGCGGGTTAGTGTCAGCGTACGGGTTAGGATTAGGGGACGGGTGAGGGTCAGGCTTCGGGGAAGGGTTAGGGTTAGGGTTCGGGCTAGGCTTAGGGTTAGGGGACGGGGACGGTTTAGGGTCCAGGTGAGGGTACGACAACACTTAAGGGGGAGCGTACGTGTGAGGGCGCAGGGTTAGTGTCAGCGTACGGGTTAGGATTAGGGGACGGGTGAGGGTCAGGCTTCGGGGAAGGGTTAGGGTTAGGGTTTGGGCCAGGGTTAGGGTTAGGGGACGGGGACGGTTTAGGGTCCAGGTGAGGGTACGACAATGATTTAGGGGGAGCGTACGTGTGAGGGCGCGGGTTAGTGTCAGCGTACGTGTTAGGATTAGGGGACGCGTGAGGGTCACGCTTCGGGGAAGGGTTAGGGTTAGGGTTCGGGCTAGGGTTAGGGTTAGGGGACGGGGACGGTTTAGGGTCCAGGTGAGGGTACGACAACACTTAAGGGGGAGCGTACGTGTGAGGGCGCAGGTTAGTGTCAGTGTACGGGTTAGGATTAGGGGACGGGTGAGGGTCAGGCTTCGGGGAAGGGTTAGGGTTAGGGTTCGGGCTAGGGTTAGGGTTAGGGGACGGGGACGGTTTAGGGTCCAGGTGAGGGTATTACAACGCTTTAGGGGGAGCGTACGTGTGAGGGCGTGGGTTAGTGTCAGCGTACGGGTTAGGATTAGGGGACAGTTGAGGGTCAGGCTTCGGGGAAGGGTTAGGGTTAGTGTTCGGGCTAGGCTTAGGGTTAGGGGACGGGGACGGTTTAGGGTCCAGGTGAGGGTACGACAACGCTTTAGGGGGAGCGTACGTGTGAGGGCGCGAGTTAGTGTCAGCGTACGGGTTAGGATTAGGGGACGGGTGAGGGTCAGGCTTCGGGAAAGGGTTAGGGTTAGGGTTCGGGCTAGGGTTAGGGTTAGGGGACTGGGGCGGTTTAGGTTCCAGGTGATGGTACGACAACGCTTTAGGGGGAGCGTATGTGTGAGGGCGCGGGTTAGTGTCAGCGTACGGGTTAGGATTAGGGGACGGGTGAGGGTCAGGCTTCGGGAAAGTGTTAGGGTTAGGGTTCGGGCTAGGGTTAGGGTTAGGGGACGGGGACGGTTTAGGGTCCAGGTGAGGGTACCACAACGCTTTAGGGGGAGCGTACGTGTGAGGGCGCGGGTTAGTGTCAGCGTACGGGTTAGGATTAGGGGACAGGTGAGGGTCAGGCTTCGGGGAAGGGTTAGGGTTAGGGTTCGGGCTAGGCTTAGGGTTAGGGGACGGGGACGGTTTAGGGTCCAGGTGAGGGTACGACAACACTTAAGGGGGAGCGTACGTGTGAGGGCGCGGGTTAGTGTCAGCGTATGGGTTAGGATTAGGGGACGGGTGAGGTTCAGGCTTCGGGGAAGGGTTAGGGTTAGGGTTCAGGCTAGGGTTAGGGTTAGGGGACGGGGACGGTTTAGGGTCCAGGTGAGGGTACGGCAACGCTTTAGGGGGAGCGTACGTATGAGGGCGCGGGTTAGTGTCAGCGTACGGGTTAGGATTAGGGGACGGGTGAGGGTCAGGCTTCGGGGAAGGGTTAGGGTTAGGGTTCGGGCCAGGGTTAGGGTTAGGGGACGGGGACGGTTTAGGGTCCAGGTGAGGGTACGACAACGCTTTAGGGGGAGCGTACGTGTGAGGGCGTGGGTTAGTGTCAGCGTACGTGTTAGGATTAGGGGACGCGTGAGGGTCACGCTTCGGGGAAGGGTTAGGGTTAGGGTTCGGGCTAGGGTTAGGGTTAGGGGACGGGGACGGTTTAGGGTCCAGGTGAGGGTACGACAACACTTAAGGGGGAGCGTACGTGTGAGGGCGCAGGTTAGCGTCAGCGTACGGATTAGGATTAGGGGACGGGTGAGGGTCAGGCTTCGGGGAAGGGTTAGGGTTAGGGTTCGGGCTAGGGTTAGGGTTAGGGGACTTGTACGGTTTAGGGTCCAGGTGAGTTTACGAAAACGCTTTAGGGGGAGCGTACGTGTGAGGGCGTGGGTTAGTGTCAGCGTACGGGTTAGGATTAGGGGACGGGTGAGGGTCAGGCTTCGGGGAAGTGTTAGGGTTAGGGTTCGCGCTAGGGTTTGGGTTAGGGGACGGGGACGGTTTAGGGTCCAGGTGAGGGTACGACAACACTTAAGCAGGAGCGTACGTGTGAGGGCGTGGGTTAGTGTCAGCGTACGGGTTAGGATTAGGGGACGGGTGAGGGTCAGGCATCGTGGAAAGGTTAGGGTTAGGGTACGGGCTAGGGTTAGGGTTAGGGGACGGGGACGGTTTAGGGTCTAGGTGAGGGTACGGCAACGCTTTAGGGGGAGCGTACGCATGAGGGCGCGGGTTAGTGTCAGCGTACGGGTTAGGATTAGGGGACGGGTGAGGGTCAGGCTTCGGGGAAGGGTTAGGGTTAGGGTTCGGGCTAGGGTTAGGGTTAGGGGACAGGGACAGTTTAGGGTCCCGGTGAGGGTACGACAACGCTTTAGGGGGAGCGTACGTGTGAGGGCGCGGGTTAGTGTCAGCGTAGGGTTTAGGATTAGTGTACGGGTGAGGGTCAGGCTTCGGGGAAGGGTTAGGGTTAGGGTTCGGGCCAGGGTTAGGGTTAGGGGACGGGGACGGTTTAGGGTCCAGGTGAGGGTACGACAACGCTTTAGGGGGAGCGTACGTGTGAGGGCGCGGGTTAGTGTCAGTGTACGTGTTAGGATTAGGGGACGCGTGAGTGTCACGCTTCGGGGAAGGGTTAGGGTTAGGGTTCGGGCTAGGGTTAGGGTTAGGGGACGGGGACGGTTTAGGGTCCAGGTGAGGGTACGACAACACTTAAGGGGGAGCGTACGTGTGAGGGCGCAGGTTAGTGTCAGCGTACGGGTTAGGATTAGGGGACGGGTGAGGGTCAGGCTTCGGGGAAGGGTTAGGGTTAGGGTTCGGGCTAGGGTTAGGGTTAGGGGACGGGGACGGTTTAGGGTCCAGGTGAGGGTACCACAACGCTTTAGGGGGAGCGTACGTGTGAGGGCGCGGGTTAGTGTCAGCGTACGGGTTAGGATTAGGGGACAGGTGAGGGTCAGGCTTCGGGGAAGGGTTAGGGTTAGGGTTCGGGCTAGGCTTAGGGTTAGGGGACGGGGACGGTTTAGGGTCCAGGTGAGGGTACGACAACACTTAAGAAGGAGCGTACGTGTGAGGGCGCTGGTTAGTGTCAGCGTATGGGTTAGGATTAGGGGACGGGTGAGGGTCAGGCTTCGGGGAAGGGTTAGGGTTAGGGTTCGGGCTAGGGTTAGGGTTAGGGGACGGGGACGGTTTAGGGTCCAGGTGAGGGTACGGCAACGCTTTAGGGGGAGCGTACGCATGAGGGCGCGGGTTAGTGTCAGCGTACGGGTTAGGATTAGGGGACGGGTGAGGGTCAGGCTTCGGGGAAGGGTTAGGGTTAGGGTTCGGGCCAGGGTTAGGGTTAGGGGACGGGGACGGTTTAGGGTCCAGGTGAGGGTATGACAACGCTTTAGGGGGAGCGTACGTGTGAGGGCGCGGGTTAGTGTCAGCGTACGAGTTAGGATTAGGGGACGCGTGAGGGTCACGCTTCGGGGAAGGGTTAGGGTTAGGGTTCGGGCTAGGGTTAGGGTTAGGGGACGGGACGGTTTAGGGTCCAGGTGAGGGTACGACAACACTTAAGGGGGAGCGTACGTGTGAGGGCGCAGGTTAGTGTCAGCGTACGGGTTAGGATTAGGGGACGGGTGAGGGTCAGGCTTCGGGGAAGGGTTAGGGTTAGGGTTCGGGCTAGGGTTAGGTTTAGGGGACGGGGACGGTTTAGGGTCCAGGTGAGGGTATTACAACGCTTTAGGGGGAGCGTTCGTGTGAGGGCGTGGGTTAGTGTCAGCGTACGGGTTAGGATTAGGTGACAGTTGAGGGTCAGGCTTCGGGGAAGGGTTAGGGTTAGGGTTCGGGCTAGGGTTAGGGTTAGGGGACGGGGACGGTTTAGGGTCCAGGTGAGGGTACGACAACGCTTTAGGGGGAGCGTACGTGTGAGGGCGCGGGTTAGTGTCAGCGTACGGGTTAGGATTAGGGGACGGGTGAGGGTCAGGCTTTGGGAAAGGGTTAGGGTTAGGGTTCAGGCTAGGGTTAGGGTTAGGTGACTGGGCGGTTTAGGTTCCAGGTGAGGGTACGACAACGCTTTAGGGGGAGCGTATGTGTGAGGGCGCCGCTTAGTGTCAGCGTACGGGTTAGGACTAGGGGACGGGTGAGGGTCAGGCTTCGGGGAAGGGTTAGGGTTAGGGTTCGGGCTAGGGTTAGGGTTAGGGGACGGGGACGGTTTAGGGTCCAGGTGAGTTTACGAAAACGCTTTAGGGGGAGCGTACGCGTGAGGGCGCGGGTTAGTGTCAGCGTACGGGTTAGGATTAGGGGACAGGTGAGGGTCAGGCTTCGGGCAAGGGTTAGGGTTAGGGTTCGGGCTAGGGTTAGGGTTAGGGGACGGGGACGGTTTAGGGTCCAGGTGAGGGTACGACAACACTTAAGGGGGAGCGTACGTGTGAGGGCGCGGGTTAGTGTCAGCGTACGGTTTAGGATTAGGGGACGGGTGAGGGTCAGGCTTCGGGGAAGGTTTATGGTTAGGGTTCGGAATAGGGTTACGGTTAGGGGACGGGGACGGTTTAGGGTCCAGGTGAGGGTACGACAACACTTAAGGGGGAGCGTACGTGTGAGGGCGTGGGTTAGTGTCAGCGTACGGGTTAGGATTAGGGGACGGGTGAGGGTCAGGCTTCGGGGAAGGGTTAGGGTTAGGGTTCGGGCTAGGGTTAGGGTTAGGGGACGGGGACGGTTTAGGGTCCAGGTGAGGGTACCACAACGCTTTAGGGGGAGTGTACGTGTGAGGGCGCGGGTTAGTGGCAGCGTACGGGTTAGGATTAGGGGACAGGTGAGGGTCAGGCTTCGGGCAAGGTTTAGGGTTAGGGTTCGGGCTAGGCTTAGGGTTAGGGGACGGGGACGGTTTATGGTCCAGGTGAGTTTACGAAAACGCTTTAGGGGGAGTGTACGCATGAGGGCGCGGGTTAGTGTCAGCGTACGGTTTAGGATTAGGGGACGGGTGAGGGTCAGGCTTCGGGGAAGGGTTAGGGTTAGGGTTCGGAATAGGGTTACGGTTAGGGGACGGGCACGGTTTAGGGTCCAGGTGAGGGTACGACAACACTTAAGGGGGAGCGTACGTGTGAGGGCGCTGGTTAGTGTCAGCGTACGGGTTAGCATTAGGGGACGGGTGAGGGTCAGGCTTCGGGGAAGGGTTAGGGTTAGGGTTCGGGCTAGGGTTAGGGTTAGGGGACGGTTTAGGGTCCACGTGAGTTTACGAAAACGCTATAGGGGGAGCGTACGCGTGAGGGCGCGGGTTAGTGTCAGCGTACGGGTTAGGATTAGGGGACGGGTGAGGGTCAGGCTTCGGGGAAGGGTTAGGGTTAGGGTTCGGGCTAGGGTTAGGGTTAGGGGACGGGGACGGTTTAGGGTCCAGGTGAGGGTACCACAACGCTTTAGGGGGAGCGTACGTGTGAGGGCGCGGGTTAGTGTCAGCGTACGGGTTAGGATTAGGGGACAGGTGAGGGTCAGGCTTCGGGGAAGGGTTAGGGTTAGGGTTCGGGCTAGGCTTAGGGTTAGGGGACGGGGACGGTTTAGGGTCCAGGTGAGGGTACGACAACACTTAAGGGGGAGCGTACGTGTGAGGGCGCGGGTTAGTGTCAGCGTATGGGTTAGGATTAGGGGACGGGTGAGGTTCAGGCTTCGGGGAAGGGTTAGGGTTAGGGTTCGGGCTAGGGTTAGGGTTAGGGGACGGGGACGGTTTAGGGTCCAGGTGAGTTTACGAAAACGCTTTAGGGGGAGCGTACGCGTGAGGGCGTGGGTTAGTGTCAGCGTACGGGTTAGGATTAGGGGACGGGTGAGGGTCAGGCTTCGGGGAAGTGTTAGGGTTAGGGTTCGGGCTAGGGTTTGGGTTAGGGGACGGGGACGGTTTAGGGTCCAGGTGAGGGTACGACAACACTTAAGCGGGAGCGTACGTGTGAGGGCGTGGGTTAGTGTCAGCGTACGGGTTAGGATTAGGGGACGCGTGAGTGTCACGCTTCGGGGAAGGGTTAGGGTTAGGGTTCGGGCTAGGGTTAGGGTTAGGGGACGGGGACGGTTTAGGGTCCAGGTGAGGGTACGGCAACGCTTTAGGGGGAGCGTACGCATGAGGGCGCGGGTTAGTGTCAGCGTACTGGTTAGGATCAGGGGACGGGTGAGGGTCAGGCTTCGGGGAAGGGTTAGGGTTAGGGTTCGGGCTAGGGTTAGGGTTAGGGGACAGGGACAGTTTAGGGTCCCGGTGAGGGTACGACAACGCTTTAGGGGGAGCGTACGTGTGAGGGCGCGGGTTAGTGTTAGCGTACGGTTTAGGATTAGTGGACGGGTGAGGGTCAGGCTTCGGGGAAGGGTTAGGGTTAGGGTTCGGGCCAGGGTTAGGGTTAGGGGACGGGGACGGTTTAGGGTCCAGGTGAGGGTACGACAACGCTTTAGGGGGAGCGTACGTGTGAGGGCGCGGGTTAGTGTCATTGTACGTTTTAGGATTAGGGGATGCGTGAGTGTCACGCTTCGGGGAAGGGTTAGGGTTAGGGTTCGGGCTAGGGTTAGGGTTAGGGGACGGGGACGGTTTAGGGTCCAGGTGAGGGTACGACAACACTTAAGGGGGAGCGTACGTGTGAGGGCGCAGGTTAGTGTCAGCGTACGGGTTAGGATTAGGGAACGGGTGAGGGTCAGGCTTCGGGGAAGGGTTAGGGTTAGGGTTCGGGCTAGGATTAGGGTTAGGGGACGGGGACGGTTTAGGGTCCAGGTGAGGGTACGGCAACGCTTTAGGGGGAGCGTACGCATGAGGGCGCGGGTTAGTGTCAGCGTACGGGTTAGGATTAGGGGACGGGTGAGGGTCAGGCTTCGGGGAAGGGTTAGGGTTAGGGTTCGGGCCAGGGTTAGGGTTAGGGGACGGGGACGGTTTAGGGTCCAGGTGAGGGTACGACAACGCTTTAGGGGGAGCGTACGTGTGAGGGCGTGGGTTAGTGTCAGCGTACGTGTTAGGATTAGGGGACGCGTGAGGGTCACGCTTCGGGGAAGGGTTAGGGTTAGGGTTCGGGCTAGGGTTAGGGTTAGGGGACGGGGACGGTTTAGGGTCCAGGTGAGGGTACGACAACACTTAAGGGGGAGCGTACGTGTGAGGGCGCAGGTTAGCGTCAGCGTACGGATTAGGATTAGGGGACGGGTGAGGGTCAGGCTTCGGGGAAGGGTTAGGGTTAGGGTTCGGGCTAGGGTTAGGGTTAGGGGACGGGGACGGTTTAGGGTCCAGGTGAGTTTACGGAAACGCTTTAGGGGGAGCGTACGCGTGAGGGCGTGGGTTAGTGTCAGCGTACGGGTTAGGATTAGGGGACGGGTGAGGGTCAGGCTTCGGGGAAGTGTTAGGGTTAGGGTTCGGGCTAGGGTTTGGGTTAGGGGACGGGGACGGTTTAGGGTCCAGGTGAGGGTACGAGAACACTTAAGCGGGAGCGTACGTGTGAGGGCGTGGGTTAGTGTCAGCGTACGGGTTAGGATTAGGGGACGGGTGAGGGTCAGGCTTCGGGGAAGGGTTAGGGTTAGGGTTCGGGCTAGGGTTAGGGTTAGGGGACAGGGACAGTTTAGGGTCCCGGTGAGGGTACGACAACGCTTTAGGGGGAGCGTACGTGTGAGGGCGCGGGTTAGTGTCAGCGTACGGTTTAGGATTAGTGGACCGGTGAGGGTCAGGCTTCGGGGAAGGGTTAGGGTTAGGGTTCGGGCCAGGGTTAGGGTTAGGGGACGGGGACGGTTTAGGGTCCAGGTGAGGGTACGACAAGGCTTTAGGGGGAGCGTACGTGTGAGGGCGCGGGTTAGTGTCAGTGTACGTGTTAGGATTAGGGGACGCGTGAGTGTCACGCTTCGGGGAAGGGTTAGGGTTAGGGTTCGGGCTAGGGTTAGGGTTAGGGGACTGGGACGGTTTAGGGTCCAGGTGAGGGTACGACAACACTTAAGGGGGAGCGTACGTGTGAGGGCGCAGGTTACTGTCAGCGTACGGGTTAGGATTAGGGAACGGGTGAGGGTCAGGCTTCGGGGAAGGGTTAGGGTTAGGGTTCGGGCTAGGCTTAGGGTTAGGGGACGGGGCCGGTTTAGGGTCCAGGTGAGGGTATTACAACGCTTTAGGGGGAGCGTACGTGTGAGGGCGTGGGTTAGTTTCAGCGTACGGCTTATGATTAGGGGACAGTTGAGGGTCAGGCTTCGGGAAAGGTTTAGGGTTAGGGTTCGGGCTAGGGTTAGGGTTAGGGGACGGGGACGGTTTAGGGTCCAGGTGAGGGTACGACAACGCTTTAGGGGGAGCGTACGTGTGAGGGCGCGGGTTAGTGTCAGTGTACGGGTTAGGATTAGGGGACGGGTTAGGGTCAGGCTTCGGGGAAGGTTTAGGGGTAGGGTTCGGGCTAGGGTTAGGGTTAGGGGACGGGTACGGTTTAGGGTCCAGGTGAGGGTACGACAACACTTAAGGGGGAGCGTACGTGTGAGGGCGCGGGTTAGTGTCAGCGTACGGTTTAGGATTAGGGGACGGGTGAGTTTCAGGCTTCGGGGAAGGGTTAGGGTTAGGGTTCGGAATAGGGTTACGGTTAGGGGACGGGGACGGTTTAGGGTCCAGGTGAGGGTACGACAACACTTAAGGGGGAGCGTACGTGTGAGGGCGCGGGTTAGTGTCAGCGTATGGGTTAGGATTAGGGGACGGGTGAGGGTCAGGCTTCGGGGAAGGGTTAGGGTTAGGGTTCGGGCTAGGGTTAGGGTTAGGGGACGGGGACGGTTTAGGGTCCAGGTGAGGGTACGGCAACGCTTTAGGGGGAGCGTACGCATGAGGGCGCGGGTTAGTGTCAGCGTACGGGTTAGGATTAGGGGACGGGTGAGGGTCAGGCTTCGGGGAAGGGTTAGGGTTAGGGTTCGGGCCAGGGTTAGGGTTAGGGGACGGGGACGGTTTAGGGTCCAGGTGAGGGTACGACAACGCTTTAGGGGGAGCGTACGTGTGAGGGCGCGGGTTAGTGTCAGCGTACGTGTTAGGATTAGGGGACGCGTGAGGGTCACGCTTCGGGGAAGGGTTAGGGTTAGGGTTCGGGCTAGGGTTAGGTTTACGGGACGGGGACGGTTTAGGGTCCAGGTGAGGTTACGACAACACTTAAGGCGGAGCGTACGTGTGAGGGCGCAGGTTAGTGTCAGCGTACGGGTTAGGATTAAGGGACGGGTGAGGGTCAGGCTTCGGGGAAGGGTTAGGGTTAGGGTTCGGGCTAGGGTTAGGGTTAGGGGACGGGGACGGTTTAGGCTCCAGGTGAGGGTACGACAACACTTAAGGGGGAGCGTACGTGTGAGGGCGCAGGTTAGTGTCAGCGTACGGGTTAGGATTAGGGGACGGGTGAGGGTCAGGCTTCGGGGAAGGGTTAGGGTTAGGGTTCTGGCTAGGGTTAGGGTTAGGGGACGGGGACGGTTTAGGGTCCCGGTGAGGGTACGACAATGCTTTAGGGGGAGCGTACGTGTGAGGGCGATGGTTAGTGTCAGCGTACGTGTTAGGATTAGGGGACGGGTGAGGGTCAGGCTTCGGGGAAGTGTTAGGGTTAGGGTTCGGGCTAGGGTTAGGGTTAGGTGACTGGGGCGGTTTAGGTTCCAGGTGAGGGTACGACAATGCTTTAGGGGGAGCGTATGTGTGAGGGCGTGGGTTAGTGTCAGCGTACGGGTTAGGATTAGGGGACGGGTGAGGGTCAGGCTTCGGGGAAGGGTTAGGGTTAGTGTTCGGGCTAGGGTTAGGGTTAGGGGATGGGGACGGTTTAGGGTCCAGGTGAGGGTACGAGAACACTTAAGTGGGAGCGTACGTGTGAGGGCGTGGGTTAGTGTCAGCGTACGGGTTAGGATTAGGGGACGGGTGAGGGTCAGGCTTCGGGGAAGGGTTAGGGTTAGGGTTCGGGCTAGGGTTAGGGTTAGGGGACGGGGACGGTTTAGGGTCCAGGTGAGGGTACGACAACGTTTTAGGGGGAGCGTACGTGTGAGGGCGCGGGTTAGTGTCAGCGTACGGGTTAGGATAATGGGACGGGTGAGGGTCAGGTTTCGGAGAAGGGTTAGTGTTAGGGTTCGGGCTAGGGTTAGGGTTAGGGGACGGGGACGGTTTAGGATCCAGGTGAGGGTACGACAACGCTTAAGGGGGAGCGTACGTGTGAGGGCGCAGGGTTAGTGTCAGCGTACGGGTTAGGATTAGGGGACGGGTGAGGGTCAGGCTTCGGGGAAGGGTTAGGGTTAGGGTTTGGGCCAGGCTTAGGGTTAGGGGACGGGGACGGTTTAGGGTCCAGGTGAGGGTACGACAATGCTTTAGGGGGAGCTTACGTGTGAGGGCGCGGGTTAGTGTCAGCGTACGTGTTAGGATTAGGGGACGCGTGAGGGTCACGCTTCGGGGAAGGGTTAGGGTTAGGGTTCGGGCTAGGGTTAGGGTTAGGGGACGGGGACGGTTTAGGGTCCAGGTGAGGGTACGACAACACTTAAGGGGGAGCGTACGTGTGAGGGCACAGGTCAGTGTCAGTGTACGGGTTAGGATTAGGGGACGGGTGAGGGTCAGGCTTCGGGGAAGGGTTAGGGTTCGGGCTAGGGTTAGGGTTAGGGGACGGGGACGGTTTAGGGTCCAGGTGAGGGTATTACAACACTTTAGGGGGAGCGTACGTGTGAGGGCGCGGGTTAGTGTCAGCGTACGGTTTAGGATTAGGGGACGGGTGAGGTTCAGGCTTCGGGGAAGGGTTAGGGGTAGGGTTCGGAATAGGGTTACGGTTAGGGGACGGGGACGGTTTAGGGTCCAGGTGAGGGTACCAAAACGCTTTAGGGGGAGCGTACGTGTGAGGGCGCGGGTTAGTGTCAGCGTACGGGTTAGGATTAGGGGACAGGTGAGGGTCAGGCTTCGGGGAAGGGTTAGGGTTAGGGTTCGGGCTAGGCTTAGGGTTAGGGGACGGGGACGGTTTAGGGTCCAGGAGAGGGTACGACAACACTTAAGGGGGAGCGTACGTGTGAGGGCGCGGGTTAGTGTCAGCGTATGGGTTAGGATTAGGGGACGGGTGAGGGTCAGGCTTCGGGGAAGGGTTAGGGTTAGGGTTCGGGCTAGGGTTAGGGTTAGGGGACGGGGACGGTTTAGGGTCCAGGTGAGGGTACGGCAACGCTTTAGGGGGAGCGTACGCATGAGGGCGCGGGTTAGTGTCAGCGTACGGGTTAGGATTAGGGGACGGGTGAGGGTCAGGCTTCGGGGAAGGGTTAGGGTTAGGGTTCGGGCCAGGGTTAGGGTTAGGGGACGGGGACGGTTTAGGGTCCAGGTGAGGGTACGACAACGCTTTAGGGGGAGCGTACGTGTGAGGGCGCGGGTTAGTGTCAGCGTACGTGTTAGGATTAGGGGACGCGTGAGGGTCACGCTTCGGGGAAGGGTTAGGGTTAGGGTTCGGGCTAGGGTTAGGGTTAGGGGAAGGGGACGGTTTAGGGTCCAGGTGAGGTTACGACAACACTTAAGGGGGAGCGTACGTGTGAGGGCGCAGGTTAGTGTCAGCGTACGGGTTAGGATTAGGGGACGGGTGAGGGTCAGGCTTCGGGGAAGGGTTAGGGTTAGGGTTCGGGCTAGGGTTAGGGTTAGGGGACGGGGACGGTTTAGGCTCCAGGTGAGGGTACGACAACACTTAAGGGGGAGCGTACGTGTGAGGGCGTGGGTTAGTGTCAGCGTATGGGTTAGGATTAGGGGACAGGTGAGGGTCAGGCTTCGGGGAAGGGTTAGGGTTAGGGTTCGGGCTAGGTTTAGGGTTAAGGGACGGGGACGGTTTAGGGTCCAGGTGAGGGTACGGCAACGCTTTAGGGGGAGCGTACGCATGAGGGCGCGGGTTAATGTCAGCGTACGGGTTAGGATTAGGGGACGGGTGAGGGTCAGGCTTCGGGGAAGGGTTAGGGTTAGGGTTCGGGCTAGGGTTAGGGTTAGGGGACGGGGACGGTTTAGGGTCCAGGTGAGTTTACGAAAACGCTGTAGGGGGAGCGTACGCGTGAGGGCGCGGGTTAGTGTCAGCGTACGTGTTAGGATTAGGGGACGCGTGAGGGTTACGCTTCGGAGAAGGGTTAGGGTTAGGGTTCGGGCTAGGGTTAGGGTTAGGGGACGGGGACGGTTTAGGGTCCAGGTGAGGGTACGACAACACTTAAGGTGGAGCGTACGTGTGAGGGCGCAGGTTAGTGTCAGCGTACGGGTTAGGATTAGGGGACGGGTGAGGGTCAGGCTTCGGGGAAGGGTTAGGGTTAGGGTTCGGGCTAGGGTTAGGGTTAGGGGACGGGGACGGTTTAGGGTCCAGGTGAGGGTATTACAACGCTTTAGGGGGAGCGTACGTGTGAGGGCGTGGGATAGTGTCAGCGTACGGGTTAGGATTAGGGGACAGTTGAGGGTCAGGCTTCGGGGAAGGTTTAGGGTTAGGGTTCGGGCTAGGGTTAGGGTTAGGGGACGGGGACGGTTTAGGGTCCAGGTGAGGGTACGACAACGCTTTAGGGGGAGCGTACGTGTGAGGGCGCGGGTTAGTGTCAGCGTACGGGTTAGGATTATGGGACGGGTGAGGGTCAGGCTTCGGGAAAGGGTTAGGGTTAGGGTTCGGGCTAGGGTTAGGGTTAGGTGACTGGGGCGGTTTAGGTTCCAGGTGAGGGTACGAAAACGCTTTAGGGGGAGCGTATGTGTGAGGGCGTGGGTTAGTGTCAGCGTACGGGTTAGGATTAGGGGACGGGTGAGGGTCAGGCTTCGGGGAAGGGTTAGGGTTAGGGTTCGGGCTAGGGTTAGGGTTAGGGGATGGGGACGGTTTAGTGTCCAGGTGAGGGTTCGAGAACACTTAAGTGGGAGCGTACGTGTGAGGGCGTGGGTTAGTGTCAGCGTACGGGTTAGGATTAGGGGACGGGTGAGGGTCAGGCTTCGGGGAAGGGTTAGGGTTAGGGTTCGGGCTAGGGTTAGGGTTAGGGGACGGGGACGGTTTAGGGTCCAGGTGAGGGTACGACAACGTTTTAGGGGGAGCGTACGTGTGAGGGCGCGGGTTAGTGTCAGCGTACGGGTTAGGATAAGGGGACGGGTGAGGGTCAGGTTTCGGAGAAGGGTTAGGGTTAGGGTTCGGGCTAGGGTTAGGGTTAGGCGACGGGGACGGTTTAGGATCCAGGTGAGGGTACGACAACGCTTAAGGGGGAGCGTACGTGTGAGGGCGCAGGGTTAGTGTCAGCGTACGGGTTAGGATTAGGGGACGGGTGAGGGTCAGGCTTCGGGGAAGGGTTAGGGTTAGGGTTTGGGCCAGGGTTAGGGTTAGGGGACGGGGACGGTTTAGGGTCCAGGTGAGGGTACGACAATGATTTAGGGGGAGCGTACGTGTGAGGGCGCGGGTTAGTGTCAGCGTACGTGTTAGGATTAGGGGACGCGTGAGGGTCACGCTTCGGGGAAGGGTTAGGGTTAGGGTTCGGGCTAGGGTTAGGGTTAGGGGACGGGGACGGTTTAGGATCCAGGTGAGGGTACGACAACACTTAAGGGGGAGCGTACGTGTGAGGGCGCAGGTTAGTGTCAGTGTACGGGTTAGGATTAGGGGACGGGTGAGGGTCAGGCTTCGGGGAAGGGTTAGGGTTAGGGTTCGGGCTAGGGTTAGGGTTAGGGGACGGGGACGGTTTAGGGTCCAGGTGAGGTTATTACAACGCTTTAGGGGGAGCGTACGTGTGAGGGCGTGGGTTAGTGTCAGCGTACGGGTTAGGATTAGGGGACAGTTGAGGGTCAGGCTTCGGGGAAGGGTTAGGGTTAGGGTTCGGGCTAGGGTTAGGGTTAGGGGACGGGGACGGTTTAGGGTCCAGGTGAGGGTACGACAACGCTTTAGGGGGAGCGTACGTGTGAGGGCGCGGGTTAGTGTCAGCGTACGGGTTAGGATTAGGGGACGGGTGAGGGTCAGGCTTCGGGAAAGTGTTAGGGTTAGGGTTCGGGCTAGGGTTAGGGTTAGGGGACGGGGACGGTTTAGGGTCCAGGTGAGGGTACCACAACGCTTTAGGGGGAGCGTACGTGTGAGGGCGCGGGTTAGTGTCAGCGTACGGGTTAGGATTAGGGGACAGGTGAGGGTCAGGCTTCGGGGAAGTGTTAGGGTTAGGGATCGGGCTAGGCTTAGGGTTAGGGGACGGGGACGGTTTAGGGTCCAGGTGAGGGTACGACAACACTTAAGGGGGAGCGTACGTGTGAGGGCGCGGGTTAGTGTCAGCGTATGGGTTAGGATTAGGGGATGGGTGAGGTTCAGGCTTCGGGGAAGGGTTAGGGTTAGGGTTCAGGCTAGGGTTAGGGTTAGGGGACGGGGACGGTTTAGGGTCCAGGTGAGGGTACGGCAACGCTTTAGGGGGAGCGTACGTATGAGGGCGCGGGTTAGTGTCAGCGTACGGGTTAGGATTAGGGGACGGGTGAGGGTCAGGCTTCGGGGAAGGGTTAGGGTTAGGGTTCGGGCCAGGGTTAGGGTTAGGGGACGGGGACGGTTTAGGGTCCAGGTGAGGGTACGACAACGCTTTAGGGGGAGCGTACGTGTGAGGGCGTGGGTTAGTGTCAGCGTACGTGTTAGGATTAGGGGACGCGTGAGGGTCACGCTTCGGGGAAGGGTTAGGGTTAGGGTTCGGGCTAGGGTTAGGGTTAGGGGACGGGGACGGTTTAGGGTCCAGGTGAGGGTACGACAACACTTAAGGGGGAGCGTACATGTGAGGGCGCAGGTTAGCGTCAGCGTACGGATTAGGATTAGGGGACGGGTGAGGGTCAGGCTTCGGGGAAGGGTTAGGGTTAGGGTTCGGGCTAGGGTTAGGGTTAGGGGACTTGTACGGTTTAGGGTCCAGGTGAGTTTACGAAAACGCTTTAGGGGGAGCGTACGTGTGAGGGCGTGGGTTAGTGTCAGCGTACGGGTTAGGATTAGGGGACGGGTGAGGGTCAGGCTTCGGGGAAGTGTTAGGGTTAGGGTTCGCGCTAGGGTTTGGGTTAGGGGACGGGGACGGTTTAGGGTCCAGGTGAGGGTACGACAACACTTAAACAGGAGCGTACGTGTGAGGGCGTGGGTTAGTGTCAGCGTACGGGTTAGGATTAGGGGACGGGTGAGGGTCAGGCATCGGGGAAGGGTTAGGGTTAGGGTTCGGGCTAGGGTTAGGGTTAGGGGACGGGGACGGTTTAGGGTCTAGGTGAGGGTACGGCAACGCTTTAGGGGGAGCGTACGCATGAGGGCGCGGGTTAGTGTCAGCGTACGGGTTAGGATTAGGGGACGGGTGAGGGTCAGGCTTCGGGGAAGGGTTAGGGTTAGGGTTCGGGCTAGGGTTAGGGTTAGGGGACAGGGACAGTTTAGGGTCCCGGTGAGGGTACGACAACGCTTTAGGGGGAGCGTACGTGTGAGGGCGCGGGTTAGTGTCAGCGTAGGGTTTAGGATTAGTGGACGGGTGAGGGTCAGGCTTCGGGGAAGGGTTAGGGTTAGGGTTCGGGCCAGGGTTAGGGTTAGGGGACGGGGACGGTTTAGGGTCCAGGTGAGGGTACGACAACGCTTTAGGGGGAGCGTACGTGTGAGGGCGCGGGTTAGTGTCAGTGTACGTGTTAGGATTAGGGGACGCGTGAGTGTCACGCTTCGGGGAAGGGTTAGGGTTAGGGTTCGGGCTAGGGTTAGGGTTAGGGGACGGGGACGGTTTAGGGTCCAGGTGAGGGTACGACAACACTTAAGGGGGAGCGTACGTGTGAGGGCGCGGGTTAGTGTCAGCGTACGGTTTAGGATTAGGGGACGGGTGAGGTTCAGGCTTCGGGGAAGGGTTAGGGTTAGGGTTCGGAATAGGGTTACGGTTAGGGGACGGGGACGGTTTAGGGTCCAGGTGAGGGTACGACAACACTTAAGGGGGAGCGTACGTGTGAGGGCGCGGGTTCGTGTCAGCGTACGGGTTAGGATTAGGGGACGGGTGAGGGTCAGGCTTCGGGGAAGGGTTAGGGTTAGGGTTCGGGCTAGGGTTAGGGTTAGGGGACGGGGACGGTTTAGGGTCCAGGGGAGGGTACCACAACGCTTTAGGGGGAGCGTACGTGTGAGGGCGCGGGTTAGTGTCAGCGTACGGGTTAGGATTAGGGGACAGGTGAGGGTCAGGCTTCGGGGAAGGGTTAGGGTTAGGGTTCGGGCTAGGCTTAGGGTTAGGGGACGGGGACGGTTTAGGGTCCAGGTGAGGGTACGAGAACACTTAAGGGGGAGCGAACGTGTGAGGGCGCGGGTTAGTGTCAGCGTATGGGTTAGGATTAGGGGACGGGTGAGGGTCAGGCTTCGGGGAAGGGTTAGGGTTAGGGTTCGGGCTAGGGTTAGGGTTAGGGGACGGGGACGGTTTAGGGTCCAGGTGAGGGTACGGCAACGCTTTAGGGGGAGCGTACGCATGAGGGCGCGGGTTAGTGTCAGCGTACGGGTTAGGATTAGGGGACGGGTGAGGGTCAGGCTTCGGGGAAGGGTTAGGGTTAGGGTTCGGGCCAGGGTTAGGGTTAGGGGACGGGGACGGTTTAGGGTCCAGGTGAGGGTACGACAACGCTTTAGGGGGAGCGTACGTGTGAGGGCGCGGGTTAGTGTCAGCGTACGAGTTAGGATTAGGGGACGCGTGAGGGTCACGCTTCGGGGAAGGGTTAGGGTTAGGGTTCGGGCTAGGGTTAGGGTTAGGGGACGGGGACGGTTTAGGGTCCAGGTGAGGGTACGACAACACTTAAGGGGGAGCGTACGTGTGAGGGCGCGGGTTAGTGTCAGCGTACGGGTTAGGATTAGGGGACGGGTGAGGGTCAGGCTTCGGGAAAGGGTTAGGGTTAGGGTTCAGGCTAGGGTTAGGGTTAGGGGACGGGGACGGTTTAGGGTCCAGGTGAGTTTACGAAAACGCATTAGGGGGAGCGTACGCGTGAGGGCGCGGGTTAGTGTCAGCGTACGGGTTAGGATTAGGGGACAGGTGAGGGTCAGGCTTCGGGCAAGGGTTAGGGTTAGGGTTCGGGCTAGGGTTAGGGTTAGGGGACGGGGACGGTTTAGGGTCCAGGTGAGGGTACGACAACACTTAAGGGGGAGCGTACGTGTGAGGGCGCGGGTTAGTGTCAGCGTACGGTTTAGGATTAGGGAACGGGTGAGGGTCAGGCTTCGGGGAAGGGTTATGGTTAGGGTTCGGAATAGGGTTACGGTTAGGGGACGGGGACGGTTTAGGGTCCAGGTGAGGGTACGACAACACTTAAGGGGGATCGTACGTGTGAGGGCGTGGGTTAGTGTCAGCGTACGGGTTAGGATTAGGGGACGGGTGAGGGTCAGGCTTCGGGGAAGGGTTAGGGTTAGGGTTCGGGCTAGGGTTAGGGTTAGGGGACGGGGACGGTTTAGGGTCCAGGTGAGGGTACCACAACGCTTTAGGGGGAGTGTACGTGTGAGGGCGCGGGTTAGTGGCAGCGTACGGGTTAGGATTAGGGGACAGGTGAGGGTCAGGCTTCGGGCAAGGGTTAGGGTTAGGGTTCGGGCTAGGCTTAGGGTTAGGGGACGGGGACGGTTTATGGTCCAGGTGAGTTTACGAAAACGCTTTAGGGGGAGCATACGCGTGAGGGCGCGGGTTAGTGTCAGCGTACGGTTTAGGATTAGGGGACGGGTGAGGGTCAGGCTTCGGGGAAGTGTTAGGGTTAGGGTTCGGAATAGGGTTACGGTTAGGGGACGGGCACGGTTTAGGGTCCAGGTGAGGGTACGACAACACTTAAGGGGGAGCGTACGTGTGATGGCGCTGGTTAGTGTCAGCGTACGGGTTAAGATTAGGGGACGGGTGAGGGTCAGGCTTCGGGGAAGGGTTAGGGTTAGGGTTCGGGCTAGGGTTAGGGTTAGGGGACGGTTTTGGGTCCACGTGAGTTTACGAAAACGCTATAGGGGGAGCGTACGCGTGAGGGCGCGGGTTAGTGTCAGCGTACGGGTTAGGATTAGGGGACGGTTGAGGGTCAGGCTTCGGGGAAGGGTTAGGGTTAGGGTTCGGGCTAGGGTTAGGGTTAGGGGACGGGGACGGTTTAGGGTCCAGGTGAGGGTACCACAACGCTTTAGGGGGAGCGTACGTGTGAGGGCGCGGGTTAGTGTCAGCGTACGGGTTAGGATTAGGGGACAGGTGAGGGTCAGGCTTCGGGCAAGGGTTAGGGTTAGGGTTCGGGCTAGGCTTAGGGTTAGGGGACGGGGACGGTTTAGGGTCCAGGTGAGTTTACGAAAACGCTTTAGGGGGAGCGTACGCGTGAGGGCGCGGGTTAGTGTCAGCGTACGGTTTAGGATTAGGGGACGGGTGAGGGTCAGGCTTAGGGGAAGGGTTAGGGTTAGGGTTCGGAATAGGGTTACGGTTAGGGGACGGGAACGGTTTAGGGTCCAGGTGAGGGTACGACAACACTTAAGGGGGAGCGTACGTGTGAGGGCGCGGGTTAGTGTCAGCGTACGGGTTAGGATTAGGGGACGGGTGAGGGTCAGGCTTCGGGGAAGGGTTAGGGTTAGGGTTCGGGCTAGGGTTAGGGTTAGGGGACGGGGACGGTTTAGGGTCCAGGTGAGGGTACCACAACGCTTTAGGGGGAGCGTACGTGTGAGGGCGCGGGTTAGTGTCAGCGTACGGGTTAGGATTAGGGGACAGGTGAGGGTCAGGCTTCGGGGACGTGTTAGGGTTAGGGTACGGGCTAGGCTTAGGGTTAGGGGACGGGGACGGTTTAGGGTTCAGGTGAGTTTACGAAAACGCTTTAGGGGGAGCGTACGCGTGAGGGCGCGGGTTAGTGTCAGCGTACGGGTTAGGATTAGGGGACGGGTGAGGGTCAGGCTTCGGGGAAGTGTTAGGGTTAGTGTTCGGGCTAGGGTTAGGGTTAGGGGACGGGGATGGTTTAGGGTCCTGGTGAGGGTACAACAACACTTAAGGGGGAGCGTACGTGTCAGGGCGCGGGTTAGTGTCAGCGTACGGGTTAGGATTAGGGGACAGGTGAGGGTCAGGCTTCTGGGAAGTGTTATGGTTAGGGTTCGGGCTAGGGTTAGGGTTAGGGGACGGGGACGTTTTAGGGTCCAGGTGAGGGTACGACAACGCTTTAGGGGGAGCGTACGTGTGAGGGCGCGGGTTAGTGTCAGCGTACGGGTTAGGATTAGGGGACGGGTGAGGGTCAGGCTTCGGGGAAAGGTTAGGGTTATGGTTCGGGCTAGGGTTAGGGTTAGGGGACTGGGGCGGTTTAGGGTCCAGGTGAGGGTACGACAACGATTTAGGGGGAGCGTACGTGTGAGGGCGCGGGTTAATGTCAGCGTACGGTTTAGGAGTAGGGGACGGGTGAGGGTCAGGCTTCGGGGAAGGGTTAGTGTTAGGGTTCGGGCTAGGGTTAGGGTTAGGGGACTGGGACGGTTTAGGGTCCAGGTGAGGGTACGACAACGCTTTAAAAGGAGCGTACGCGTGAGGGCGCGGGTTAGTGTCAGCGTACGGCTTAGGATTAGGGTACGGGTGAGGGTCAGGCTTCGGGGAAGTGTTAGGGTTAGGGTTCGGGCTAGGTTTAGGGTTAGGGGACGGGGACGGTTTAGGGTCCAGGTGAGGGTACGACAACACTTTAGGGGGAGCGTACGTGTGAGAGCGCGGGTTAGTGTCAGCGTACGGTTTAGGATTAGGGGCGGGTGAGGGTCAGGCTTCGGGGAAGGGTTAGGGTTAGGGTTCGGGCTAGGGTTAGGGATAGGGGACGGGGACGGTTTAGGGTCCAGGTGAGGGTACGACAACACTTAAGGGGGAGCGTACGTGTGAGGGCGCGGGTTAGTGTCAGCGTACAGGTTAGGATTAGGGGACGGGTGAGTGTCAGGCTTCGGGGAAGGGTTAGGGTTAGGGTTCGAGCTAGGGTTAGGGTTAGGGGACGGGGACGGTTTAGGGTCCAGGTGAGGGTACGACAACACTTAAGGGGGAGCGTAGGTGTGAGGGCGCAGGTTAGTGTCAGCGTACAGGTTAGGATTAGGGGACGGGTGAGGGTCAGGCTTCGGGGAAGGGTTAGGGTTAGGGTTCGGGCTAGGGTTAGGGTTAGGGGACGGGGATGGTTTAGGGTCCAGGTGAGGGTACGACAACGCTTTAGGGGGAGCGTACGTGTGAGGGCGTGAGTTGGTGTCAGCGTACGGGTTAGGATTAGGGGACAGTTGAGGGTCAGGCTTCGGGGAAGGGTTAGGGTTAGGGTTCGGGCTAGGGTTAGGGTTAGGGGACGGGGACTGTTTAGGGTCCAGGTGAGGGTAAGACAACGCTTTAGGGGGAGCGTACGTGTGAGGGCGCAGGTTAGTGTCAGCGTACGGGTTAGGATTAGGGGACGGGTGAGTGTCAGGCTTCGGGGAAGGGTTAGGGTTAGGGTTCGGGCTAGGGTTAGGGTTAGGTGACTGGGGCGGTTTAGGTTCCAGGTGAGGGTACGACAACGCTTTAGGGGGAGCGTACGTGTGAGGGCGCCGGTTAGTGTAAGAGTACGGGTTAGGATTAGGGGACGGGTGAGGGTCAGGCTTCGGGGAAGGGTTAGGGTTAGGGTTCGGGCTAGGGTTAGGGTTAGGGGACGGGGACGGTTTAGGGTCCAGGTGAGTTTACGAAAACGCTTTAGGGGGAACATACGCGTGAGGGCGCGGGTTAGTGTCAGCGTACGGGTTAGGATTAGGGGACGGGTGAGGGTCAGTCTTCGGGGAAGGGTTAGGGTTAGGGTTCGGGCTAGGGTTAGGGTTAGGGGACGGGGACGGTTTAGGGTCCAGGTGAGGGTACGACAACACTTAAGGGGGAGCGTACGTGTGAGGGCGCGGGTTAGTGTCAGCGTACGGGTTAGGATTAGGGGACGGGTGAGGGTCAGGCTTCGGGGAAGTGTTAGGGTTAGGGTTCGGGCTAGGGTTACGGTTAGGGGACGGGGACGGTTTAGGGTCCAGGTGAGGGTACGGCAACGCTTTAGGGAGAGCGTACGCATGAGGGCGCGGGTTAGTGTCAGCGTACGTGTTAGGATTAGGGGACGGGTGAGGGTCAGGCTTCGGGGAAGGGATAGGGTTAGGGTTCGGGCTAGGGTTAGGGTTAGGGGACGGGGACAGTTTACGGTCCCGGTGAGGGTACGACAACGCTTTAGGGGGAGCGTACGTGTGAGGGCGCGGGTTAGTGTCAGCGTACGGTTTAGGATTAGGGGACGGGTGAGGGTCAGGCTTCGGGGAAGGGTTAGGGTTAGGATTCGGGCTAGGGTTAGGGTTAGGGGACGGGGACGGATTAGGGTCCAGGTGAGGGTACGACAACACTTAAGGGGGAGCGTACGTGTGAGGGCGCAGGTTAGTGTCAGCGTACGGGTTAAGATTAGGGGACGAGCGAGGCTCAGGCTTCGGGAAAGGGTTAGGGTTAGGGTTCGGGCTAGGGTTAGGGTTGGGGATGGGGACGGTTTAGGGTCCAGGTGAGGGTACGACAACGCTCTAGGGGGAGCGTACGTGTGAGGGCGCGGGTTAGTGTCAGCGTACGGGTTAAGATTAGGGGACGGGTGAGGGTCAGGCTTCGGGGAAGGGTTAGGGTTAGGGTTCGGGCTAGGGTTAGGGTTAGGTGACTGGGGCGGTTTAGGTTCCAGGTGAGGGTACGACAATGCTTTAGGGGGAGCGTACGTGTGAGGGCGCGGGTTAGTGTCAGCGTACGGGTTAGGATTAGGGGACGGGTGAGGGTCACGCTTCGGGGAAGGTTTAGGGTTAGGGTTCGGGTTAGGGTTAGGGGACGGGGACTGTTTAGGGTCCAGGTGAGGGTACGGCAACGCTTTAGGGGGAGCGTACGTATGAGGGCGCGGGTTAGTGTCAGCGTACGGGTTAGGATTAGGGGACGGGTGAGGGTCAGGCTTCGGGGAAGGGTTAGGGTTAGGGTTCGGGCCAGGGTTAGGGTTAGGGGACGGGGACGGTTTAGGGTCCAGGTGAGGGTACGACAACGCTTTAGGGGGAGCGTACGTGTGAGGGCGTGGGTTAGTGTCAGCGTACGTGTTAGGATTAGGGGACGCGTGAGGGTCACGCTTCGGGGAAGGGTTAGGGTTAGGGTTCGGGCTAGGGTTAGGGTTAGGGGACGGGGACGGTTTAGGGTCCAGGTGAGGGTACGACAACACTTAAGGGGGAGCGTACATGTGAGGGCGCAGGTTAGCGTCAGCGTACGGATTAGGATTAGGGGACGGGTGAGGGTCAGGCTTCGGGGAAGGGTTAGGGTTAGGGTTCGGGCTAGGGTTAGGGTTAGGGGACTTGTACGGTTTAGGGTCCAGGTGAGTTTACGAAAACGCTTTAGGGGGAGCGTACGTGTGAGGGCGTGGGTTAGTGTCAGCGTACGGGTTAGGATTAGGGGACGGGTGAGGGTCAGGCTTCGGGGAAGTGTTAGGGTTAGGGTTCGCGCTAGGGTTTGGGTTAGGGGACGGGGACGGTTTAGGGTCCAGGTGAGGGTACGACAACACTTAAACAGGAGCGTACGTGTGAGGGCGTGGGTTAGTGTCAGCGTACGGGTTAGGATTAGGGGACGGGTGAGGGTCAGGCATCGGGGAAGGGTTAGGGTTAGGGTTCGGGCTAGGGTTAGGGTTAGGGGACGGGGACGGTTTAGGGTCTAGGTGAGGGTACGGCAACGCTTTAGGGGGAGCGTACGCATGAGGGCGCGGGTTAGTGTCAGCGTACGGGTTAGGATTAGGGGACGGGTGAGGGTCAGGCTTCGGGGAAGGGTTAGGGTTAGGGTTCGGGCTAGGGTTAGGGTTAGGGGACAGGGACAGTTTAGGGTCCCGGTGAGGGTACGACAACGCTTTAGGGGGAGCGTACGTGTGAGGGCGCGGGTTAGTGTCAGCGTAGGGTTTAGGATTAGTGGACGGGTGAGGGTCAGGCTTCGGGGAAGGGTTAGGGTTAGGGTTCGGGCCAGGGTTAGGGTTAGGGGACGGGGACGGTTTAGGGTCCAGGTGAGGGTACGACAACGCTTTAGGGGGAGCGTACGTGTGAGGGCGCGGGTTAGTGTCAGTGTACGTGTTAGGATTAGGGGACGCGTGAGTGTCACGCTTCGGGGAAGGGTTAGGGTTAGGGTTCGGGCTAGGGTTAGGGTTAGGGGACGGGGACGGTTTAGGGTCCAGGTGAGGGTACGACAACACTTAAGGGGGAGCGTACGTGTGAGGGCGCGGGTTAGTGTCAGCGTACGGTTTAGGATTAGGGGACGGGTGAGGTTCAGGCTTCGGGGAAGGGTTAGGGTTAGGGTTCGGAATAGGGTTACGGTTAGGGGACGGGGACGGTTTAGGGTCCAGGTGAGGGTACGACAACACTTAAGGGGGAGCGTACGTGTGAGGGCGCGGGTTCGTGTCAGCGTACGGGTTAGGATTAGGGGACGGGTGAGGGTCAGGCTTCGGGGAAGGGTTAGGGTTAGGGTTCGGGCTAGGGTTAGGGTTAGGGGACGGGGACGGTTTAGGGTCCAGGGGAGGGTACCACAACGCTTTAGGGGGAGCGTACGTGTGAGGGCGCGGGTTAGTGTCAGCGTACGGGTTAGGATTAGGGGACAGGTGAGGGTCAGGCTTCGGGGAAGGGTTAGGGTTAGGGTTCGGGCTAGGCTTAGGGTTAGGGGACGGGGACGGTTTAGGGTCCAGGTGAGGGTACGAGAACACTTAAGGGGGAGCGTACGTGTGAGGGCGCGGGTTAGTGTGAGCGTATGGGTTAGGATTAGGGGACGGGTGAGGGTCAGGCTTCGGGGAAGGGTTAGGGTTAGGGTTCGGGCTAGGGTTAGGGTTAGGGGACGGGGACGGTTTAGGGTCCAGGTGAGGGTACGGCAACGCTTTAGGGGGAGCGTACGCATGAGGGCGCGGGTTAGTGTCAGCGTACGGGTTAGGATTAGGGGACGGGTGAGGGTCAGGCTTCGGGGAAGGGTTAGGGTTAGGGTTCGGGCCAGGGTTAGGGTTAGGGGACGGGGACGGTTTAGGGTCCAGGTGAGGGTACGACAACGCTTTAGGGGGAGCGTACGTGTGAGGGCGCGGGTTAGTGTCAGCGTACGAGTTAGGATTAGGGGACGCGTGAGGGTCACGCTTCGGGGAAGGGTTAGGGTTAGGGTTCGGGCTAGGGTTAGGGTTAGGGGACGGGGACGGTTTAGGGTCCAGGTGAGGGTACGACAACACTTAAGGGGGAGCGTACGTGTGAGGGCGCGGGTTAGTGTCAGCGTACGGGTTAGGATTAGGGGACGGGTGAGGGTCAGGCTTCGGGAAAGGGTTAGGGTTAGGGTTCGGGCTAGGGTTAGGGTTAGGGGACGGGGACGGTTTAGGGTCCAGGTGAGTTTACGAAAACGCATTAGGGGGAGCGTACGCGTGAGGGCGCGGGTTAGTGTCAGCGTACGGGTTAGGATTAGGGGACAGGTGAGGGTCAGGCTTCGGGCAAGGGTTAGGGTTAGGGTTCGGGCTAGGGTTAGGGTTAGGGGACGGGGACGGTTTAGGGTCCAGGTGAGGGTACGACAACACTTAAGGGGGAGCGTACGTGTGAGGGCGCGGGTTAGTGTCAGCGTACGGTTTAGGATTAGGGAACGGGTGAGGGTCAGGCTTCGGGGAAGGGTTATGGTTAGGGTTCGGAATAGGGTTACGGTTAGGGGACGGGGACGGTTTAGGGTCCAGGTGAGGGTACG